>NC_091508.1:8183231-8488088 GCF_947461875.1 Haliaeetus albicilla | reverse complement strand
CCCGTGCAGCCTATTCACAGGCACAACCGCACTGGGAATCTCTGCTTTCCGAAAGATGTAACCATTCACGGTGCTAAACCTCAGCAGAGCCTGTTCCCGAAAAGGCAAACGTCCGGCTCCTTCTCCCAGACGGAAGGTGGCAGCCCTGAAAGCTGTTGCTGGTCTTCACCTTCCCCGTTCAGCCTATTCACAGGCACAACCGCACTGGGAATCTCTGCTTTCCCACAGATGCAATCACTCACGGTGCGCATCCTCGGCAGAGCCTGTTCCCGAAAAGGCAAACGTCCGGCTCCTTGTCCCACACGGAAGGTGGCAGCCCTGCAAGCTGTTGCTGGTCTTCACCTTCCCCGTGCAGCCTATTCACAGGCACAACAGACACTGGGATCTGTGCTTGCCCAGAGAAGAAATATCTCATGGTGCTAATCCTCGGCAGAGCCTGTTCCTGAAAAGGCAAACGTCCAGCTCCTTGTCCCACACGGAAGGCGGCAGCCCTGAAAGCTGTTGCTGGTCTTCACCTTCCCCGTGCAGCCTATTCACAGGCACAACCGCACTGGGAATCTCTGCTTTCCCAAAGATGTAACCATTCACGGTGCTAAACCTCAGCAGAGCCTGTTCCCGAACAGGCAAATGTCCGGCTCCTTGTCCCACACGGAAGGTGGCAGCCCTGAAAGCTGTTGCTGGTCTTCACCTTCCCCGTGCAGCCTATTCACAGGCACAACCGCACTGGGAATCTCTGCTTTCCCAAAGATGCAATCTCTCACGGTGCGCATCCTCGGCAGAGCCTGTTCCCGAAAAGGCAAACGTCCGGCTCCTTGTCCCACACGGCAGGTGGCAGCCCTGAAAGCTGTTGCTGGTCTTCACCTTCCCCGTGCAGCCTATTCACAGGCACAACCGCACTGGGAATCTCTGCTTTCCCAAAGATGCAATCATTCACGGTGCTAATCCTCGGCAGAGCCTGTTCCTGAAAAGGCAAACGTCCGGCTCCTTGTCCCACACGGAAGGTGGCAGCCCTGCAAGCTGTTGCTGGTCTTCACCTTCCCCGTGCAGCCTATTCACAGGCACAACAGATATTGGAATCTCTGCTTTCTCAAAGATGCAATCATTCACGGAGCTAAACCTCAGCAGAGCCTGTTCCCGAAAAGGCAAACGTCCGGCTCCTTGTCCCACACGGAAGGCGGCAGCCCTGAAAGCTGTTGCTGGTCTTCACCTTCCCCGTGCAGCCTATTCACAGGCACAACAGACATTGGGATCTGTGCTTGCCCAGAGAAGAAATATCTCATGGTGCTAATCCTCGGCAGAGCCTGTTCCCGAAAAGGCAAACGTCCGGCTCCTTGTCCCACACGGCAGGTGGCAGCCCTGAAAGCTGTTGCTGGTCTTCACCTTCCCCGTGCAGCCTATTCAGAGGCACAACCACACTGGGAATCTCTGCTTTCCCACAGATGCAATCACTCACGGTGCGCATCCTCGGCAGAGCCTGTTCCCGAAAAGGCAAACATCCGGCTCCTTATCTCACACGGCAGGCGGCAGCCCGGAAAGCTGTTGCTGGTCTTCACCTTCCCCGTGCAGCCTACTCACAGGCACAACAGATATTGGGATCTCTGCTTTCCCAAAGATGCAATCATTCACGGTGCTAAACGTCAGCAGAGCCTGTTCCCGAAAAGGCAAACGTCCGGCTCCTTATCTCACACGGCAGGTGGCAGCCCTGAAAGCTGTTGCTGGTCTTCACCTTCCCCGTGCAGCCTACTCACAGGAACAACAGACATTGGGATCTGTGCTTGCCCAGAGATGAAACATCTCACGGTGCTAATCCTCGGCAGAGCCTGTTCCTGAAAAGGCAAACGTCCGGCTCCTTGTCCCACACGGAAGGCGGCAGCCCTGAAAGCTGTTGCTGGTCTTCACCTTCCCCGTGCAGCCTATTCACAGGCACAACCGCGTTGGGAATCTCTGCTTTCCCAGAGACGCAATCACTCACGGTGCTAATCCTCGGCAGAGCCTGTTCCCGAAAAGGCAAACGTCCGGCTCCTTGTCCCACACGGCAGGTGGCAGCCCGGAAAGCTATTGCTGGTCTTCACCTTCCCCCTGCAGCCTATTCACAGGCACAACCGCACTGGGAATCTCTGCTTTCCGAAAGATGTAACCATTCACGGTGCTAAACCTCAGCAGAGCCTGTTCCCGAAAAGGCAAACGTCCGGCTCCTTGTCCCACACGGAAGGTGGCAGCCCTGAAAGCTGTTGCTGGTCTTCACCTTCCCCGTGCAGCCTATTCACAGGCACAACCGCACTGGGAATCTCTGCTTTCCCACAGATGCAATCACTCACGGTGCGCATCCTCGGCAGAGCCTGTTCCCGAAAAGGCAAACGTCCGGCTCCTTGTCCCACACGGAAGGTGGCAGCCCTGAAAGCTGTTGCTGGTCTTCACCTTCCCCTGCAGCCTATTCACAGGCACAACCGCAATGGGAATCTCTGCTTTCCCAAAGACGCAATCTCTCACGGTGCGCATCCTCGGCAGAGCCTGTTCCCGAAAAGGCAAACGTCCGGCTCCTTGTCGCACACGGAAGGTGGCAGCCCGGAAAGCAGTTGCTGGTCTTCACCTTCCCCGTGCAGCCTACTCACAGGAACAACAGACATTGGGATCTGTGCTTGCCCAGAGATGAAACATCTCACTGTGCGCATCCTCGGCAGAGCCTGTTCCCGAAAAGGCAAACGTCCGGCTCCTTGTCCCACACGGAAGGTGGCAGCCCTGAAAGCTGTTGCTGGTCTTCACCTTCCCCGTGCAGCCTATTCACAGGCACAACCGCGTTGGGAATCTCTGCTTTCCCAAAGACGCAATCACTCACGGTGCGCATCCCCGGCAGAGCCTGTTCCCGAAAAGGCAAACGTCCGGCTCCTTGTCCCACACGGAAGGTGGCAGCCCTGAAAGCTGTTGCTGGTCTTCACCTTCCCCGTGCAGCCTATTCACAGGCACAACCGCACTGGGAATCTCTGCTTTCCCAGAGACGCAATCACTCACGGTGCTAATCCTCGGCAGAGCCTGTTCCCGAAAAGGCAAACGTCCGGCTCCTTGTCCCACACGGCAGGTGGCAGCCCTGAAAGCTGTTGCTGGTCTTCACCTTCCCCGTGCAGCCTATTCACAGGCACAACCGCACTGAGAATCTCTGCTTTCCGAAAGATGTAACCATTCACGGTGGTAAAACGCAGCAGAGCCTGTTCCCGAAAAGGCAAACGTCCGGCTCCTTGTCCCACACGGAAGGTGGCAGCCCTGAAAGCTGTTGCTGGTCTTCACCTTCCCCGTGCAGCCTACTCACAGGAAAAACAGACATTGGGATCTGTGCTTGCCTAGAGAAGAAACATCTCACGGTGCGCATCCTCGGCAGAGCCTGTTCCCGAAAAGGCAAACGTCCGGCTCCTTGTCCCACACGGAAGGCGGCAGCCCTGAAAGCTATTGCTGGTCTTCACCTTCCCCGTGCAGCCTATTCACAGGCACAACAGACATTGGGATCTGTGCTTGCCCAGAGAAGAAATATCTCACGGTGCGCATCCCCGGCAGAGCCTGTTCCCGAAAAGGCAAACGTCCGGCTCCTTGTCCCACACGGAAGGTGGCAGCCCTGAAAGCTGTTGCTGGTCTTCACCTTCCCCGTGCAGCCTATTCACAGGCACAACAGATATTGGGATCTCTGCTTTCCCAAAGATGCAATCATTCACGGTGCTAAACCTCAGCAGAGCCTGTTCCCGAAAAGGCAAACGTCCGGCTCCTTGTCCCACACGGAAGGCGGCAGCCCTGAAAGCTGTTGCTGGTCTTCACCTTCCCCGTGCAGCCTATTCACAGGCACAACCGCACTGGGAATCTCTGCTTTCCCACAGCTGCAATCTCTCACGGTGCGCATCCTCGGCAGAGCCTGTTCCCGAAAAGGCAAACGTCCGGCTCCTTGTCCCACACGGAAGGTGGCAGCCCTGAAAGCTGTTGCTGGTCTTCACCTTCCCCGTGCAGCCTATTCACAGGCACAGCCGCACTGGGAAACTCTGCTTTCCCACAGATGCAATAACTCACAGTGCACATCCTCGGCAGAGCCTGTTCCCGAAAAGGCAAACGTCCGGCTCCTTGTCCCACACGGAAGGCGGCAGCCCTGAAAGCTGTTGCTGGTCTTCACCTTCCCCGTGCAGCCTATTCACAGGCACAACAGACATTGGAATCTCTGCTTTCTCAAAGATGCAATCATTCACGGTGCTAAACCTCAGCAGAGCCTGTTCCCGAAAAGGCAAACGTCCGGCTCCTTGTCCCACACGGAAGGTGGCAGCCCTGAAAGCTGTTGCTGGTCTTCACCTTCCCCGTGCAGCCTATTCACAGGCACAACCGCACTGGGAATCTCTGCTTTCCCACAGATGCAATCATTCACGGTGCTAAACCTCAGCAGAGCCTGTTCCCGAAAAGGCAAACGTCCGGCTCCTTGTCCCACACGGAAGGCGGCAGCCCTGAAAGCTGTTGCTTGTCTTTACCTTCCCCATGCAGCCTATTTACAGGCACAACCGCACTGGGAATCTCTGCTTTCCCAAAGACGCAATCATTCACGGTGCGCATCCTCGGCAGAGCCTGTTCCCGAAAAGGCAAACGTCCGGCTCCTTGTCCCACACGGCAGGTGGCAGCCCTGAAAGCTGTTGCTGGTCTTCACCTTCCCCCTGCAGCCTATTCACAGGCACAACAGACATTGGGATCTGTGCTTGCCCAGAGAAGAAACATCTCACGGTGCTAATCCTCGGCAGAGCCTGTTCCCGAAAAGGCAAACGTCCGGCTCCTTGTCCCACACGGTAGGTGGCAGCCCTGAAAGCTGTTGCTGGTCTTCACCTTCCCCGTGCAGCCTATTCACAGGCACAACCGCGTTGGGAATCTCTGCTTTCCCAGAGACGCAATCACTCATGGTGCGCATCCTCGGCAGAGCCTGTTCCCGAAAAGGCAAACGTCCGGCTCCTTGTCCCACACGGCAGGTGGCAGCCCTGAAAGCTGTTGCTGGTCTTCACCTTCCCCGTGCAGCCTACTCACAGGCACAACCACACTGGGAATCTCTGCTTTCCCACAGATGCAATCACTCACGGTGCGCATCCTCGGCAGAGCCTGTTCCCGAAAAGGCAAACGTCCGGCTCCTTATCTCACACGGCAGGTGGCAGCCCGGAAAGCTGTTGCTGGTCTTCACCTTCCCCGTGCAGCCTATTCACAGGCACAACCGCAATGGGAATCTCTGCTTTCCCAAAGACGCAATCTCTCACGGTGCTAATCCTCGGCAGAGCCTGTTCCCGAAATGGCAAACATCCGGCTCCTTGTCCCACACGGAAGGTGGCAGCCCTGAAAGCTGTTGCTGGTCTTCACCTTCCCCGTGCAACCTATTCACAGGCACAACCGCACTGGGAATCTCTGCTTTCCAAAAGATGTAACCATTCACGGTGGTAAAACGCAGCAGAGCCTGTTCCCGAAAAGGCAAACGTCCGGCTCCTTGTCCCACACGGAAGGTGGCAGCCCTGAAAGCTGTTGCTGGTCTTCACCTTCCCCGTGCAGCCTATTCACAGGCACAACAGACATTGGAATCTCTGCTTTCTCAAAGATGCAATCATTCACGGTGGTAAACCTCAGCAGAGCCTGTTCCCGAAAAGGCAAACGTCCGGCTCCTTGTCCCACATGGAAGGCGGCAGCCCTGAAAGCTGTTGCTGGTCTTCACCTTCCCCGTGCAGCCTATTCACAGGCACAACCGCACTGGGAATCTCTGCTTTCCCAAAGACGCAATCTCTCACGGTGCGCATCCTCGGCAGAGCCTGTTCCCGAAAAGGCAAACGTCCGGCTCCTTGTCCGACACGGCAGGTGGCAGCCCTGAAAGCTGTTGCTGGTCTTCACCTTCCCCGTGCAGCCTATTCACAGGCACAACCGCACTGGGAATCTCTGCTTTCCCAAAGATGCAATCATTCACGGTGCGCATCTTCGGCAGAGCCTGTTCCCGAAAAGGCAAACGTCCGGCTCCTTGTCCCACACGGCAGGTGGCAGCCCTGAAAGCTGTTGCTGGTCTTTACCTTCCCCGTGCAGCCTATTTACAGGCACAACCGCACTGGGAATCTCTGCTTTCCCAAAGACGCAATCATTCACGGTGCGCATCCTCGGCAGAGCCTGTTCCCGAAAAGGCAAACGTCCGGCTCCTTGTCCCACACGGCAGGTGGCAGCCCTGAAAGCTGTTGCTGGTCTTCACCTTCCCCGTGCAGCCTATTCACAGGCACAACCGCACTGGGAATCTCTGCTTTCCCAAAGATGCAATCACTCACGGTGCACATCCTCGGCAAAGCCTGTTCCCGAAAAGACAAACGTCCGGCTCCTTGTCCCACACGGAAGGCGGCAGCCCTGAAAGTTGTTGCTGGTCTTCACCTTCCCCGTGCAGCCTATTTACAGGCACAACCGCACTGGGAATCTCTGCTTTCCCAAAGACGCAATCATTCACGGTGCTAAACCTCAGCAGAGCCTGTTCCCGAAAAGGCAAACGTCCGGCTCCTTGTCCCACACGGAAGGCGGCAGCCCTGAAAGCTGTTGCTGGTCTTCACCTTCCCCCTGCAGCCTATTCACAGGCACAACAGACATTGGGATCTGTGCTTGCCCAGAGAAGAAACATCTCACGGTGCGCATCCTCGGCAGAGCCTGTTCCCGAAAAGGCAAACGTCCGGCTCCTTGTCCCACACGGAAGGTGGCAGCCCTGAAAGCTGTTGGTGGTCTTCACCTTCCCAGTGCAGCTTATTCACAGGCACAACCGCGTTGGGAATCTCTGCTTTCCCAGAGACGCAATCACTCACGGTGCGCATCCTCGGCAGAGCCTGTTCCCGAAAAGGCAAACGTCCGGCTCCTTGTCCCACAAGGAAGGTGGCAGCCCTGAAAGCTGTTGCTGGTCTTCACCTTCCCCGTTCAGCCTATTCACAGGCACAACCGCACTGGGAATCTCTGCCTTCCCAAAGATGCAATCACTCACGGTGCGCATCCTCGGCAGAGCCTGTTCCCGAAAAGGCAAACCTCCGGCTCCTTGTCCCACACGGAAGGCGACAGCCCTGAAAGCTGTTGCTGGTCTTCACCTTCCCCGTGCAGCCTATTCACAGGCACAACAGACATTGGGATCTGTGCTTGCCCAGAGAAGAAACATCTCACGGTGCGCATCCTCGGCAGAGCCTGTTCCCGAAAAGGCAAACGTCCGGCTCCTTGTCCCACACGGCAGGTGGCAGCCCTGAAAGCTGTTGCTGGTCTTCACCTTCCCCGTGCAGCCTATTCACAGGCACAACCGCGTTGGGAATCTCTGGTTTCCCAGAGACGCAATCACTCACGGTGCTAATCCTCGGCAGAGCCTGTTCCCGAAAAGGCAAACGTCCGGCTCCTTGTCCCACACGGAAGGTGGCAGCCCTGAAAGCTGTTGCTGGTCTTCACCTTCCCCGTGCAGCCTATTCACAGGCACAACCGCACTGGGAATCTCTGCTTTCCGAAAGATGTAACCATTCACGGTGGTAAAACGCAGCAGAGCCTGTTCCCGAAAAGGCAAACGTCCGGCTCCTTGTCCCACACGGAAGGCGGCAGCCCTGAAAGTTGTTGCTGGTCTTCACCTTCCCCGTGCAGCCTATTCACAGGCACAACAGACATTGGGATCTGTGCTTGCCCAGAGAAGAAATATCTCACGGTGCGCATCCCCGGCAGAGCCTGTTCCCGAAAAGGCAAACGTCCGGCTCCTTGTCCCACACGGAAGGTGGCAGCCCTGAAAGCTGTTGCTGGTCTTCACCTTCCCCGTGCAGCCTATTCACAGGCACAACAGATATTGGGATCTCTGCTTTCCCAAAGATGCAATCATTCACGGTGCTAAACCTCAGCAGAGCCTGTTCCCGAAAAGGAAAACGTCCGGCTCCTTGTCCCACACGGAAGGCGGCAGCCCTGAATGCTGTTGCTGGTCTTCACCTTCCCCGTGCAGCCTATTCACAGGCACAACCGCACTGGGAATCTCTGCTTTCCCAGAGATGCAATCTCTCACGGTGCGCATCCTCGGCAGAGCCTGTTCCCGAAAAGGCAAACGTCCGGCTCCTTGTCCCACACGGAAGGCGGCAGCCCTGAAAGCTGTTGCTGGTCTTCACCTTCCCCGTGCAGCCTACTCACAGGCACAGCCGCGCTGGGAATCTCTGCTTTCCCACAGATGCAATCACTCACAGTGCACATCCTCGGCAGAGCCTGTTCCCGAAAAGGCAAACGTCCGGCTCCTTGTCCCACACGGAAGGTGGCAGCCCTGAAAGCTGTTGCTGGTCTTCACCTTCCCCGTGCAGCCTATTCACAGGCACAACAGACATTGGAATCTCTGCTTTCCCAAAGACGCAATCATTCACGGTGCGCATCCTCGGCAGAGCCTGTTCCCGAAAAGGCAAACGTCCGGCTCCTTGTCCCACACGGAAGGTGGCAGCCCTGAAAGCTGTTGCTGGTCTTCACCTTCCCCGTGCAGCCCACTCACAGGAAGAAAAGATATTGGGATCTGTGCTTTCCCAAACACGCAATCTCTCACGGTGCGCATCCTCGGCAGAGCCTGTTCCCGAAAGGCAAACGTCCGGCTCCTTGTCCCATACGGCAGGTGGCAGCCCGGAAAGCTGTTGCTGGTCTTCACCTTCCCCCTGCAGCCTATTCACAGGCACAACCGCACTGGGAATCTCTGCTTTCCGAAAGATGTAACCATTCACGGTGCTAAACCTCAGCAGAGCCTGTTCCCGAAAAGGCAAACGTCCGGCTCCTTGTCCCACACGGAGGGTGGCAGCCCTGAAAGCTGTTGCTGGTCTTCACCTTCCCCGTGCAGCCTATTCACAGGCACAACCGCACTGGGAATCTCTGCTTTCCCACAGATGCAATCACTCACGGTGCGCATCCTCGGCAGAGCCTGTTCCCGAAAAGGCAAACGTCCGGCTCCTTCTCCCAGACGGAAGGTGGCAGCCCTGAAAGCTGTTGCTGGTCTTCACCTTCCCCGTGCAGCCTATTCACAGGCACAACAGACATTGGGATCTGTGCTTTCCCACAGATGCAGTCTCTCACGGTGCAGATCCTCGGCAGAGCCTGTTCCCGAAAAGTCAAACGTCCGGCTCCTTGTCCCACACGGCAGGTGGCAGCCCTGAAAGCTGTTGCTGGTCTTCACCTTCCCCGTGCAGCCTATTCACAGGCACAACCGCACTGGGAATCTCTGCTTTCCCAAAGATGTAACCATTCACGGTGCTAAACCTCAGCAGAGCCTGTTCCCGAAAAGTCAAACGTCCGGCTCCTTGTCCCACACGGAAGGTGGCAGCCCTGAAAGCTGTTGCTGGTCTTCACCTTCCCCGTGCAGCCTATTCACAGGCACAACCGCACTGGGAATCTCTGCTTTCCCACAGATGCAATCACTCACGGTGCGCATCCTCGGCAGAGCCTGTTCCCGAAAAGGGAAACGTCCGGCTCCTTGTCCCACACGGAAGGTGGCAGCCCTGAAAGCTGTTGCTGGTCTTCACCTTCCCCGTGCAGCCTATTCACAGGCACAATAGACATTGGGATCTGTGCTTGCCCAGAGAAGAAATATCTCATGGTGCTAATCCTCGGCAGAGCCTGTTCCCGAAAAGGCAAACGTCCGGCTCCTTGTCCCACACGGAAGGTGGCAGCCCTGAAAGCTGTTGCTGGTCTTCACCTTCCCCGTGCAGCCTATTCAGAGGCACAACCACACTGGGAATCTCTGCTTTCCCACAGATGCAATCACTCACGGTGCGCATCCTCGGCAGAGCCTGTTCCCGAAAAGGCAAACGTCCGGCTCCTTATCTCACACGGCAGGTGGCAGCCCGGAAAGCTGTTGCTGGTCTTCACCTTCCCCGTGCAGCCTATTCACAGGCACAACCGCAATGGGAATCTCTGCTTGCCCAGAGAAGAAACATCTCACGGTGCGCATCCTCGGCAGAGCCTGTTCCCGAAAAGGCAAACGTCCGGCTCCTTGTCCCACACGGAAGGTGGCAGCCCTGAAAGCTGTTGCTGGTCTTCACCTTCCCCGTGCAGCCTATTCACAGGCACAACCGCACTGGGAATCTCTGCTTTCCCAAAGATGCAATCATTCACGGTGCTAATCCTCGGCAGAATCTGTTCCCGAAAAGGCAAACGTCCGGCTCCTTGTCCCACACGGAAGGTGGCAGCCCGGAAAGCTGTTGCTGGTCTTCACCTTCCCCCTGCAGCCTATTCACAGGCACAACAGACATTGGGATCTGTGCTTGCCCAGAGAAGAAACATCTCACGGTGCGCATCCTCGGCAGAGCCTGTTCCCGAAAAGGCAAACGTCCGGCTCCTTGTCCCACACGGCAGGTGGCAGCCCTGCAAGCTGTTGCTGGTCTTCACCTTCCCCGTGCAGCCTATTCACAGGCACAACAGACATTGGGATCTGTGCTTGCCCAGAGAAGAAACATCTCACGGTGCTAATCCTCGGCAGAGCCTGTTCCCGAAAAGGCAAACGTCCGGCTCCTTGTCCCACACGGAAGGTGGCAGCCCTGAAAGCTGTTGCTGGTCTTCACCTTCCCCGTGCAGCCTACTCACAGGCACAACCGCGTTGGGAATCTCTGCTTTCCCAGAGACGCAATCACTCACGGTGCGCATCCTCGGCAGAGCCTGTTCCCGAAAAGGCAAACGTCCGGCTCCTTGTCCCACACGGAAGGTGGCAGCCCTGAAAGCTGTTGCTGGTCTTCACCTTCCCCGTTCAGCCTACTCACAGGCACAACCGCACTGGGAATCTCTGACTTCCCAAAGATGCAATCACTCACGGTGCGCATCCTCGGCAGAGCCTGTTCCCGAAAAGGCAAACGTCCGGCTCCTTGTCCCACATGGAAGGCGACAGCCCTGAAAGCTGTTGCTGGTCTTCACCTTCCCCGTGCAGCCTATTCACAGGCACAACAGACATTGGGATCTGTGCTTGCCCAGAGAAGAAACATCTCAAGGTGCGCATCCTCGGCAGAGCCTGTTCCCGAAAAGGCAAACGTCCGGCTCCTTGTCCCACACGGAAGGTGGCAGCCCTGAAAGCTGTTGCTGGTCTTCACCTTCCCCGTGCAGCCTATTCACAGGCACAACCGCGTTGGGAATCTCTGGTTTCCCAGAGACGCAATCACTCACGGTGCTAATCCTCGGCAGAGCCTGTTCCCGAAAAGGCAAACGTCCGGCTCCTTGTCCCACACGGAAGGTGGCAGCCCGGAAAGCTGTTGCTGGTCTTCACCTTCCCCCTGCAGCCTATTCACAGGCACAACCGCACTGGGAATCTCTGCTTTCCGAAAGATGTAACCATTCACGGTGCTAAACCTCAGCAGAGCCTGTTCCCGAAAAGGCAAACGTCCGGCTCCTTGTCCCACACGGAAGGTGGCAGCCCTGAAAGCTGTTGCTGGTCTTCACCTTCCCCGTGCAGCCTATTCACAGGCACAACAGACATTGGGATCTGTGCTTTCCCACAGATGCAATCTCTCACGGTGCAGATCCTCGGCAGAGCCTGTTCCCGAAAAGGCAAACGTCTGGCTCCTTGTCCCACACGGCAGGTGGCAGCCCTGAAAGCTGTTGCTGGTCTTCACCTTCCCCGTGCAGCCTATTCACAGGCACAACCGCACTGGGAATCTCTGCTTTCCCACAGATGCAATCACTCACGGTGCGCATCCTCGGCAGAGCCTGTTCCCGAAAAGGCAAACGTCCGGCTCCTTCTCCCAGACGGAAGGTGGCAGCCCTGAAAGCTGTTGCTGGTCTTCACCTTCCCCGTGCAGCCTATTCACAGGCACAACAGACATTGGGATCTGTGCTTTCCCACAGATGCAGTCTCTCACGGTGCAGATCCTCGGCAGAGCCTGTTCCCGAAAAGTCAAACGTCCGGCTCCTTGTCCCACACGGCAGGTGGCAGCCCTGAAAGCTGTTGCTGGTCTTCACCTTCCCCGTGCAGCCTATTCACAGGCACAACCGCACTGGGAATCTCTGCTTTCCCAAAGATGTAACCATTCACGGTGCTAAACCTCAGCAGAGCCTGTTCCAGAAAAGGCAAACGTCCGGCTCCTTGTCCCACACGGAAGGTGGCAGCCCTGCAAGCTGTTGCTGGTCTTCACCTTCCCCGTGCAGCCTATTCACAGGCACAACCGCACTGGGAATCTCTGCTTTCCCACAGATGCAATCACTCACGGTGCGCATCCTCGGCAGAGCCTGTTCCCGAAAAGGCAAACGTCCGGCTCCTTGTCCCACACGGAAGGCGGCAGCCCTGAAAGCTGTTGCTGGTCTTCACCTTCCCCGTGCAGCCTATTCACAGGCACAATAGACATTGGGATCTGTGCTTGCCCAGAGAAGAAATATCTCATGGTGCTAATCCTCGGCAGAGCCTGTTCCCGAAAAGGCAAACGTCCGGCTCCTTGTCCCACACGGAAGGTGGCAGCCCTGAAAGCTGTTGCTGGTCTTCACCTTCCCCGTGCAGCCTATTCAGAGGCACAACCACACTGGGAATCTCTGCTTTCCCACAGATGCAATCACTCACGGTGCGCATCCTCGGCAGAGCCTGTTCCCGAAAAGGCAAACGTCCGGCTCCTTATCTCACACGGCAGGTGGCAGCCCGAAAAGCTGTTGCTGGTCTTCACCTTCCCCGTGCAGCCTATTCACAGGCACAACCGCACTGGGAATCTCTGCTTTCCCACAGCTGCAATCTCTCACGGTGCGCATCCTCAGCAGAGCCTGTTCCCGAAAAGGCAAACGTCCGGCTCCTTGTCCCACACGGAGGGTGGCAGCCCTGAAAGCTGTTGCTGGTCTTCACTTTCCCCGTGCAGCCCTTTCACAGGCACAACCGCACTGGGAATCTCTGCTTTCCCAGAGACGCAATCACTCACGGTGCGCATCCTCGGCAGAGCCTGTTCCCGAAAAGGCAAACGTCCGGCTCCTTGTCCCACACGGCAGGTGGCAGCCCTGAAAGCTGTTGCTGGTCTTCACCTTCCCCGTGCAGCCTATTCACAGGCACAACCGCACTGGGAATCTCTGCTTTCCCACAGATGCAATCACTCACGGTGCTAATCCTCGGCAGAGCCTGTTCCCGAAAAGGCAAACGTCCGGCTCCTTGTCCCACACGGAAGGTGGCAGCCCTGAAAGCTGTTGCTGGTCTTCACCTTCCCCGTGCAGCCTATTCACAGGCACAACAGATATTGGGATCTCGGCTTTCCCAAAGATGCAATCATTCACGGTGCTAAACCTCAGCAGAGCCTGTTCCCGAAAAGGCAAACATCCGGCTCCTTGTCCCACACGGAAGGCGGCAGCCCTGAAAGCTGTTGCTGGTCTTCACCTTCCCCGTGCAGCCTACTCACAGGCACAACAGATATTGGGATCTCTGCTTTCCCAAAGATGCAATCATTCACGGTGCTAAACCTCAGCAGAGCCTGTTCCCGAAAAGGCAAACGACCGGCTCCTTGTCCCACACGGAAGGTGGCAGCCCTGAAAGCTGTTGCTGGTCTTCACCTTCCCCGTGCAGCCCACTCACAGGAAAAAAAGATTTTGGGGTCTGTGCTTTCCCAAACACGCAATCTCTCACGGTGCGCATCCTCGGCAGAGCCTGTTCCCGAAAAGGCAAACGTCCGGCTCCTTGTCCCACACGGAGGGTGGCAGCCCTGAAAGCTGTTGCTGGTCTTCACCTTCCCCGTGCAGCCTATTCACAGGCACAACCGCACTGGGAATCTCTGCTTTCCCACAGATGCAATCACTCACGGTGCGCATCCTCGGCAGAGCCTGTTCCCGAAAAGGCAAACGTCCGGCTCCTTGTCCCACACGGAAGGTGGCAGCCCTGAAAGCTGTTGCTGGTCTTCACCTTCCCCGTGCAGCCTATTCACAGGCACAACAGACATTGGGATCTGTGCTTTCCCACAGATGCAATCTCTCACGGTGCAGATCCTCGGCAGAGCCTGTTCCCGAAAAGGCAAACGTCTGGCTCCTTGTCCCACACGGCAGGTGGCAGCCCTGAAAGCTGTTGCTGGTCTTCACCTTCCCCGTGCAGCCTATTCACAGGCACAACCGCACTGGGAATCTCTGCTTTCCCACAGATGCAATCACTCACGGTGCGCATCCTCGGCAGAGCCTGTTCCCGAAAAGGCAAACGTCCGGCTCCTTGTCCCACACGGAAGGTGGCAGCCCTGCAAGCTGTTGCTGGTCTTCACCTTCCCCGTGCAGCCTATTCACAGGCACAACAGACATTGGGATCTGTGCTTTCCCACAGATGCAGTCTCTCACGGTGCAGATCCTCGGCAGAGCCTGTTCCCGAAAAGGCAAACGTCCGGCTCCTTGTCCCACACGGCAGGTGGCAGCCCTGAAAGCTGTTGCTGGTCTTCACCTTCCCCGTGCAGCCTATTCACAGGCACAACCGCACTGGGAATCTCTGCTTTCCCAAAGATGTAACCATTCACGGTGCTAAACCTCAGCAGAGCCTGTTCCAGAAAAGGCAAACGTCCGGCTCCTTGTCCCACACGGAAGGTGGCAGCCCTGAAAGCTGTTGCTGGTCTTCACCTTCCCCGTGCAGCCTATTCACAGGCACAACCGCACTGGGAATCTCTGCTTTCCCACAGATGCAATCACTCACGGTGCGCATCCTCGGCAGAGCCTGTTCCCGAAAAGGCAAACGTCCGGCTCCTTGTCCCACACGGAAGGTGGCAGCCCTGCAAGCTGTTGCTGGTCTTCACCTTCCCCGTGCAGCCTATTCACAGGCACAATAGACATTGGGATCTGTGCTTGCCCAGAGAAGAAATATCTCATGGTGCTAATCCTCGGCAGAGCCTGTTCCCGAAAAGGCAAACGTCCGGCTCCTTGTCCCACACGGAAGGTGGCAGCCCTGAAAGCTGTTGCTGGTCTTCACCTTCCCCGTGCAGCCTATTCAGAGGCACAACCACACTGGGAATCTCTGCTTTCCCACAGATGCAATCACTCACGGTGCGCATCCTCGGCAGAGCCTGTTCCCGAAAAGGCAAACGTCCGGCTCCTTATCTCACACGGCAGGTGGCAGCCCGAAAAGCTGTTGCTGGTCTTCACCTTCCCCGTGCAGCCTATTCACAGGCACAACCGCACTGGGAATCTCTGCTTTCCCACAGCTGCAATCTCTCACGGTGCGCATCCTCAGCAGAGCCTGTTCCCGAAAAGGCAAACGTCCGGCTCCTTGTCCCACACGGAGGGTGGCAGCCCTGAAAGCTGTTGCTGGTCTTCACTTTCCCCGTGCAGCCCTTTCACAGGCACAACCGCACTGGGAATCTCTGCTTTCCCAGAGACGCAATCACTCACGGTGCGCATCCTCGGCAGAGCCTGTTCCCGAAAAGGCAAACGTCCGGCTCCTTGTCCCACACGGCAGGTGGCAGCCCTGAAAGCTGTTGCTGGTCTTCACCTTCCCCGTGCAGCCTATTCACAGGCACAACCGCACTGGGAATCTCTGCTTTCCCACAGATGCAATCACTCACGGTGCTAATCCTCGGCAGAGCCTGTTCCCGAAAAGGCAAACGTCCGGCTCCTTGTCCCACACGGAAGGTGGCAGCCCTGAAAGCTGTTGCTGGTCTTCACCTTCCCCGTGCAGCCTATTCACAGGCACAACAGATATTGGGATCTCTGCTTTCCCAAAGATGCAATCATTCACGGTGCTAAACCTCAGCAGAGCCTGTTCCCGAAAAGGCAAACATCCGGCTCCTTGTCCCACACGGAAGGCGGCAGCCCTGAAAGCTGTTGCTGGTCTTCACCTTCCCCGTGCAGCCTACTCACAGGCACAACAGATATTGGGATCTCTGCTTTCCCAAAGATGCAATCATTCACGGTGCTAAACCTCAGCAGAGCCTGTTCCCGAAAAGGCAAACGACCGGCTCCTTGTCCCACACGGCAGGTGGCAGCCCTGAAAGCTGTTGCTGGTCTTCACCTTCCCCGTGCAGCCCACTCACAGGAAAAAAAGATTTTGGGATCTGTGCTTTCCCAAACACGCAATCTCTCACGGTGCGCATCCTCGGCAGAGCCTGTTCCCGAAAAGGCAAACGTCCGGCTCCTTGTCCCATACGGCAGGTGGCAGCCCGGAAAGCTGTTGCTGGTCTTCACCTTCCCCGTGCAGCCTATTCACAGGCACAACCGCACTGGGAATCTCTGCTTTCCGAAAGATGTAACCATTCACGGTGCTAAACCTCAGCAGAGCCTGTTCCTGAAAAGGCAAACATCCGGCTCCTTGTCCCACACGGAGGGTGGCAGCCCTGAAAGGTGTTGCTGGTCTTCACCTTCCCCGTGCAGCCTATTCACAGGCACAACCGCACTGGGAATCTCTGCTTTCCCACAGATGCAATCACTCACGGTGCGCATCCTCGGCAGAGCCTGTTCCCGAAAAGGCAAACGTCCGGCTCCTTCTCCCAGACGGAAGGTGGCAGCCCTGCAAGCTGTTGCTGGTCTTCACCTTCCCCGTGCAGCCTATTCACAGGCACAACAGACATTGGGATCTGTGCTTTCCCACAGATGCAATCTCTCACGGTGCAGATCCTCGGCAGAGCCTGTTCCCGAAAAGGCAAACGTCCGGCTCCTTGTCCCACACGGCAGGTGGCAGCCCTGCAAGCTGTTGCTGGTCTTCACCTTCCCCGTGCAGCCTATTCACAGGCACAACCGCACTGGGAATCTCTGCTTTCCCAAAGATGTAACCATTCACGGTGCTAAACCTCAGCAGAGCCTCTTCCCGAAAAGGCAAACGTCCGGCTCCTTGTCCCACACGGAAGGTGGCAGCCCTGAAAGCTGTTGCTGGTCTTCACCTTCCCCGTGCAGCCTATTCACAGGCACAACCGCACTGGGAATCTGTGCTTTCCCACAGATGCAATCACTCACGGTGCGCATCCTCGGCAGAGCCTGTTCCCGAAAAGGCAAACGTCCGGCTCCTTGTCCCACACGGAAGGTGGCAGTCCTGAAAGCTGTTGCTGGTCTTCACCTTCCCCGTGCAGCCTATTCACAGGCACAACAGACATTGGGATCTGTGCTTGCCCAGAGAAGAAATATCTCATGGTGGTAATCCTCGGCAGAGCCTGTTCCCGAAAAGGCAAACGTCCGGCTCCTTGTCCCACACGGAGGGTGGCAGCCCTGAAAGCTGTTGCTGGTCTTCACCTTCCCCGTGCAGCCTATTCAGAGGCACAACCACACTGGGAATCTCTGCTTTCCCACAGATGCAATCACTCACGGTGCGCATCCTCGGCAGAGCCTGTTCCCGAAAAGGCAAACGTCCGGCTCCTTATCTCACACGGCAGGTGGCAGCCCGGAAATCTGTTGCTGGTCTTCACCTTCCCCGTGCAGCCTACTCACAGGCACAACAGATATTGGGATCTCTGCTTTCCCAAAGATGCAATCATTCACGGTGCTAAACCTCAGCAGAGCCTGTTCCCGAAAAGGCAAACGTCCGGCTCCTTGTCCCACACGGAGGGTGGCAGCCCTGAAAGCTGTTGCTGGTCTTCACCTTCCCCGTGCAGCCTATTCACAGGCACAACCGCACTGGGAATCTCTGCTTTCCCACAGATGCAATCACTCACGGTGCGCATCCTCGGCAGAGCCTGTTCCCGAAAAGGCAAACGTCCGGCTCCTTCTCCCAGACGGAAGGTGGCAGCCCTGAAAGCTGTTGCTGGTCTTCACCTTCCCCGTGCAGCCTATTCACAGGCACAACAGACATTGGGATCTGTGCTTTCCCACAGATGCAATCTCTCACGGTGCAGATCCTCGGCAGAGCCTGTTCCCGAAAAGGCAAACGTCCGGCTCCTTGTCCCACACGGCAGGTGGCAGCCCTGAAAGCTGTTGCTGGTCTTCACCTTCCCCGTGCAGCCTATTCACAGGCACAACCGCACTGGGAATCTCTGCTTTCCCACAGATGCAATCACTCACGGTGCGCATCCTCGGCAGAGCCTGTTCCCGAAAAGGCAAACGTCCGGCTCCTTGTCCCACACGGCAGGTGGCAGCCCTGAAAGCTGTTGCTGGTCTTCACCTTCCCCGTGCAGCCTATTCACAGGCACAACAGACATTGGAATCTCTGCTTTCTCAAAGATGCAATCATTCACGGTGCTAATCCTCGGCAGAGCCTGTTCCCGAAAAGGCAAACGTCCGGCTCCTTGTCCCACACGGAAGGTGGCAGCCCGGAAAGCTGTTGCTGGTCTTCACCTTCCCCGTGCAGCCTATTCACAGGCACAACAGACATTGGGATCTCTGCTTGCCCAGAGAAGAAACATCTCACGGTGCGCATCCTCGGCAGAGCCTGTTCCCGAAAAGGCAAACGTCCGGCTCCTTGTCCCACACGGAAGGTGGCAGCCCTGAAAGCTGTTGCTGGTCTTACCCTTCCCCGTGCAGCCTATTCACAGGCACAGCCGCACTGGGAATCTCTGCTTTCCCACAGATGCAATCACTCACGGTGCGCATCCTCGGCAGAGCCTGTTCCCGAAAAGGCAAACGTCCGGCTCCTTGTCCCACACGGAAGGCGGCAGCCCTGAAAGCTGTTGCTGGTCTTCACCTTCCCCGTGCAGCCTATTCACAGGCACAACCGCACTGGGAATCTCTGCTTTCCCACAGATGCAATCACTCACGGTGCGCATCCTCGGCAGAGCCTGTTCCCGAAAAGGCAAACGTCCGGCTCCTTCTCCCAGACGGAAGTTGGCAGCCCTGACAGCTGTTGCTGGTCTTCACCTTCCCCGTGCAGCCTATTCACAGGCACAACAGACATTGGGATCTGTGCTTTCCCACAGATGCAATCTCTCACGGTGCAGATCCTCGGCAGAGCCTGTTCCCGAAAAGGCAAACGTCCGGCTCCTTGTCCCACACGGCAGGTGGCAGCCCTGAAAGCTGTTGCTGGTCTTCACCTTCCCCGTGCAGCCTATTCACAGGCACAACCGCACTGGGAATCTCTGCTTTCCCAAAGATGTAACCATTCACGGTGCTAAACCTCAGCAGAGCCTGTTCCCGAAAAGGCAAACGTCCGGCTCCTTGTCCCACACGGAAGGTGGCAGCCCTGAAAGCTGTTGCTGGTCTTCACCTTCCCCGTGCAGCCTATTCACAGGCACAACCGCACTGGGAATCTCTGCTTTCCCACAGATGCAATCACTCACGGTGCGCATCCTCGGCAGAGCCTGTTCCCGAAAAGGCAAACGTCCGGCTCCTTGTCCCACACGGAAGGTGGCAGCCCTGAAAGCTGTTGCTGGTCTTCACCTTCCCCGTGCAGCCTATTCACAGGTACAACAGACATTGGAATCTCTGCTTTCTCAAAGATGCAATCATTCACGGTGCTAATCCTCGGCAGAGCCTGTTCCCGAAAAGGCAAACGTCCGGCTCCTTGTCCCACACGGAAGGTGGCAGCCCGGAAAGCTGTTGCTGGTCTTCACCTTCCCCGTGCAGCCTATTCACAGGCACAACAGACATTGGGATCTCTGCTTGCCCAGAGAAGAAACATCTCACGGTGCGCATCCTCGGCAGAGCCTGTTCCCGAAAAGGCAAACGTCCGGCTCCTTGTCCCACACGGCAGGTGGCAGCCCTGAAAGCTGTTGCTGGTCTTCACCTTCCCCGTGCAGCCTATTCACAGGCACAGCCGCGCTGGGAATCTCTGCTTTCCCACAGATGCAATCACTCACGGTGCTAATCCTCGGCAGAGCCTGTTCCCGAAAAGGCAAACGTCCGGCTCCTTGTCCCACACGGAAGGCGGCAGCCCTGAAAGCTATTGCTGGTCTTTACCTTCCCCGTGCAGCCTATTCACAGGCACAACCGCACTGGGAATCTCTGCTTTCCCACAGATGCAATCACTCACGGTGCGCATCCTCGGCAGAGCCTGTTCCCGAAAAGGCAAACGTCCGGCTCCTTCTCCCAGACGGAAGGTGGCAGCCCTGAAAGCTGTTGCTGGTCTTCACCTTCCCCGTGCAGCCTATTCACAGGCACAACAGATATTGGGATCTCTGCTTGCCCAAAGATGCAATCATTCACGGTGCTAAACCTCAGCAGAGCCTGTTCCCGAAAAGGCAAACATCCGGCTCCTTGTCCCACACGGAAGGCGGCAGCCCTGAAAGCTGTTGCTGGTCTTCACCTTCCCCGTGCAGCCTATTCACAGGCACAACAGATATTGGGATCTCTGCTTTCCCAAAGATGCAATCATACACGGTGCAGATCCTCGGCAGAGCCTGTTCCCGAAAAGTCAAACGTCCGGCTCCTTGTCCCACACGGCAGGTGGCAGCCCTGAAAGCTGTTGCTGGTCTTCACCTTCCCCGTGCAGCCTATTCACAGGCACAACCGCACTGGGAATCTCTGCTTTCCCAAAGATGTAACCATTCACGGTGCTAAACCTCAGCAGAGCCTGTTCCAGAAAAGGCAAACGTCCGGCTCCTTGTCCCACACGGAAGGTGGCAGCCCTGCAAGCTGTTGCTGGTCTTCACCTTCCCCGTGCAGCCTATTCACAGGCACAACCGCACTGGGAATCTCTGCTTTCCCACAGATGCAATCACTCACGGTGCGCATCCTCGGCAGAGCCTGTTCCCGAAAAGGCAAACGTCCGGCTCCTTGTCCCACACGGAAGGTGGCAGCCCTGACAGCTGTTGCTGGTCTTCACCTTCCCCGTGCAGCCTATTCACAGGCACAATAGACATTGGGATCTGTGCTTGCCCAGAGAAGAAATATCTCATGGTGCTAATCCTCGGCAGAGCCTGTTCCCGAAAAGGCAAACGTCCGGCTCCTTGTCCCACACGGAAGGTGGCAGCCCTGAAAGCTGTTGCTGGTCTTCACCTTCCCCGTGCAGCCTATTCAGAGGCACAACCACACTGGGAATCTCTGCTTTCCCACAGATGCAATCACTCACGGTGCGCATCCTCGGCAGAGCCTGTTCCCGAAAAGGCAAACGTCCGGCTCCTTATCTCACACGGCAGGTGGCAGCCCGAAAAGCTGTTGCTGGTCTTCACCTTCCCCGTGCAGCCTATTCACAGGCACAACCGCACTGGGAATCTCTGCTTTCCCACAGCTGCAATCTCTCACGGTGCGCATCCTCAGCAGAGCCTGTTCCCGAAAAGGCAAACGTCCGGCTCCTTGTCCCACACGGAGGGTGGCAGCCCTGAAAGCTGTTGCTGGTCTTCACTTTCCCCGTGCAGCCCTTTCACAGGCACAACCGCACTGGGAATCTCTGCTTTCCCAGAGACGCAATCACTCACGGTGCGCATCCTCGGCAGAGCCTGTTCCCGAAAAGGCAAACGTCCGGCTCCTTGTCCCACACGGCAGGTGGCAGCCCTGAAAGCTGTTGCTGGTCTTCACCTTCCCCGTGCAGCCTATTCACAGGCACAACCGCACTGGGAATCTCTGCTTTCCCACAGATGCAATCACTCACGGTGCGCATCCTCGGCAGAGCCTGTTCCCGAAAAGGCAAACGTCCGGCTCCTTGTCCCACACGGAAGGTGGCAGCCCTGAAAGCTGTTGCTGGTCTTCACCTTCCCCGTGCAGCCTATTCACAGGCACAACAGATATTGGGATCTCTGCTTTCCCAAAGATGCAATCATTCACGGTGCTAAACCTCAGCAGAGCCTGTTCCCGAAAAGGCAAACATCCGGCTCCTTGTCCCACACGGAAGGCGGCAGCCCTGAAAGCTGTTGCTGGTCTTCACCTTCCCCGTGCAGCCTACTCACAGGCACAACAGATATTGGGATCTCTGCTTTCCCAAAGATGCAATCATTCACGGTGCTAAACCTCAGCAGAGCCTGTTCCCGAAAAGGCAAACGACCGGCTCCTTGTCCCACACGGCAGGTGGCAGCCCTGCAAGCTGTTGCTGGTCTTCACCTTCCCCGTGCAGCCCACTCACAGGAAAAAAAGATTTTGGGATCTGTGCTTTCCCAAACACGCAATCTCTCACGGTGCGCATCCTCGGCAGAGCCTGTTCCCGAAAAGGCAAACGTCCGGCTCCTTGTCCCATACGGCAGGTGGCAGCCCGGAAAGCTGTTGCTGGTCTTCACCTTCCCCGTGCAGCCTATTCACAGGCACAACCGCACTGGGAATCTCTGCTTTCCGAAAGATGTAACCATTCACGGTGCTAAACCTCAGCAGAGCCTGTTCCTGAAAAGGCAAACATCCGGCTCCTTGTCCCACACGGAGGGTGGCAGCCCTGAAAGGTGTTGCTGGTCTTCACCTTCCCCGTGCAGCCTATTCACAGGCACAACCGCACTGGGAATCTCTGCTTTCCCACAGATGCAATCACTCACGGTGCGCATCCTCGGCAGAGCCTGTTCCCGAAAAGGCAAACGTCCGGCTCCTTGTCCCACACGGAAGGTGGCAGCCCTGAAAGCTGTTGCTGGTCTTCACCTTCCCCGTGCAGCCTATTCACAGGCACAACAGACATTGGGATCTGTGCTTTCCCACAGATGCAATCTCTCACGGTGCAGATCCTCGGCAGAGCCTGTTCCCGAAAAGGCAAACGTCCGGCTCCTTGTCCCACACGGCAGGTGGCAGCCCTGCAAGCTGTTGCTGGTCTTCACCTTCCCCGTGCAGCCTATTCACAGGCACAACCGCACTGGGAATCTCTGCTTTCCCAAAGATGTAACCATTCACGGTGCTAAACCTCAGCAGAGCCTCTTCCCGAAAAGGCAAACGTCCGGCTCCTTGTCCCATACGGCAGGTGGCAGCCCGGAAAGCTGTTGCTGGTCTTCACCTTCCCCGTGCAGCCTATTCACAGGCACAACCGCACTGGGAATCTCTGCTTTCCGAAAGATGTAACCATTCACGGTGCTAAACCTCAGCAGAGCCTGTTCCTGAAAAGGCAAACATCCGGCTCCTTGTCCCACACGGAGGGTGGCAGCCCTGAAAGGTGTTGCTGGTCTTCACCTTCCCCGTGCAGCCTATTCACAGGCACAACCGCACTGGGAATCTCTGCTTTCCCACAGATGCAATCACTCACGGTGCGCATCCTCGGCAGAGCCTGTTCCCGAAAAGGCAAACGTCCGGCTCCTTGTCCCACACGGAAGGTGGCAGCCCTGAAAGCTGTTGCTGGTCTTCACCTTCCCCGTGCAGCCTATTCACAGGCACAACAGACATTGGGATCTGTGCTTTCCCACAGATGCAATCTCTCACGGTGCAGATCCTCGGCAGAGCCTGTTCCCGAAAAGGCAAACGTCCGGCTCCTTGTCCCACACGGCAGGTGGCAGCCCTGCAAGCTGTTGCTGGTCTTCACCTTCCCCGTGCAGCCTATTCACAGGCACAACCGCACTGGGAATCTCTGCTTTCCCAAAGATGTAACCATTCACGGTGCTAAACCTCAGCAGAGCCTCTTCCCGAAAAGGCAAACGTCCGGCTCCTTGTCCCACACGGAAGGTGGCAGCCCTGAAAGCTGTTGCTGGTCTTCACCTTCCCCGTGCAGCCTATTCACAGGCACAACCGCACTGGGAATCTCTGCTTTCCCACAGATGCAATCACTCACGGTGCGCATCCTCGGCAGAGCCTGTTCCCGAAAAGGCAAACGTCCGGCTCCTTGTCCCACACGGAAGGTGGCAGTCCTGAAAGCTGTTGCTGGTCTTCACCTTCCCCGTGCAGCCTATTCACAGGCACAACAGACATTGGGATCTGTGCTTGCCCAGAGAAGAAATATCTCATGGTGGTAATCCTCGGCAGAGCCTGTTCCCGAAAAGGCAAACGTCCGGCTCCTTGTCCCACACGGAAGGTGGCAGCCCTGAAAGCTGTTGCTGGTCTTCACCTTCCCCGTGCAGCCTATTCAGAGGCACAACCACACTGGGAATCTCTGCTTTCCCACAGATGCAATCACTCACGGTGCGCATCCTCGGCAGAGCCTGTTCCCGAAAAGGCAAACGTCCGGCTCCTTATCTCACACGGCAGGTGGCAGCCCTGCAAGCTGTTGCTGGTCTTCACCTTCCCCGTGCAGCCTACTCACAGGCACAACAGATATTGGGATCTCTGCTTTCCCAAAGATGCAATCATTCACGGTGCTAAACCTCAGCAGAGCCTGTTCCCGAAAAGGCAAACGTCCGGCTCCTTGTCCCACACGGAGGGTGGCAGCCCTGAAAGCTGTTGCTGGTCTTCACCTTCCCCGTGCAGCCTATTCACAGGCACAACCGCACTGGGAATCTCTGCTTTCCCACAGATGCAATCACTCACGGTGCGCATCCTCGGCAGAGCCTGTTCCCGAAAAGGCAAACGTCCGGCTCCTTCTCCCAGACGGAAGGTGGCAGCCCTGAAAGCTGTTGCTGGTCTTCACCTTCCCCGTGCAGCCTATTCACAGGCACAACAGACATTGGGATCTGTGCTTTCCCACAGATGCAATCTCTCACGGTGCAGATCCTCGGCAGAGCCTGTTCCCGAAAAGGCAAACGTCCGGCTCCTTGTCCCACACGGAAGGTGGCAGCCCTGAAAGCTGTTGCTGGTCTTCACCTTCCCCGTGCAGCCTATTCACAGGCACAACCGCACTGGGAATCTCTGCTTTCCCACAGATGCAATCACTCACGGTGCGCATCCTCGGCAGAGCCTGTTCCCGAAAAGGCAAACGTCCGGCTCCTTGTCCCACACGGAAGGTGGCAGCCCTGAAAGCAGTTGCTGGTCTTCACCTTCCCCGTGCAGCCTATTCACAGGCACAACAGACATTGGAATCTCTGCTTTCTCAAAGATGCAATCATTCACGGTGCTAATCCTCGGCAGAGCCTGTTCCCGAAAAGGCAAACGTCCGGCTCCTTGTCCCACACGGAAGGTGGCAGCCCGGAAAGCTGTTGCTGGTCTTCACCTTCCCCGTGCAGCCTATTCACAGGCACAACAGACATTGGGATCTCTGCTTGCCCAGAGAAGAAACATCTCACGGTGCGCATCCTCGGCAGAGCCTGTTCCCGAAAAGGCAAACGTCCGGCTCCTTGTCCCACAGGGCAGGTGGCAGCCCTGAAAGCTGTTGCTGGTCTTCACCTTCCCCGTGCAGCCTATTCACAGGCACAGCCGCACTGGGAATCTCTGCTTTCCCACAGATGCAATCACTCACGGTGCGCATCCTCGGCAGAGCCTGTTCCCGAAAAGGCAAACGTCCGGCTCCTTGTCCCACACGGAAGGCGGCAGCCCTGAAAGCTGTTGCTGGTCTTTACCTTCCCCGTGCAGCCTATTCACAGGCACAACCGCACTGGGAATCTCTGCTTTCCCACAGATGCAATCACTCACGGTGCGCATCCTCGGCAGAGCCTGTTCCCGAAAAGGCAAACGTCCGGCTCCTTCTCCCAGACGGAAGGTGGCAGCCCTGAAAGCTGTTGCTGGTCTTCACCTTCCCCGTGCAGCCTATTCACAGGCACAACAGACATTGGGATCTGTGCTTTCCCACAGATGCAATCTCTCACGGTGCAGATCCTCGGCAGAGCCTGTTCCCGAAAAGGCAAACGTCCGGCTCCTTGTCCCACACGGCAGGTGGCAGCCCTGAAAGCTGTTGCTGGTCTTCACCTTCCCCGTGCAGCCTATTCACAGGCACAACCGCACTGGGAATCTCTGCTTTCCCAAAGATGTAACCATTCACGGTGCTAAACCTCAGCAGAGCCTGTTCCCGAAAAGGCAAACGTCCGGCTCCTTGTCCCACACGGAAGGTGGCAGCCCTGAAAGCTGTTGCTGGTCTTCACCTTCCCCGTGCAGCCTATTCACAGGCACAACCGCACTGGGAATCTCTGCTTTCCCACAGATGCAATCACTCACGGTGCGCATCCTCGGCAGAGCCTGTTCCCGAAAAGGCAAACGTCCGGCTCCTTGTCCCACACGGAAGGTGGCAGCCCTGAAAGCTGTTGCTGGTCTTCACCTTCCCAGTGCAGCCTATTCACAGGCACAACCGCACTGGGAATCTCTGCTTTCCCACAGCTGCAATCTCTCACGGTGCGCATCCTCAGCAGAGCCTGTTCCCGAAAAGGCAAACGTCCGGCTCCTTGTCCCACACGGCAGGTGGCAGCCCTGAAAGCTGTTGCTGGTCTTCACCTTCCCCGTGCAGCCTATTCACAGGCACAACCGCACTGGGAATCTCTGCTTTCCCAAAGATGCAATCATTCACGGTGCGCATCTTCGGCAGAGCCTGTTCCCGAAAAGGCAAACATCCGGCTCCTTGTCCCACACGGAAGGTGGCAGCCCTGAAAGGTGTTGCTGGTCTTCACCTTCCCCGTGCAGCCTATTCACAGGCACAACCGCACTGGGAATCTCTGCTTTCCCACAGATGCAATCACTCACGGTGCGCATCCTCGGCAGAGCCTGTTCCCGAAAAGGCAAACGTCCGGCTCCTTGTCCCACACGGAAGGTGGCAGCCCTGAAAGCTGTTGCTGGTCTTCACCTTCCCCGTGCAGCCTATTCACAGGCACAACCGCACTGGGAATCTCTGCTTTCCCACAGCTGCAATCTCTCACGGTGCGCATCCTCGGCAGAGCCTGTTCCCGAAAAGGCAAACGTCCGGCTCCTTGTCCCACACGGCAGGTGGCAGCCCTGAAAGCTGTTGCTGGTCTTCACCTTTTCCGTGCAGCCTATTCACAGGCACAACCGCACTGGGAATCTCTGCTTTCCCAAAGACGCAATCATTCACGGTGCGCATCCCCGGCAGAGACTGTTCCCGAAAAGGCAAACGTCCGGCTCCTTGTCCCACACGGAAGGTGGCAGCCCTGAAAGCTGTTGCTGGTCTTCACCTTCCCCCTGCAGCCTATTCACAGGCACAACAGACATTGGGATCTGTGCTTGCCCAGAGATGAAACATCTCACGGTGCTAATCCTCGGGAGAGCCTGTTCCCGAAAAGGCAAACGTCCGGCTCCTTGTCCCACACGGAAGGTGGCAGCCCTGAAAGCTGTTTCTGGTCTTCACCTTCCCCGTGCAGCCTATTCACAGGCACAACAGACATTGGGAATCTCTGCTTTCCCACAGATGCAATCACTCACGGTGCGCATCCTCGGCAGAGCCTGTTCCCGAAAAGGCAAACGTCCGGCTCCTTGTCCCACACGGAAGGTGGCAGCCCTGAAAGCTGTTGCTGGTCTTCACCTTCCCCGTGCAGCCTATTCACAGGCACAACCGCACTGGGAATCTCTGCTTTCCCAAAGATGCAATCATTCACGGTGCGCATCTTCGGCAGAGCCTGTTCCCGAAAAGGCAAACGTCCGGCTCCTTGTCCCACACGGAAGGTGGCAGCCCTGAAAGCTGTTGCTGGTCTTCACCTTCCCCGTGCAGCCTATTCACAGGCACAACCGCACTGGGAATCTCTGCTTTCCGAAAGATGTAACCATTCACGGTGCTAAACATCAGCAGAGCCTGTTCCTGAAAAGGCAAACATCCGGCTCCTTGTCCGACACGGCAGGTGGCAGCCCTGAAAGGTGTTGCTGGTCTTCACCTTCCCCGTGCAGCCTATTCACAGGCACAACCGCACTGGGAATCTCTGCTTTCCCACAGATGCAATCACTCACGGTGCGCATCCTCGGCAGAGCCTGTTCCCGAAAAGGCAAACGTCCGGCTCCTTCTCCCAGACGGAAGGTGGCAGCCCTGAAAGCTGTTGCTGGTCTTCACCTTCCCCGTGCAGCCTATTCACAGGCACAACCGCACTGGGAATCTCTGCTTTCCCACAGATGCAATCTCTCACGGTGCAGATCCTCGGCAGAGCCTGTTCCCGAAAAGGCAAACGTCCGGCTCCTTGTCCCACACGGAAGGCGGCAGCCCTGAAAGCTGTTGCTGGTCTTCACCTTCCCCGTGCAGCCTACTCACAGGCACAACAGATATTGGGATCTGTGCTTTCCCAAAGATGCAATCATTCATGGTGCTAAACCTCAGCAGAGCCTGTTCCCGAAAAGGCAAACGTCCGGCTCCTTGTCCCACACGGCAGGTGGCAGCCCTGAAAGCTGTTGCTGGTCTTCACCTTCCCCGTGCAGCCCACTCACAGGAAAAACAGATATTGGGATCTGTGCTTTCCCAAACACGCAATCTCTCACGGTGCGCATCCTCGGCAGAGCCTGTTCCCGAAAAGGCAAACGTCCGGCTCCTTGTCCCACACGGCAGGACGCAGCCCTGAAAGCTGTTGCTGGTCTTCACCTTCCCCCTGCAGCCTATTCACAGGCACAACCGCACTGGGAATCTCTGCTTTCCCAAAGATGTAACTTCACGGTGCTAAACCTCAGCAGAGCCTGTTCCAGAAAAGGCAAGCATCCGGCTCCTTGTCCCACACGGCAGGTGGCAGCCCTGAAAGCTGTTGCTGGTCTTCACCTTCCCCGTGCAGCCTATTCACAGGCACAACCGCACTGGGAATCTCTGCTTTCCCACAGATGCAATCACTCACGGTGCGCATCCTCGGCAGAGCCTGTTCCCGAAAAGGCAAACGTCCGGCTCCTTCTCCCAGATGGAAGGTGGCAGCCCTGAAAGCTGTTGCTGGTCTTCACCTTCCCCGTGCAGCCTATTCTCAGGCACAACAGACATGGGGATCTGTGCTTTCCCACAGATGCAATCTCTCACGGTGCAGATCCTCGGCAGAGCCTGTTCCCGAAAAGGCAAACGTCCGGCTCCTTGTCCCACACGGAAGGTGGCAGCCCTGAAAGCTGTTGCTGGTCTTCACCTTCCCCCTGCAGCCTATTCACAGGCACAACAGACATTGGGAATCTCTGCTTTCCCACAGATGCAATCACTCACGGTGCGCATCCTCGGCAGAGCCTGTTCCCGAAAAGGCAAACGTCCGGCTCCTTGTCCCACATGGAAGGTGGCAGCCCTGAAAGCTGTTGCTGGTCTTCACCTTCCCCGTGCAGCCTATTCACAGGCACAACCGCACTGGGAATCTCTGCTTTCCCAGAGACGCAATCATTCACGGTGCAGATCCTCGGCAGAGCCTGTTCCCGAAAAGGCAAACGTCCGGCTCCTTGTCCCACACGGAAGGCGGCAGCCCTGAAAGCTGTTGCTGGTCTTCACCTTCCCCGTGCAGCCTACTCACAGGCACAACAGATATTGGGATCTGTGCTTTCCCAAAGATGCAATCATTCACGGTGCTAAACCTCAGCAGAGCCTGTTCCCGAAAAGGCAAACGTCCGGCTCCTTCTCCCAGATGGAAGGTGGCAGCCCTGAAAGCTGTTGCTGGTCTTCACCTTCCCCGTGCAGCCCACTCACAGGAAAAACAGATATTGGGATCTGTGCTTTCCCAAACACGCAATCTCTCACGGTGCGCATCCTCGGCAGAGCCTGTTCCCGAAAAGGCAAACGTCCGGCTCCTTGTCCCACACGGCAGGTGGCAGCCCTGAAAGCTGTTGCTGGTCTTCACCTTCCCCCTGCAGCCTATTCACAGGCACAACCGCACTGGGAATCTCTGCTTTCCCAAAGAAGTAACCATTCACGGAGCTAAACCTCAGCAGAGCCTGTTCCAGAAAAGGCAAGCGTCCGGCTCCTTGTCCCACACGGAAGGTGGCAGCCCTGAAAGCTGTTGCTGGTCTTCACCTTCCCCGTGCAGCCTATTCACAGGCACAACCGCACTGGGAATCTCTGCTTTCCCACAGATGCAATCACTCACGGTGCGCATCCTCGGCAGAGCCTGTTCCCGAAAAGGCAAACGTCCGGCTCCTTGTCCCACACGGCAGGTGGCAGCCCTGAAAGCTGTTGCTGGTCTTCACCTTCCCCGTGCAGCCTATTCACAGGCACAACCGCACTGGGAATCTCTGCTTTCCCACAGATGCAATCACTCACGGTGCGCATCCTCGGCAGAGCCTGTTCCCGAAAAGGCAAACGTCCGGCTCCTTCTCCCACACGGAAGGTGGCAGCCCTGAAAGCTGTTGCTGGTCTTCACCTTCCCCGTGCAGCCTATTCACAGGCACAACAGACATTGGGATCTGTGCTTGCCCAGAGATGAAACATCTCACGGTGCTAATCCTCGGCAGAGCCTGTTCCCGAAAAGGCAAACGTCCGGCTCCTTGTCCCACACGGCAGGTGGCAGCCCTGAAAGCTGTTGCTGGTCTTCACCTTCCCCGTGCAGCCTATTCACAGGCACAACCGCACTGGGAATCTCTGCTTTCCCACAGATGCAATCACTCACGGTGCGCATCCTCGGCAGAGCCTGTTCCCGAAAAGGCAAACGTCCGGCTCCTTGTCCCACACGGAAGGTGGCAGCCCTGAAAGCTATTGCTGGTCTTCACCTTCCCAGTGCAGCCTATTCACAGGCACAACCGCACTGGGAATCTCTGCTTTCCCACAGCTGCAATCTCTCACGGTGCGCATCCTCAGCAGAGCCTGTTCCCGAAAAGGCAAACGTCCGGCTCCTTGTCCCACACGGAAGGTGGCAGCCCTGAAAGCTGTTGCTGGTCTTCACCTTCCCCGTGCAGCCTATTCACAGGCACAACCGCACTGGGAATCTCTGCTTTCCCAAAGATGCAATCATTCACGGTGCGCATCTTCGGCAGAGCCTGTTCCCGAAAAGGCAAACATCCGGCTCCTTGTCCCACACGGAAGGTGGCAGCCCTGAAAGCTGTTGCTGGTCTTCACCTTCCCCGTGCAGCCTATTCACAGGCACAACCGCACTGGGAATCTCTGCTTTCCCACAGATGCAATCACTCACGGTGCGCATCCTCGGCAGAGCCTGTTCCCGAAAAGGCAAACGTCCGGCTCCTTGTTCCACACAGAAGGTGGCAGCCCTGAAGGCTGTTGCTGGTCTTCACCTTCCCCGTGCAGCCTATTCACAGGCACAACCGCACTGGGAATCTCTGCTTTCCCACAGCTGCAATCTCTCACGGTGCGCATCCTCGGCAGAGCCTGTTCCCGAAAAGGCAAACGTCCGGCTCCTTGTCCCACACGGCAGGTGGCAGCCCTGAAAGCTGTTGCTGGTCTTCACCTTCCCCATGCAGCCTATTCACAGGCACAACCGCACTGGGAATCTCTGCTTTCCCAAAGACGCAATCATTCACGGTGCGCATCCCCGGCAGAGCCTGTTCCCGAAAAGGCAAACGTCCGGCTCCTTGTCCCACACGGAAGGTGGCAGCCCTGAAAGCTGTTGCTGGTCTTCACCTTCCCCCTGCAGCCTATTCACAGGCACAACAGACATTGGGATCTGTGCTTGCCCAGAGATGAAACATCTCACGGTGCTAATCCTCGGGAGAGCCTGTTCCCGAAAAGGCAAACGTCCGGCTCCTTGTCCCACACGGAAGGTGGCAGCCCTGAAAGCTGTTTCTGGTCTTCACCTTCCCCGTGCAGCCTATTCACAGGCACAACAGACATTGGGAATCTCTGCTTTCCCACAGATGCAATCACTCACGGTGCGCATCCTCGGCAGAGCCTGTTCCCGAAAAGGCAAACGTCCGGCTCCTTGTCCCACACGGAAGGTGGCAGCCCTGAAAGCTGTTGCTGGTCTTCACCTTCCCCGTGCAGCCTATTCACAGGCACAACCGCACTGGGAATCTCTGCTTTCCCAAAGATGCAATCATTCACGGTGCGCATCTTCGGCAGAGCCTGTTCCCGAAAAGGCAAACGTCCGGCTCCTTGTCCCACACGGAAGGTGGCAGCCCTGAAAGCTGTTGCTGGTCTTCACCTTCCCCGTGCAGCCTATTCACAGGCACAACCGCACTGGGAATCTCTGCTTTCCCAAAGACGCAATCTCTCACGGTGCGCATCCTCGGCAGAGCCTGTTCCCGAAAAGGCAAACGTCCGGCTCCTTGTCCCACACGGAGGGTGGCAGCCCTGAAAGCTGTTGCTGGTCTTCACCTTCCCCGTGCAGCCTATTCACAGGCACAACCGCACTGGGAATCTCTGCTTTCCCACAGATGCAATCACTCACGGTGCGCATCCTCGGCAGAGCCTGTTCCCGAAAAGGCAAACGTCCGGCTCCTTCTCCCAGATGGAAGGTGGCAGCCCTGAAAGCTGTTGCTGGTATTCACCTTCCCCGTGCAGCCTATTCTCAGGCACAACAGACATGGGGATCTGTGCTTTCCCACAGATGCAATCTCTCACGGTGCAGATCCTCGGCAGAGCCTGTTCCCGAAAAGGCAAACGTCCGGCTCCTTGTCCCACACGGAAGGTGGCAGCCCTGAAAGCTGTTGCTGGTCTTCACCTTCCCCCTGCAGCCTATTCACAGGCACAACAGACATTGGGAATCTCTGCTTTCCCACAGATGCAATCACTCACGGTGCGCATCCTCGGCAGAGCCTGTTCCCGAAAAGGCAAACGTCCGGCTCCTTGTCCCACACGGAAGGTGGCAGCCCTGAAAGCTGTTGCTGGTCTTCACCTTCCCCGTGCAGCCTATTCACAGGCACAACCGCACTGGGAATCTCTGCTTTCCCACAGATGCAATCTCTCACGGTGCAGATCCTCGGCAGAGCCTGTTCCCGAAAAGGCAAACGTCCGGCTCCTTGTCCCACACGGAAGGCGGCAGCCCTGAAAGCTGTTGCTGGTCTTCACCTTCCCCGTGCAGCCTACTCACAGGCACAACAGATATTGGGATCTGTGCTTTCCCAAAGATGCAATCATTCATGGTGCTAAACCTCAGCAGAGCCTGTTCCCGAAAAGGCAAACGTCCAGCTCCTTGTCCCACACGGCAGGTGGCAGCCCTGAAAGCTGTTGCCGGTCTTCACCTTCCCCGTGCAGCCCACTCACAGGAAAAACAGATATTGGGATCTGTGCTTTCCCAAACACGCAATCTCTCACGGTGCGCATCCTCGGCAGAGCCTGTTCCCGAAAAGGCAAACGTCCGGCTCCTTGTCCCACACGGCAGGACGCAGCCCTGAAAGCTGTTGCTGGTCTTCACCTTCCCCCTGCAGCCTATTCACAGGCACAACCGCACTGGGAATCTCTGCTTTCCCAAAGATGTAACTTCACGGTGCTAAACCTCAGCAGAGCCTGTTCCAGAAAAGGCAAGCGTCCGGCTCCTTGTCCCACACGGAAGGTGGCAGCCCTGAAAGCTGTTGCTGGTCTTCACCTTCCCCGTGCAGCCTATTCACAGGCACAACCGCACTGGGAATCTCTGCTTTCCCACAGATGCAATCACTCACGGTGCGCATCCTCGGCAGAGCCTGTTCCCGAAAAGGCAAACGTCCGGCTCCTTGTCCCACACGGAAGGTGGCAGCCCTGAAAGCTGTTGCTGGTCTTCACCTTCCCCGTGCAGCCTATTCACAGGCACAACCGCACTGGGAATCTCTGCTTTCCCAAAGATGCAATCATTCACGGTGCGCATCTTCGGCAGAGCCTGTTCCCGAAAAGGCAAACGTCCGGCTCCTTGTCCCACACGGAAGGTGGCAGCCCTGAAAGCTGTTGCTGGTCTTCACCTTCCCCGTGCAGCCTATTCACAGGCACAACCGCACTGGGAATCTCTGCTTTCCCAAAGACGCAATCTCTCACGGTGCGCATCCTCGGCAGAGCCTGTTCCCGAAAAGGCAAACGTCCGGCTCCTTGTCCCACACGGAGGGTGGCAGCCCTGAAAGCTGTTGCTGGTCTTCACCTTCCCCGTGCAGCCTATTCACAGGCACAACCGCACTGGGAATCTCTGCTTTCCCACAGATGCAATCACTCACGGTGCGCATCCTCGGCAGAGCCTGTTCCCGAAAAGGCAAACGTCCGGCTCCTTCTCCCAGATGGAAGGTGGCAGCCCTGAAAGCTGTTGCTGGTCTTCACCTTCCCCGTGCAGCCTATTCTCAGGCACAACAGACAAAGGGATCTGTGCTTTCCCACAGATGCAATCTCTCACGGTGCAGATCCTCGGCAGAGCCTGTTCCCGAAAAGGCAAACGTCCGGCTCCTTGTCCCACACGGAAGGTGGCAGCCCTGAAAGCTGTTGCTGGTCTTCACCTTCCCCCTGCAGCCTATTCACAGGCACAACAGACATTGGGAATCTCTGCTTTCCCACAGCTGCAATCACTCACGGTGCGCATCCTCGGCAGAGCCTGTTCCCGAAAAGGCAAACGTCCGGCTCCTTGTCCCACACGGAAGGTGGCAGCCCTGAAAGCTGTTGCTGGTCTTCACCTTCCCCGTGCAGCCTATTCACAGGCACAACCGCACTGGGAATCTCTGCTTTCCCACAGATGCAATCTCTCACGGTGCAGATCCTCGGCAGAGCCTGTTCCCGAAAAGGCAAACGTCCGGCTCCTTGTCCCACACGGAAGGCGGCAGCCCTGAAAGCTGTTGCTGGTCTTCACCTTCCCCGTGCAGCCTACTCACAGGCACAACAGATATTGGGATCTGTGCTTTCCCAAAGACGCAATCATTCATGGTGCTAAACCTCAGCAGAGCCTGTTCCCGAAAAGGCAAACGTCCGGCTCCTTGTCCCACACGGCAGGTGGCAGCCCTGAAAGCTGTTGCTGGTCTTCACCTTCCCCGTGCAGCCTATTCACAGGCACAACCGCACTGGGAATCTCTGCTTTCCCACAGATGCAATCTCTCACGGTGCGCATCCTCAGCAGAGCCTGTTCCCGAAAAGGCAAACGTCCGGCTCCTTGTCCCACACGGAAGGTGGCAGCCCTGAAAGCTGTTGCTGGTCTTCACCTTCCCCGTGCAGCCTATTCACAGGCACAACCGCACTGGGAATCTCTGCTTTCCCACAGATGCAATCTCTCACGGTGCAGATCCTCGGCAGAGCCTGTTCCCGAAAAGGCAAACGTCCGGCTCCTTGTCCCACACGGAAGGTGGCAGCCCTGAAAGCTGTTGCTGGTCTTCACCTTCCCCCTGCAGCCTATTCACAGGCACAACAGACATTGGGAATCTCTGCTTTCCCACAGATGCAATCACTCACGGTGCGCATCCTCGGCAGAGCCTGTTCCCGAAAAGGCAAACGTCCGGCTCCTTCTCCCAGACGGAAGGTGGCAGCCCTGAAAGCTGTTGCTGGTCTTCACCTTCCCCGTGCAGCCTATTCACAGGCACAACCGCACTGGGAATCTCTGCTTTCCCACAGCTGCAATCTCTCACGGTGCGCATCCTCGGCAGAGCCTGTTCCCGAAAAGGCAAACGTCCGGCTCCTTGTCCCACACGGCAGGTGGCAGCCCTGAAAGCTGTTGCTGGTCTTCACCTTCCCCGTGCAGCCTATTCACAGGCACAACCGCACTGGGAATCTCTGCTTTCCCAAAGACGCAATCATTCACGGTGCGCATCCCCGGCAGAGACTGTTCCCGAAAAGGCAAACGTCCGGCTCCTTGTCCCACACGGTAGGTGGCAGCCCTGAAAGCTGTTGCTGGTCTTCACCTTCCCCCTGCAGCCTATTCACAGGCACAACAGACATTGGGATCTGTGCTTGCCCAGAGATGAAACATCTCACGGTGCTAATCCTCGGCAGAGCCTGTTCCTGAAAAGGCAAACGTCCGGCTCCTTGTCCCACACGGAAGGCGGCAGCCCTGAAAGCTGTTGCTGGTATTCACCTTCCCCGTGCAGCCTATTCACAGGCACAACCGCGTTGGGAATCTCTGCTTTCCCAGAGACGCAATCACTCACGGTGCGCATCCTCGGCAGAGCCTGTTCCCGAAAAGGCAAACGTCCGGCTCCTTGTCCCACACGGAAGGCGGCAGCCCTGCAAGCTGTTGCTGGTCTTCATCTTCCCCGTTCAGCCTACTCACAGGCACAACAGATATTGGGATCTGTGCTTTCCCAAAGATGCAATCATTCACGGTGCTAAACCTCAGCAGAGCCTGTTCCCGAAAAGGCAAACGTCCGGCTCCTTGTCCCACACGGCAGGTGGCAGCCCTGCAAGCTGTTGCTGGTCTTCACCTTCCCCGTGCAGCCCACTCACAGGAACAACAGATATTGGGATCTGTGCTTTCCCAAACACGCAATCTCTCACGGTGCGCATCCTCGGCAGAGCCTGTTCCCGAAAAGGCAAATGTCCGGCTCCTTGTCCCACACGGAAGGTGGCAGCCCTGAAAGCTGTTGCTGGTCTTCACCTTCCCCCTGCAGCCTATTCACAGGCACAACCGCACTGGGAATCTCTGCTTTCCCAAAGATGTAACCATTCACGGTGCTAAACCTCGGCAGAGCCTGTTCCAGAAAAGGCAAGCATCCGGCTCCTTCTCCCAGACGGAAGGTGGCAGCCCTGAAAGCTGTTGCTGGTCTTCACCTTCCCCGTGCAGCCTATTCACAGGCACAACCGCACTGGGAATCTCTGCTTTCCCACAGATGCAATCACTCACGGTGCGCATCCTCGGCAGAGCCTGTTCCCGAAAAGGCAAACGTCCGGCTCCTTCTCCCAGATGGAAGGTGGCAGCCCTGAAAGCTGTTGCTGGTCTTCACCTTCCCCGTGCAGCCTATTCTCAGGCACAACAGACATGGGGATCTGTGCTTTCCCACAGATGCAATCTCTCACGGTGCAGATCCTCGGCAGAGCCTGTTCCCGAAAAGGCAAACGTCCGGCTCCTTGTCCCACACGGCAGGTGGCAGCCCTGAAAGCTGTTGCTGGTCTTCACCTTCCCCGTGCAGCCTATTCACAGGCACAACCGCACTGGGAATCTCTGCTTTCCCACAGCTGCAATCTCTCACGGTGCGCATCCTCGGCAGAGCCTGTTCCCGAAAAGGCAAACGTCCGGCTCCTTGTCCCACACGGAAGGTGGCAGCCCTGAAAGCTGTTGCTGGTCTTCACCTTCCCCGTGCAGCCTATTCACAGGCACAACAGACATTGGAATCTCTGCTTTCTCAAAGATGCAATCATTCACGGTGCTAAACCTCAGCAGAGCCTGTTCCCGAAAAGGCAAACGTCCGGCTCCTTGTCCCACACGGAAGGCGGCAGCCCGGAAAGCTGTTGCTGGTCTTCACCTTCCCCGTGCAGCCTATTCACAGGCACAACCGCACTGGGAATCTCTGCTTTCCCAAAGACGCAATCTCTCACGGTGCTAATCCTCGGCAGAGCCTGTTCCCAAAAAGGCAAACGTCCGGCTCCTTGTCCCACACGGCAGGTGGCAGCCCTGAAAGCTGTTGCTGGTCTTCACCTTCCCCGTGCAGCCTATTCACAGGCACAACCGCACTGGGAATCTCTGCTTTCCCAAAGATGCAATCATTCACGGTGCTAAACCTCAGCAGAGCCTGTTCCCGAAAAGGCAAACGTCCGGCTCCTTGTCCCACGCGGCAGGTGGCAGCCCTGAAAGCTCTTGCTGGTCTTCACCTTCCCCGTGCAGCCTATTCACAGGCACAACCGCACTGGGAATCTCTGCTTTCCCAAAGATGCAATCATTCACGGTGCGCATCTTCGGCAGAGCCTGTTCCCGAAAAGGCAAACATCCGGCTCCTTGTCCCACACGGAAGGTGGCAGCCCTGAAAGCTGTTGCTGGTCTTCACCTTCCCCCTGCAGCCTATTCACAGGCACAACAGACATTGGGAATCTCTGCTTTCCCACAGATGCAATCACTCACGGTGCGCATCCTCGGCAGAGCCTGTTCCCGAAAAGGCAAACGTCCGGCTCCTTCTCCCAGATGGAAGGTGGCAGCCCTGAAAGCTGTTGCTGGTCTTCACCTTCCCCGTGCAGCCTATTCACAGGCACAACCGCACTGGGAATCTCTGCTTTCCCACAGCTGCAATCTCTCACGGTGCGCATCCTCGGCAGAGCCTGTTCCCGAAAAGGCAAACGTCCGGCTCCTTGTCCCACACGGCAGGTGGCAGCCCTGAAAGCTGTTGCTGGTCTTCACCTTCCCCGTGCAGCCTATTCACAGGCTCAACCGCACTGGGAATCTCTGCTTTCCCAAAGACGCAATCATTCACGGTGCGCATCCCCGGCAGAGACTGTTCCCGAAAAGGCAAACGTCCGGCTCCTTGTCCCACACGGTAGGTGGCAGCCCTGAAAGCTGTTGCTGGTCTTCACCTTCCCCCTGCAGCCTATTCACAGGCACAACAGACATTGGGATCTGTGCTTGCCCAGAGATGAAACATCTCACGGTGCTAATCCTCGGCAGAGCCTGTTCCTGAAAAGGCAAACGTCCGGCTCCTTGTCCCACACGGAAGGCGGCAGCCCTGAAAGCTGTTGCTGGTATTCACCTTCCCCGTGCAGCCTATTCACAGGCACAACCGCGTTGGGAATCTCTGCTTTCCCAGAGACGCAATCACTCACGGTGCGCATCCTCGGCAGAGCCTGTTCCCGAAAAGGCAAACGTCCGGCTCCTTGTCCCACACGGAAGGCGGCAGCCCTGCAAGCTGTTGCTGGTCTTCACCTTCCCCGTGCAGCCTACTCACAGGCACAACAGATATTGCGATCTGTGCTTTCCCAAAGATGCAATCATTCACGGTGCTAAACCTCAGCAGAGCCTGTTCCCGAAAAGGCAAACGTCCGGCTCCTTGTCCCACACGGCAGGTGGCAGCCCTGCAAGCTGTTGCTGGTCTTCACCTTCCCCGTGCAGCCCACTCACAGGAACAACAGATATTGGGATCTGTGCTTTCCCAAACACGCAATCTCTCACGGTGCGCATCCTCGGCAGAGCCTGTTCCCGAAAAGGCAAATGTCCGGCTCCTTGTCCCACACGGCAGGTGGCAGCCCTGCAAGCTGTTGCTGGTCTTCACCTTCCCCCTGCAGCCTATTCACAGGCACAACCGCACTGGGAATCTCTGCTTTCCCAAAGATGTAACCATTCACGGAGCTAAACCTCAGCAGAGCCTGTTCCCGAAAAGGCAAACGTACGGCTCCTTGTCCCAGACGAATGGTGGCAGCCCTGCAAGCTGTTGCTGGTCTTCACCTTCCCCGTGCAGCCTATTCACAGGCACAACCGCACTGGGAATCTCTGCTTTCCCACAGATGCAATCACTCACGGTGCGCATCCTCGGCAGAGCCTGTTCCCGAAAAGGCAAACGTCCGGCTCCTTCTCCCAGATGGAAGGTGGCAGCCCTGAAAGCTGTTGCTGGTCTTCACCTTCCCCGTGCAGCCTATTCTCAGGCACAACAGACATGGGGATCTGTGCTTTCCCACAGATGCAATCTCTCACGGTGCAGATCCTCGGCAGAGCCTGTTCCCGAAAAGGCAAACGTCCGGCTCCTTGTCCCACACGGAAGGTGGCAGCCCTGAAAGCTGTTGCTGGTCTTCACCTTCCCCCTGCAGCCTATTCACAGGCACAACAGACATTGGGAATCTCTGCTTTCCCACAGATGCAATCACTCACGGTGCGCATCCTCGGCAGAGCCTGTTCCCGAAAAGGCAAACGTCCGGCTCCTTGTCCCACACGGAAGGTGGCAGCCCTGAAAGCTGTTGCTGGTCTTCACCTTCCCCGTGCAGCCTATTCACAGGCACAACCGCACTGGGAATCTCTGCTTTCCCAAAGATGCAATCATTCACGGTGCGCATCTTCGGCAGAGCCTGTTCCCGAAAAGGCAAACATCCGGCTCCTTGTCCCACACAGAAGGTGGCAGCCCTGAAAGCTGTTGCTGGTCTTCACCTTCCCCGTGCAGCCTATTCACAGGCACAACCGCACTGGGAATCTCTGCTTTCCCACAGATGCAATCACTCACGGTGCGCATCCTCGGCAGAGCCTGTTCCCGAAAAGGCAAACGTCCGGCTCCTTCTCCCAGACGGAAGGTGGCAGCCCTGAAAGCTGTTGCTGGTCTTCACCTTCCCCGTGCAGCCTATTCACAGGCACAACCGCGTTGGGAATCTCTGCTTTCCCAGAGACGCAATCACTCACGGTGCGCATCCTCGGCAGAGCCTGTTCCCGAAAAGGCAAACGTCCGGCTCCTTGTCCCACACGGAAGGCGGCAGCCCTGCAAGCTGTTGCTGGTCTTCATCTTCCCCGTTCAGCCTACTCACAGGCACAACAGATATTGGGATCTGTGCTTTCCCAAAGATGCAATCATTCACGGTGCTAAACCTCAGCAGAGCCTGTTCCCGAAAAGGCAAACGTCCGGCTCCTTGTCCCACACGGCAGGTGGCAGCCCTGCAAGCTGTTGCTGGTCTTCACCTTCCCCGTGCAGCCCACTCACAGGAACAACAGATATTGGGATCTGTGCTTTCCCAAACACGCAATCTCTCACGGTGCGCATCCTCGGCAGAGCCTGTTCCCGAAAAGGCAAATGTCCGGCTCCTTGTCCCACACGGCAGGTGGCAGCCCTGCAAGCTGTTGCTGGTCTTCACCTTCCCCCTGCAGCCTATTCACAGGCACAACCGCACTGGGAATCTCTGCTTTCCCAAAGATGTAACCATTCACGGTGCTAAACCTCGGCAGAGCCTGTTCCCGAAAAGGCAAACGTCCGGCTCCTTGTCCCACACGGCAGGTGGCAGCCCTGAAAGCTGTTGCTGGTCTTCACCTTCCCCGTGCAGCCTATTCACAGGCACAACCGCACTGGGAATCTCTGCTTTCCAACAGCTGCAATCTCTCACGGTGCGCATCCTCGGCAGAGCCTGTTCCCGAAAAGGCAAACGTCCGGCTCCTTGTCCCACACGGAAGGTGGCAGCCCTGAAAGCTGTTGCTGGTCTTCACCTTCCCCGTGCAGCCTATTCACAGGCACAACAGACATTGGAATCTCTGCTTTCTCAAAGATGCAATCATTCACGGTGCTAAACCTCAGCAGAGCCTGTTCCCGAAAAGGCAAACGTCCGGCTCCTTGTCCCACACGGAAGGCGGCAGCCCGGAAAGCTGTTGCTGGTCTTCACCTTCCCCGTGCAGCCTATTCACAGGCACAACCGCACTGGGAATCTCTGCTTTCCCAAAGACGCAATCTCTCACGGTGCTAATCCTCGGCAGAGCCTGTTCCCAAAAAGGCAAACGTCCGGCTCCTTGTCCCACACGGCAGGTGGCAGCCCTGAAAGCTGTTGCTGGTCTTCACCTTCCCCGTGCAGCCTATTCACAGGCACAACCGCACTGGGAATCTCTGCTTTCCCACAGCTGCAATCTCTCACGGTGCGCATCCTCGGCAGAGCCTGTTCCCGAAAAGGCAAACGTCCGGCTCCTTGTCCCACACGGAAGGTGGCAGCCCTGAAAGCTGTTGCTGGTCTTCACCTTCCCCGTGCAGCCTATTCACAGGCACAACCGCACTGGGAATCTCTGCTTTCCCAAAGATGCAATCATTCACGGTGCGCATCTTCGGCAGAGCCTGTTCCCGAAAAGGCAAACATCCGGCTCCTTGTCCCACACGGAAGGTGGCAGCCCTGAAAGCTGTTGCTGGTCTTCACCTTCCCCCTGCAGCCTATTCACAGGCACAACAGACATTGGGAATCTCTGCTTTCCCACAGATGCAATCACTCACGGTGCGCATCCTCGGCAGAGCCTGTTCCCGAAAAGGCAAACGTCCGGCTCCTTCTCCCAGATGGAAGGTGGCAGCCCTGAAAGCTGTTGCTGGTCTTCACCTTCCCCGTGCAGCCTATTCACAGGCACAACCGCACTGGGAATCTCTGCTTTCCCACAGCTGCAATCTCTCACGGTGCGCATCCTCGGCAGAGCCTGTTCCCGAAAAGGCAAACGTCCGGCTCCTTGTCCCACACGGCAGGTGGCAGCCCTGAAAGCTGTTGCTGGTCTTCACCTTCCCCGTGCAGCCTATTCACAGGCACAACCGCACTGGGAATCTCTGCTTTCCCAAAGACGCAATCATTCACGGTGCGCATCCCCGGCAGAGACTGTTCCCGAAAAGGCAAACGTCCGGCTCCTTGTCCCACACGGTAGGTGGCAGCCCTGAAAGCTGTTGCTGGTCTTCACCTTCCCCCTGCAGCCTATTCACAGGCACAACAGACATTGGGATCTGTGCTTGCCCAGAGATGAAACATCTCACGGTGCTAATCCTCGGCAGAGCCTGTTCCTGAAAAGGCAAACGTCCGGCTCCTTGTCCCACACGGAAGGCGGCAGCCCTGAAAGCTGTTGCTGGTATTCACCTTCCCCGTGCAGCCTATTCACAGGCACAACCGCGTTGGGAATCTCTGCTTTCCCAGAGACGCAATCACTCACGGTGCGCATCCTCGGCAGAGCCTGTTCCCGAAAAGGCAAACGTCCGGCTCCTTGTCCCACACGGAAGGCAGCAGCCCTGCAAGCTGTTGCTGGTCTTCACCTTCCCCGTGCAGCCTACTCACAGGCACAACAGATATTGGGATCTGTGCTTTCCCAAAGATGCAATCATTCACGGTGCTAAACCTCAGCAGAGCCTGTTCCCGAAAAGGCAAACGTCCGGCTCCTTGTCCCACACGGCAGGTGGCAGCCCTGCAAGCTGTTGCTGGTCTTCACCTTCCCCGTGCAGCCCACTCACAGGAACAACAGATATTGGGATCTGTGCTTTCCCAAACACGCAATCTCTCACGGTGCGCATCCTCGGCAGAGCCTGTTCCCGAAAAGGCAAATGTCCGGCTCCTTGTCCCACACGGCAGGTGGCAGCCCTGCAAGCTGTTGCTGGTCTTCACCTTCCCCCTGCAGCCTATTCACAGGCACAACCGCACTGGGAATCTCTGCTTTCCCAAAGATGTAACCATTCACGGAGCTAAACCTCAGCAGAGCCTGTTCCCGAAAAGGCAAACGTACGGCTCCTTGTCCCAGACGAATGGTGGCAGCCCTGCAAGCTGTTGCTGGTCTTCACCTTCCCCGTGCAGCCTATTCACAGGCACAACCGCACTGGGAATCTCTGCTTTCCCACAGATGCAATCACTCACGGTGCGCATCCTCGGCAGAGCCTGTTCCCGAAAAGGCAAACGTCCGGCTCCTTCTCCCAGATGGAAGGTGGCAGCCCTGAAAGCTGTTGCTGGTCTTCACCTTCCCCGTGCAGCCTATTCTCAGGCACAACAGACATGGGGATCTGTGCTTTCCCACAGATGCAATCTCTCACGGTGCAGATCCTCGGCAGAGCCTGTTCCCGAAAAGGCAAACGTCCGGCTCCTTGTCCCACACGGAAGGTGGCAGCCCTGAAAGCTGTTGCTGGTCTTCACCTTCCCCCTGCAGCCTATTCACAGGCACAACAGACATTGGGAATCTCTGCTTTCCCACAGATGCAATCACTCACGGTGCGCATCCTCGGCAGAGCCTGTTCCCGAAAAGGCAAACGTCCGGCTCCTTGTCCCACACGGAAGGTGGCAGCCCTGAAAGCTGTTGCTGGTCTTCACCTTCCCCGTGCAGCCTATTCACAGGCACAACCGCACTGGGAATCTCTGCTTTCCCAAAGATGCAATCATTCACGGTGCGCATCTTCGGCAGAGCCTGTTCCCGAAAAGGCAAACATCCGGCTCCTTGTCCCACACAGAAGGTGGCAGCCCTGAAAGCTGTTGCTGGTCTTCACCTTCCCCGTGCAGCCTATTCACAGGCACAACCGCACTGGGAATCTCTGCTTTCCCACAGATGCAATCACTCACGGTGCGCATCCTCGGCAGAGCCTGTTCCCGAAAAGGCAAACGTCCGGCTCCTTGTCCCACACGGTAGGTGGCAGCCCTGAAAGCTGTTGCTGGTCTTCACCTTCCCCCTGCAGCCTATTCACAGGCACAACAGACATTGGGATCTGTGCTTGCCCAGAGATGAAACATCTCACGGTGCTAATCCTCGGCAGAGCCTGTTCCTGAAAAGGCAAACGTCCGGCTCCTTGTCCCACACGGAAGGCGGCAGCCCTGAAAGCTGTTGCTGGTATTCACCTTCCCCCTGCAGCCTATTCACAGGCACAACCGCGTTGGGAATCTCTGCTTTCCCAGAGACGCAATCACTCACGGTGCGCATCCTCGGCAGAGCCTGTTCCCGAAAAGGCAAACGTCCGGCTCCTTGTCCCACACGGCAGGTGGCAGCCCTGCAAGCTGTTGCTGGTCTTCACCTTCCCCCTGCAGCCTATTCACAGGCACAACCGCACTGGGAATCTCTGCTTTCCCAAAGATGTAACCATTCACGGTGCTAAACCTCGGCAGAGCCTGTTCCCGAAAAGGCAAACGTCCGGCTCCTTGTCCCACACGGAAGGCGGCAGCCCTGCAAGCTGTTGCTGGTCTTCATCTTCCCCGTTCAGCCTACTCACAGGCACAACAGATATTGGGATCTGTGCTTTCCCAAAGATGCAATCATTCACGGTGCTAAACCTCAGCAGAGCCTGTTCCCGAAAAGGCAAACGTCCGGCTCCTTGTCCCACACGGCAGGTGGCAGCCCTGCAAGCTGTTGCTGGTCTTCACCTTCCCCGTGCAGCCCACTCACAGGAACAACAGATATTGGGATCTGTGCTTTCCCAAACACGCAATCTCTCACGGTGCGCATCCTCGGCAGAGCCTGTTCCCGAAAAGGCAAACGTCCGGCTCCTTGTCCCACACGGAAGGCGGCAGCCCTGCAAGCTGTTGCTGGTCTTCACCTTCCCCCTGCAGCCTATTCACAGGCACAACCGCACTGGGAATCTCTGCTTTCCCAAAGATGTAACCATTCACGGTGCTAAACCTCGGCAGAGCCTGTTCCCGAAAAGGCAAACGTCCGGCTCCTTGTCCCACACGGCAGGTGGCAGCCCTGAAAGCTGTTGCTGGTCTTCACCTTCCCCGTGCAGCCTATTCACAGGCACAACCGCACTGGGAATCTCTGCTTTCCCACAGATGCAATCACTCACGGTGCGCATCCTCGGCAGAGCCTGTTCCCGAAAAGGCAAACGTCCGGCTCCTTGTCCCAGATGGAAGGTGGCAGCCCTGAAAGCTGTTGCTGGTCTTCACCTTCCCCGTGCAGCCTATTCTCAGGCACAACAGACATGGGGATCTGTGCTTTCCCACAGATGCAATCTCTCACGGTGCAGATCCTCGGCAGAGCCTGTTCCCGAAAAGGCAAACGTCCGTCTCCTTGTCCCACACGGCAGGTGGCAGCCCTGAAAGCTGTTGCTGGTCTTCACCTTCCCCGTGCAGCCTATTCACAGGCACAACCGCACTGGGAATCTCTGCTTTCCCACAGCTGCAATCTCTCACGGTGCGCATCCTCGGCAGAGCCTGTTCCCGAAAAGGCAAACGTCCGGCTCCTTGTCCCACACGGAAGGTGGCAGCCCTGAAAGCTGTTGCTGGTCTTCACCTTCCCCGTGCAGCCTATTCACAGGCACAACAGACATTGGGATCTCTGCTTTCTCAAAGATGCAATCATTCACGGTGCTAAACCTCAGCAGAGCCTGTTCCCGAAAAGGCAAACGTCCGGCTCCTTGTCCCACACGGAAGGCGGCAGCCCGGAAAGCTGTTGCTGGTCTTCACCTTCCCCGTGCAGCCTATTCACAGGCACAACCGCACTGGGAATCTCTGCTTTCCCAAAGACGCAATCTCTCACGGTGCTAATCCTCGGCAGAGCCTGTTCCCAAAAAGGCAAACGTCCGGCTCCTTGTCCCACACGGCAGGTGGCAGCCCTGAAAGCTGTTGCTGGTCTTCACCTTCCCCGTGCAGCCTATTCACAGGCACAACCGCACTGGGAATCTCTGCTTTCCCACAGCTGCAATCTCTCACGGTGCGCATCCTCAGCAGAGCCTGTTCCCGAAAAGGCAAACGTCCGGCTCCTTGTCCCACACGGCAGGTGGCAGCCCTGAAAGCTGTTGCTGGTCTTCACCTTCCCCGTGCAGCCTATTCACAGGCACAACCGCACTGGGAATCTCTGCTTTCCCACAGATGCAATCTCTCACGGTGCGCATCCTCGGCAGAGCCTGTTCCCGAAAAGGCAAACGTCAGGCTCCTTGTCCCACACGGAAGGTGGCAGCCCTGAAAGCTGTTGCTGGTCTTCACCTTCCCCCTGCAGCCTATTCACAGGCACAACAGACATTGGGAATCTCTGCTTTCCCACAGATGCAATCACTCACGGTGCGCATCCTCGACAGAGCCTGTTCCCGAAAAGGCAAACGTCCGGCTCCTTGTCCCACACGGAAGGTGGCAGCCCTGAAAGCTGTTGCTGGTCTTCACCTTCCCCGTGCAGCCTATTCACAGGCACAACCGCACTGGGAATCTCTGCTTTCCCAAAGATGCAATCATTCACGGTGCGCATCTTCGGCAGAGCCTGTTCCCGAAAAGGCAAATGTCCGGCTCCTTGTCCCACACGGAAGGTGGCAGCCCTGAAAGCTGTTGCTGGTCTTCACCTTCCCCGTGCAGCCTATTCACAGGCACAACCGCACTGGGAATCTCTGCTTTCTGAAAGATGTAACCATTCACGGTGGTAAACCTCAGCAGAGCCTGTTCCCGAAAAGGCAAACGTCCGGCTCCTTGTCCCACACGGCAGGTGGCAGCCCTGAAAGCTGTTGCTGGTCTTCACCTTCCCCGTGCAGCCTATTCACAGGCACAACCGCGTTGGGAATCTCTGCTTTCCCAGAGACGCAATCACTGGCGGTGCGCATCCTCGGCAGAGCCTGTTCCCGAAAAGGCAAACGTCCGGCTCCTTGTCCCACACGGCAGGTGGCAGCCCTGAAAGCTGTTGCTGGTCTTCACCTTCCCCGTGCAGCCTATTCACAGGCACAACAGACATTGGAATCTCTGCTTACTCAAAGATGCAATCATTCACGGTGCTAAACCTCAGCAGAGCCTGTTCCCGAAAAGGCAAACGTCCGGCTCCTTGTCCCACACGGAAGGCGGCAGCCCTGAAAGCTGTTGCTGGTCTTCACCTTCCCCCTGCAGCCTATTCACAGGCACAACCGCACTGGGAATCTCTGCTTTCCCAAAGACGCAATCTCTCACGGTGCTAATCCTCGGCAGAGCCTGTTCCCAAAAAGGCAAACGTCCGGCTCCTTGTCCCACACGGCAGGTGGCAGCCCTGAAAGCTCTTGCTGGTCTTCACCTTCCCCCTGCAGCCTATTCACAGGCACAACCGCACTGGGAATCTCTGCTTTCCCACAGCTGCAATCTCTCACGGTGCGCATCCTCGGCAGAGCCTGTTCCCGAAAAGGCAAACGTCCGGCTCCTTGTCCCACACGGCAGGTGGCAGCCCTGAAAGCTGTTGCTGGTCTTCACCTTCCCAGTGCAGCCTATTCACAGGCACAACCGCACTGGGAATCTCTGCTTCCCCAAAGATGCAATCATTCACGGTGCTAATCCTCGGCAGAGCCTGTTCCCGAAAAGGCAAACGTCCGGCTCCTTGTCCCACACGGCAGGTGGCAGCCCTGCAAGCTGTTGCTGGTCTTTACCTTCCCTGTGCAGCCTATTCACAGGCACAACCGCACTGGGAATCTCTGCTTTCCCAAAGACGCAATCATTCACGGTGCGCATCCTCGGGAGAGCCTGTTCCCGAAAAGGCAAACGTCCGGCTCCTTGTTCCACACAGAAGGTGGCAGCCCTGAAGGCTGTTGCTGGTCTTCACCTTCCCCGTGCAGCCTACTCACAGGCACAACAGATATTGGGATCTGTGCTTTTCCACAGATGCAATCATTCACGGTGCTAAACCTCAGCAGAGCCTGTTCCCGAAAAGGCAAACGTCCGGCTCCTTGTCCCACACGGCAGGTGGCAGCCCTGAAAGCTGTTGCTGGTCTTCACCTTCCCCGTGCAGCCTATTCACAGGCACAACCGCACTGGGAATCTCTGCTTTCCCAAAGACGCAATCATTCACGGTGCGCATCCCCGGCAGAGACTGTTCCCGAAAAGGCAAACGTCCGGCTCCTTGTCCCACACGGTAGGTGGCAGCCCTGAAAGCTGTTGCTGGTCTTCACCTTCCCCCTGCAGCCTATTCACAGGCACAACAGACATTGGGATCTGTGCTTGCCCAGAGATGAAACATCTCACGGTGCTAATCCTCGGCAGAGCCTGTTCCCGAAAAGGCAAACGTCCGGCTCCTTGTCCCACACGGCAGGTGGCAGCCCTGAAAGCTGTTGCTGGTCTTCACCTTCCCCGTGCAGCCTATTCACAGGCACAACCGCACTGGGAATCTCTGCTTTCCCAAAGACGCAATCTCTCACGGTGCGCATCCTCGGCAGAGCCTGTTCCCGAAAAGGCAAACGTCCGGCTCCTTGTCCCACACGGAAGGTGGCAGCCCTGAAAGCTGTTGCTGGTCTTCACCTTCCCCGTGCAGCCTATTCACAGGCACAACAGACATTGGAATCTCTGCTTTCTCAAAGATGCAATCATTCACGGTGCTAAACCTCAGCAGAGCCTGTTCCCGAAAAGGCAAACGTCCGGCTCCTTGTCCCACACGGAAGGCGGCAGCCCTGAAAGCTGTTGCTGGTCTTCACCTTCCCCGTGCAGCCTATTCACAGGCACAACCGCACTGGGAATCTCTGCTTTCCCAAAGACGCAATCTCTCATGGTGCTAATCCTCGGCAGAGCCTGTTCCCAAAAAGGCAAACGTCCGGCTCCTTGTCCCACACGGCAGGTGGCAGCCCTGAAAGCTGTTGCTGGTCTTCACCTTCCCCGTGCAGCCTATTCACAGGCACAACCGCACTGGGAATCTCTGCTTTCCCACAGCTGCAATCTCTCACGGTGCGCATCCTCAGCAGAGCCTGTTCCCGAAAAGGCAAACGTCCGGCTCCTTGTCCCACACGGAAGGTGGCAGCCCTGAAAGCTGTTGCTGGTCTTCACCTTCCCCGTGCAGCCTATTCACAGGAACTACCGCACTGGGAATCTCTGCTTTCCCAAAGACGCAATCATTCACGGTGCGCATCCTCGGCAGAGCCTGTTCCTGAAAAGGCAAACGTCCGGCTCCTTGTCCCACACGGAAGGTGGCAGCCCTGAAAGCTGTTGCTGGTCTTCACCTTCCCCATGCAGCCTATTCACAGGAACTACCGCACTGGGAATCTCTGCTTTCCCAAAGACGCAATCATTCACGGTGCGCATCCTCGGCAGAGCCTGTTCCCGAAAAGGCAAACATCCGGCTCCTTGTCCCACACGGAAGGCGGCAGCCCTGAAAGCTGTTGCTGGTCTTCACCTTCCCCGTGCAGCCTACTCACAGGCACAACAGATATTGGGATCTGTGCTTTTCCACAGATGCAATCATTCACGGTGCTAAACCTCAGCAGAGCCTGTTCCCGAAAAGGCAAACGTCCGGCTCCTTGTCCCACACGGCAGGTGGCAGCCCTGAAAGCTGTTGCTGGTCTTCACCTTCCCCGTGCAGCCTATTCACAGGCACAACAGACATTGGAATCTCTGCTTACTCAAAGATGCAATCATTCACGGTGCTAAACCTCAGCAGAGCCTGTTCCCGAAAAGGCAAACGTCCGGCTCCTTGTCCCACACGGAAGGCGGCAGCCCTGAAAGCTGTTGCTGGTCTTCACCTTCCCCCTGCAGCCTATTCACAGGCACAACCGCACTGGGAATCTCTGCTTTCCCAAAGACGCAATCTCTCACGGTGCTAATCCTCGGCAGAGCCTGTTCCCGAAAAGGCAAACGTCCGGCTCCTTGTCCCACACGGCAGGTGGCAGCCCTGAAAGCTCTTGCTGGTCTTCACCTTCCCCCTGCAGCCTATTCACAGGCACAACCGCACTGGGAATCTCTGCTTTCCCACAGCTGCAATCTCTCACGGTGCGCATCCTCGGCAGAGCCTGTTCCCGAAAAGGCAAACGTCCGGCTCCTTGTCCCACACGGCAGGTGGCAGCCCTGAAAGCTGTTGCTGGTCTTCAGCTTCCCCGGGCAGCCTATTCACAGGCACAACCGCACTGGGAATCTCTGCTTTCACAAAGATGCAATCATTCACGGTGCGCATCTTCAGCAGAGCCTGTTCCCGAAAAGGCAAACGTCCGGCTCCTTGTCCCACACGGAAGGTGGCAGCCCTGCAAGCTGTTGCTGGTCTTTACCTTCCCTGTGCAGCCTATTCACAGGCACAACCGCACTGGGAATCTCTGCTTTCCCAAAGACGCAATCATTCACGGTGCGCATCCTCGGGAGAGCCTGTTCCCGAAAAGGCAAACGTCCGGCTCCTTGTTCCACACAGAAGGTGGCAGCCCTGAAGGCTGTTGCTGGTCTTCACCTTCCCCGTGCAGCCTACTCACAGGCACAACAGATATTGGGATCTGTGCTTTTCCACAGATGCAATCATTCACGGTGCTAAACCTCAGCAGAGCCTGTTCCCGAAAAGGCAAACGTCCGGCTCCTTGTCCCACACGGCAGGTGGCAGCCCTGAAAGCTGTTGCTGGTCTTCACCTTCCCCGTGCAGCCTATTCACAGGCACAACCGCACTGGGAATCTCTGCTTTCCCAAAGACGCAATCATTCACGGTGCGCATCCCCGGCAGAGACTGTTCCCGAAAAGGCAAACGTCCGGCTCCTTGTCCCACACGGTAGGTGGCAGCCCTGAAAGCTGTTGCTGGTCTTCACCTTCCCCCTGCAGCCTATTCACAGGCACAACAGACATTGGGATCTGTGCTTGCCCAGAGATGAAACATCTCACGGTGCTAATCCTCGGCAGAGCCTGTTCCCGAAAAGGCAAACGTCCGGCTCCTTGTCCCACACGGCAGGTGGCAGCCCTGAAAGCTGTTGCTGGTCTTCACCTTCCCCGTGCAGCCTATTCACAGGCACAACCGCACTGGGAATCTCTGCTTTCCCACAGCTGCAATCTCTCACGGTGCGCATCCTCGGCAGAGCCTGTTCCCGAAAAGGCAAACGTCCGGCTCCTTGTCCCACACGGAAGGCGGCAGCCCTGAAAGCTGTTGCTGGTCTTCACCTTCCCCGTGCAGCCTATTCACAGGCACAACAGACATTGGAATCTCTGCTTTCTCAAAGATGCAATCATTCACGGTGCTAAACCTCAGCAGAGCCTGTTCCCGAAAAGGCAAACGTCCGGCTCCTTGTCCCACACGGAAGGCGGCAGCCCGGAAAGCTGTTGCTGGTCTTCACCTTCCCCGTGCAGCCTATTCACAGGCACAACCGCACTGGGAATCTCTGCTTTCCCAAAGACGCAATCTCTCACGGTGCTAATCCTCGGCAGAGCCTGTTCCCAAAAAGGCAAACGTCCGGCTCCTTGTCCCACACGGCAGGTGGCAGCCCTGAAAGCTGTTGCTGGTCTTCACCTTCCCCGTGCAGCCTATTCACAGGCACAACCGCACTGGGAATCTCTGCTTTCCCACAGCTGCAATCTCTCACGGTGCGCATCCTCAGCAGAGCCTGTTCCCGAAAAGGCAAACGTCCGGCTCCTTGTCCCACACGGAAGGTGGCAGCCCTGAAAGCTGTTGCTGGTCTTCACCTTCCCCGTGCAGCCTATTCACAGGAACTACCGCACTGGGAATCTCTGCTTTCCCAAAGACGCAATCTCTCACGGTGCGCATCCTCGGCAGAGCCTGTTCCCGAAACGGCAAACGTCCGGCTCCTTCTCCCAGATGGAAGGTGGCAGCCCTGAAAGCTGTTGCTGGTCTTCACCTTCCCCATGCAGCCTATTCTCAGGCACAACAGACATGGGGATCTGTGCTTTCCCAAAGACGCAATCTCTCACGGTGCGCATCCTCGGCAGAGCCTGTTCCCGAAAAGGCAAACGTCCGGCTCCTTGTCCCACACGGAAGGTGGCAGCCCTGAAAGCTGTTGCTGGTCTTCACCTTCCCCCTGCAGCCTATTCACAGGCACAACAGACATTGGGAATCTCTGCTTTCCCACAGATGCAATCACTCACGGTGCGCATCCTCGGCAGAGCCTGTTCCCGAAAAGGCAAACGTCCGGCTCCTTGTCCCACACGGAAGGTGGCAGCCCGGAAAGCTGTTGCTGGTCTTCACCTTCCCCGTGCAGCCTATTCACAGGCACAACCGCACTGGGAATCTCTGCTTTCCCAAAGATGCAATCATTCACGGTGCGCATCTTCGGCAGAGCCTGTTCCCGAAAAGGCAAACATCCGGCTCCTTGTCCCACACAGAAGGTGGCAGCCCTGAAAGCTGTTGCTGGTCTTCACCTTCCCCGTGCAGCCTATTCACAGGCACAACCGCACTGGGAATCTCTGCTTTCCCACAGATGCAATCACTCACGGTGCGCATCCTCGGCAGAGCCTGTTCCCGAAAAGGCAAACGTCCGGCTCCTTCTCCCAGACGGAAGGTGGCAGCCCTGAAAGCTGTTGCTGGTCTTCACCTTCCCCCTGCAGCCTATTCACAGGCACAACCGCACTGGGAATCTCTGCTTTCCCACAGCTGCAATCTCTCACGGTGCGCATCCTCGGCAGAGCCTGTTCCCGAAAAGGCAAACGTCCGGCTCCTTGTCCCACACGGCAGGTGGCAGCCCTGAAAGCTGTTGCTGGTCTTCACCTTCCCCGTGCAGCCTATTCACAGGCACAACCGCACTGGGAATCTCTGCTTTCCCAAAGACGCAATCATTCACGGTGCGCATCCTCGGCAGAGACTGTTCCCGAAAAGGCAAACGTCCGGCTCCTTGTCCCACACGGTAGGTGGCAGCCCTGAAAGCTGTTGCTGGTCTTCACCTTCCTCCTGCAGCCTATTCACAGGCACAACAGACATTGGGATCTGTGCTTGCCCAGAGATGAAACATCTCACGGTGCTAATCCTCGGCAGAGCCTGTTCCTGAAAAGGCAAACGTCCGGCTCCTTGTCCCACACGGAAGGCGGCAGCCCTGAAAGCTGTTGCTGGTATTCACCTTCCCCGTGCAGCCTATTCACAGGCACAACCGCGTTGGGAATCTCTGCTTTCCCAGAGACGCAATCACTCACGGTGCGCATCCTCGGCAGAGCCTGTTCCCGAAAAGGCAAACGTCCGGCTCCTTGTCCCACACGGAAGGCGGCAGCCCTGCAAGCTGGTGCTGGTCTTCATCTTCCCCGTTCAGCCTACTCACAGGCACAACCGCACTGGGAATCTCTGCTTTCCCACAGATGCAATCACTCACGGTGCGCATCCTCGGCAGAGCCTGTTCCCGAAAAGGCAAACGTCCGGCTCCTTCTCCCAGATGGAAGGTGGCAGCCCTGAAAGCTGTTGCTGGTCTTCACCTTCCCCGGGCAGCCTATTCTCAGGCACAACAGACATGGGGATCTGTGCTTTCCCACAGATGCAATCTCTCACGGTGCAGATCCTCGGCAGAGCCTGTTCCCGAAAAGGCAAACGTCCGGCTCCTTGTCCCACACGGAAGGTGGCAGCCCTGCAAGCTGTTGCTGGTCTTCACCTTCCCCGTGCAGCCTATTCACAGGCACAACCGCACTGGGAATCTCTGCTTTCCCAAAGATGCAATCATTCACGGTGCGCATCTTCGGCAGAGCCTGTTCCCGAGAAGGCAAACGTCCGGCTCCTTGTCCCAGACGAATGGTGGCAGCCCTGCAAGCTGTTGCTGGTCTTCACCTTCCCCGTGCAGCCTATTCACAGGCACAACCGCACTGGGAATCTCTGCTTTCCCACAGATGCAATCACTCACGGTGCGCATCCTCGGCAGAGCCTGTTCCCGAAAAGGCAAACGTCCGGCTCCTTCTCCCAGATGGAAGGTGGCAGCCCTGAAAGCTGTTGCTGGTCTTCACCTTCCCCGTGCAGCCTATTCTCAGGCACAACAGACATGGGGATCTGTGCTTTCCAACAGATGCAATCTCTCACGGTGCAGATCCTCGGCAGAGCCTGTTCCCGAAAAGGCAAACGTCAGGCTCCTTGTCCCACACGGAAGGTGGCAGCCCTGAAAGCTGTTGCTGGTCTTCACCTTCCCCCTGCAGCCTATTCACAGGCACAACAGACATTGGGAATCTCTGCTTTCCCACAGATGCAATCACTCACGGTGCGCATCCTCGACAGAGCCTGTTCCCGAAAAGGCAAACGTCCGGCTCCTTGTCCCACACGGAAGGTGGCAGCCCTGAAAGCTGTTGCTGGTCTTCACCTTCCCCGTGCAGCCTATTCACAGGCACAACCGCACTGGGAATCTCTGCTTTCCCAAAGATGCAATCATTCACGGTGCGCATCTTCGGCAGAGCCTGTTCCCGAAAAGGCAAATGTCCGGCTCCTTGTCCCACACGGAAGGTGGCAGCCCTGAAAGCTGTTGCTGGTCTTCACCTTCCCCGTGCAGCCTATTCACAGGCACAACCGCACTGGGAATCTCTGCTTTCTGAAAGATGTAACCATTCACGGTGGTAAACCTCAGCAGAGCCTGTTCCCGAAAAGGCAAACGTCCGGCTCCTTGTCCCACACGGCAGGTGGCAGCCCTGAAAGCTGTTGCTGGTCTTCACCTTCCCCGTGCAGCCTATTCACAGGCACAACCGCGTTGGGAATCTCTGCTTTCCCAGAGACGCAATCACTGGCGGTGCGCATCCTCGGCAGAGCCTGTTCCCGAAAAGGCAAACGTCCGGCTCCTTGTCCCACACGGCAGGTGGCAGCCCTGAAAGCTGTTGCTGGTCTTCACCTTCCCCGTGCAGCCTATTCACAGGCACAACAGACATTGGAATCTCTGCTTACTCAAAGATGCAATCATTCACGGTGCTAAACCTCAGCAGAGCCTGTTCCCGAAAAGGCAAACGTCCGGCTCCTTGTCCCACACGGAAGGCGGCAGCCCTGAAAGCTGTTGCTGGTCTTCACCTTCCCCCTGCAGCCTATTCACAGGCACAACCGCACTGGGAATCTCTGCTTTCCCAAAGACGCAATCTCTCACGGTGCTAATCCTCGGCAGAGCCTGTTCCCAAAAAGGCAAACGTCCGGCTCCTTGTCCCACACGGCAGGTGGCAGCCCTGAAAGCTCTTGCTGGTCTTCACCTTCCCCCTGCAGCCTATTCACAGGCACAACCGCACTGGGAATCTCTGCTTTCCCACAGCTGCAATCTCTCACGGTGCGCATCCTCGGCAGAGCCTGTTCCCGAAAAGGCAAACGTCCGGCTCCTTGTCCCACACGGCAGGTGGCAGCCCTGAAAGCTGTTGCTGGTCTTCAGCTTCCCCGGGCAGCCTATTCACAGGCACAACCGCACTGGGAATCTCTGCTTTCACAAAGATGCAATCATTCACGGTGCGCATCTTCAGCAGAGCCTGTTCCCGAAAAGGCAAACGTCCGGCTCCTTGTCCCACACGGCAGGTGGCAGCCCTGCAAGCTGTTGCTGGTCTTTACCTTCCCTGTGCAGCCTATTCACAGGCACAACCGCACTGGGAATCTCTGCTTTCCCAAAGACGCAATCATTCACGGTGCGCATCCTCGGGAGAGCCTGTTCCCGAAAAGGCAAACGTCCGGCTCCTTGTTCCACACAGAAGGTGGCAGCCCTGAAGGCTGTTGCTGGTCTTCACCTTCCCCGTGCAGCCTACTCACAGGCACAACAGACATTGGGATCTGTGCTTGCCCAGAGAAGAAACATCTCACGGTGCGCATCTCGGCAGAGCCTGTTCCCGAAAAGGCAAACGTCCGGCTCCTTGTCCCACACGGCAGGTGGCAGCCCTGAAAGCTGTTGCTGGTCTTCACCTTCCCCGTTCAGCCTACTCACAGGCACAACAGATATTGGGATCTCTGCTTTCCCAAAGATGCAATCATTCACGGTGCTAAACCTCAGCAGAGCCTGTTCCCGAAAAGGCAAACGTCCGGCTCCTTGTCCCACGCGGCAGGTGGCAGCCCTAAAAGCTGTTGCTGGTCTTCACCTTCCCCGGGCAGCCCACTCACAGGAACAACAGATATTGGGATCTGTGTTTTCCCAAACACGCAATCTCTCACGGTGCGCATCCTCGGCAGAGCCTGTTCCCGAAAAGGCAAACGTCCGGCTCCTTGTCCCACACGGAAGGTGGCAGCCCGGAAACCTGTTGCTGGTCTTTACCTTCCCCGTGCAGCCTATTCACAGGCACAACAGACATTGGGAATCTCTGCTTTCCGAAAGATGTAACCATTCACGGTGCGCATCCTCGGCAGAGCCTGTTCCCGAAAAGGCAAACGTCCGGCTCCTTCTCCCAGACGGAAGGTGGCAGCCCTGAAAGCTGTTGCTGGTCTTCACCTTCCCCGTGCAGCCTATTCACAGGCACAACCGCACTGGGAATCTCTGCTTTCCCACAGATGCAATCACTCACGGTGCTAATCCTCGGCAGAGCCTGTTCCCGAAAAGGCAAACGTCCGGCTCCTTGTCCCACACGGAAGGCGGCAGCCCTGAAAGCTGTTGCTGGTCTTCACCTTCCCCCTGCAGCCTATTCACAGGCACAACCGCACTGGGAATCTCTGCTTTCCCAAAGACGCAATCTCTCACGGTGCTAATCCTCGGCAGAGCCTGTTCCCAAAAAGGCAAACGTCCGGCTCCTTGTCCCACACGGCAGGTGGCAGCCCTGAAAGCTGTTGCTGGTCTTCACCTTCCCCCTGCAGCCTATTCACAGGCACAACCGCACTGGGAATCTCTGCTTTCCCAAAGACGCAATCTCTCACGGTGCTAATCCTCGGCAGAGCCTGTTCCCAAAAAGGCAAACGTCCGGCTCCTTGTCCCACACGGCAGGTGGCAGCCCTGAAAGCTGTTGCTGGTCTTCACCTTCCCCGTGCAGCCTATTCACAGGCACAACCGCACTGGGAATCTCTGCTTTCCCACAGCTGCAATCTCTCACGGTGCGCATCCTCGGCAGAGCCTGTTCCCGAAAAGGCAAACGTCCGGCTCCTTGTCCCACACGGCAGGTGGCAGCCCTGAAAGCTGTTGCTGGTCTTCAGCTTCCCCGTGCAGCCTATTCACAGGCACAACCGCACTGGGAATCTCTGCTTTCCCACAGATGCAATCACTCACGGTGCGCATCATCGGCAGAGCCTGTTCCCGAAAAGGCAAACATCCGGCTCCTTGTCCCACACGGAAGGTGGCAGCCCTGAAAGCTGTTGCTGGTCTTTACCTTCCCTGTGCAGCCTATTCACAGGCACAACCGCACTGGGAATCTCTGCTTTCCCAGAGACGCAATCATTCACGGTGCGCATCCTCGGGAGAGCCTGTTCCCGAAAAGGCAAACGTCCGGCTCCTTGTTCCACACAGAAGGTGGCAGCCCTGAAGGCTGTTGCTGGTCTTCACCTTCCCCCTGCAGCCTATTCACAGGCACAACAGGTATTCGGATCTGTGCTTGCCCAGAGAAGGAACATCTCACGGTGCGCATCTCGGCAGAGCCTGTTCCCGAAAAGGCAAACGTCCGGCTCCTTGTCCCACACGGAAGGTGGCAGCCCTGAAAGCTGTTGCTGGTCTTCACCTTCCCCCTTCAGCCTACTCACAGGCACAACAGATATTGGGATCTCTGCTTTCCCAAAGATGCAATCATTCACGGTGCTAAACCTCAGCAGAGCCTGTTCCCGAAAAGGCAAACGTCCGGCTCCTTGTCCCACGCGGCAGGTGGCAGCCCTGAAAGCTGTTGCTGGTCTTCACCTTCCCCGTGCAGCCCACTCACAGGAACAACAGATATTGGGATCTGTGCTTTCCCAAACACGCAATCTCTCACGGTGCGCATCCTCGGCAGAGCCTGTTCCCGAAAAGGCAAACGTCCGGCTCCTTGTCCCACACGGCAGGTGGCAGCCCGGAAAGCTGTTGCTGGTCTTTACCTTCCCCGTGCAGCCTATTCACAGGCACAACAGACATTGGGAATCTCTGCTTTCCGAAAGATGTAACCATTCACGGTGCGCATCCTCGGCAGAGCCTGTTCCCGAAAAGGCAAACGTCCGGCTCCTTCTCCCAGACGGAAGGTGGCAGCCCTGAAAGCTGTTGCTGGTCTTCACCTTCCCCGTGCAGCCTATTCACAGGCACAACAGACATTGGGATCTGTGCTTTCCCACAGATGCAATCTCTCACGGTGCAGATCCTCGGCAGAGCCTGTTCCCGAAAAGGCAAACGTCCGGCTCCTTGTCCCACACGGAAGGTGGCAGCCCTGAAAGCTGTTGCTGGTCTTCACCTTCCGCGTGCAGCCTATTCACAGGCACAACCGCACTGGGAATCTCTGCTTTCCCACAGATGCAATCACTCACGGTGCTAATCCTCGGCAGAGCCTGTTCCCGAAAAGGCAAACGTCCGGCTCCTTGTCCCACACGGCAGGTGGCAGCCCTGAAAGCTGTTGCTGGTCTTCACCTTCCCCGTGCAGCCCACTCACAGGAACAACAGATATTGGGATCTGTGCTTTCCCAAACACGCAATCTCTCACGGTGCGCATCCTCGGCAGAGCCTGTTCCCGAAAAGGCAAACGTCCGGCTCCTTGTCCCACACGGAAGGCGGCAGCCCTGAAAGCTGTTGCTGGTCTTCACCTTCCCCCTGCAGCCTATTCACAGGCACAACAGACATTGGGATCTGTGCTTGCCCAGAGAAGAAACATCTCACGGTGCGCATCCTCGGCAGAGCCTGTTCCCGAAAAGGCAAACGTCCGGCTCCTTGTCCCACACGGAAGGTGGCAGCCCTGAAAGCTGTTGCTGGTCTTCACCTTCCCCGTGCAGCCTATTCACAGGCACAAAAGATATTGGAATCTCTGCTTTCTCAAAGATGCAATCATTCACGGTGCTAATCCTCGGCAGAGCCTGTTCCCGAAAAGGCAAACGTCCGGCTCCTTGTCCCACACGGCAGGTGGCAGCCCTGAAAGCTGTTGCTGGTCTTCACCTTCCCCGTGCAGCCTATTCACAGGCACAACCGCACTGGGAATCTCTGCTTCCCCAAAGATGCAATCATTCACGGTGCTAATCCTCGGCAGAGCCTGTTCCCGAAAAGGCAAACGTCCGGCTCCTTGTCCCACACGGAAGGTGGCAGCCCTGAAAGCTCTTGCTGGTCTTCACCTTCCCAGTGCAGCCTATTCACAGGCACAACCGCACTGGGAATCTCTGCTTCCCCAAAGATGCAATCATTCACGGTGCTAATCCTCGGCAGAGCCTGTTCCCGAAAAGGCAAACATCCGGCTCCTTGTCCCACACGGAAGGCGGCAGCCCTGAAAGCTGTTGCTGGTCTTCACCTTCCCCCTGCAGCCTATTCACAGGCACAACCGCACTGGGAATCTCTGCTTTCCCAAAGACGCAATCTCTCACGGTGCTAATCCTCGGCAGAGCCTGTTCCCGAAAAGGCAAACGTCCGGCTCCTTGTCCCACACGGCAGGTGGCAGCCCTGAAAGCTCTTGCTGGTCTTCACCTTCCCAGTGCAGCCTATTCACAGGCACAACCGCACTGGGAATCTCTGCTTCCCCAAAGATGCAATCATTCACGGTGCTAATCCTCGGCAGAGCCTGTTCCCGAAAAGGCAAACGTCCGGCTCCTTGTCCCACACGGAAGGCGGCAGCCCTGAAAGCTGTTGCTGGTCTTCACCTTCCCCGTGCAGCCTATTCACAGGCACAACAGACATTGGGATCTGTGCTTGCCCAGAGAAGAAACATCTCACGGTGCGCATCCTCGGCAGAGCCTGTTCCCGAAAAGGCAAACGTCCGGCTCCTTGTCCCACACGGCAGGTGGCAGCCCTGAAAGCTGTTGCTGGTCTTCACCTTCCCCGTGCAGCCTATTCACAGGCACAACCGCACTGGGAATCTCTGCTTCCCCAAAGATGCAATCATTCACGGTGCGCATCCTCGGCAGAGCCTGTTCCCGAAAAGGCAAACGTCCGGCTCCTTGTCCCACACGGAAGGTGGCAGCCCTGAAAGCTGTTGCTGGTCTTCACCTTCCCCGTGCAGCCTATTCACAGGCACAAAAGATATTGGAATCTCTGCTTTCTCAAAGATGCAATCATTCACGGTGCTAATCCTCGGCAGAGCCTGTTCCCGAAAAGGCAAACGTCCGGCTCCTTGTCCCACACGGCAGGTGGCAGCCCTGAAAGCTGTTGCTGGTCTTCACCTTCCCCGTGCACCCTATTCACAGGCACAACCGCACTGGGAATCTCTGCTTTCCCAAAGATGCAATCATTCACGGTGCTAATCCTCGGCAGAGCCTGTTCCCGAAAAGGCAAACGTCCGGCTCCTTGTCCCACACGGAAGGTGGCAGCCCTGAAAGCTGTTGCTGGTCTTCACCTTCCCCGTGCAGCCTATTCACAGGCACAACAGACATTGGAATCTCTGCTTTCTCAAAGATGCAATCATTCACGGTGCTAAACCTCAGCAGAGCCTGTTCCCGAAAAGGCAAACGTCCGGCTCCTTGTCCCACACGGAAGGCGGCAGCCCTGAAAGCTGTTGCTGGTCTTCACCTTCCCCTGCAGCCTATTCACAGGCACAACCGCACTGGGAATCTCTGCTTTCCCAAAGACGCAATCTCTCACGGTGCTAATCCTCGGCAGAGCCTGTTCCCGAAAAGGCAAACGTCCGGCTCCTTGTCCCACACGGCAGGTGGCAGCCCTGAAAGCTCTTGCTGGTCTTCACCTTCCCAGTGCAGCCTATTCACAGGCACAACCGCACTGGGAATCTCTGCTTCCCCAAAGATGCAATCATTCACGGTGCTAAACCTCAGCAGATCCTGTTCCCGAAAAGGCAAACGTCCGGCTCCTTGTCCCACACGGAAGGCGGCAGCCCTGAAAGCTGTTGCTGGTCTTCACCTTCCCCGTGCAGCCTATTCACAGGCACAAGAGACATTGGGATCTGTGCTTGCCCAGAGATGAAACATCTCACGGTGCTAATCCTCGGCAGATCCTGTTCCTGAAAAGGCAAACGTCCGGCTCCTTGTCCCACACGGAAGGCGGCAGCCCTGAAAGCTGTTGCTGGTCTTCACCTTCCCCGTGCAGCCTATTCACAGGAACTACCGCACTGGGAATCTCTGCTTTCCCACAGATGTAACAATTCACGGTGCGGATCCTCGGCAGAGCCTGTTCCCGAAAAGGCAAACGTCCGGCTCCTTGTCCCACACGGAAGGCGGCAGCCCTGAAAGCTGTTGCTGGTCTTCACCTTCCCCGTGCAGCCTATTCACAGGCACAACCGCACTGGGAATCTCTGCTTTCCCAAAGACGCAATCATTCACGGTGGTAAACCTCAGCAGAGCCTGTTCCCGAAAAGGCAAACGTCCGGCTCCTTGTCCCACACGGAAGGTGGCAGCCCTGCAAGCTGTTGCTGGTCTTCACCTTCCCCCTGCAGCCTATTCACAGGCACAACAGACATTGGGAATCTCTGCTTTCCCACAGATGCAATCACTCACGGTGCGCATCCTCGGCAGAGCCTGTTCCCGAAAAGGCAAACGTCCGGCTCCTTGTCCCACACGGAAGGTGGCAGCCCGGAAAGCTGTTGCTGGTCTTCACCTTCCCCGTGCAGCCTATTCACAGGCACAACCGCACTGGGAATCTCTGCTTTCCCGAAGATGCAATCATTCACGGTGCGCATCTTCGGCAGAGCCTGTTCCCGAAAAGGCAAACATCCGGCTCCTTGTCCCACACGGAAGGTGGCAGCCCTGAAAGCTGTTGCTGGTCTTCACCTTCCCCGTGCAGCCTATTCACAGGCACAACCGCACTGGGAATCTCTGCTTTCCCAAAGATGCAATCATTCACGGTGCGCATCCTCGGCAGAGCCTGTTCCCGAAAAGGCAAACGTCCGGCTCCTTGTCCCAGACGAATGGTGGCAGCCCTGCAAGCTGTTGCTGGTCTTCACCTTCCCCGTGCAGCCTATTCACAGGCACAACCGCACTGGGAATCTCTGCTTTCCCACAGATGCAATCACTCACGGTGCGCATCCTCGGCAGAGCCTGTTCCCGAAAAGGCAAACGTCCGGCTCCTTCTCCCAGATGGAAGGTGGCAGCCCTGAAAGCTGTTGCTGGTCTTCACCTTCCCCGTGCAGCCTATTCTCAGGCACAACAGACATGGGGATCTGTGCTTTCCAACAGATGCAATCTCTCACGGTGCAGATCATCGGCAGAGCCTGTTCCCGAAAAGGCAAACGTCCGGCTCCTTGTCCCACACGGAAGGTGGCAGCCCTGAAAGCTGTTGCTGGTCTTCACCTTCCCCCTGCAGCCTATTCACAGGCACAACAGACATTGGGAATCTCTGCTTTCCCACAGATGCAATCACTCACGGTGCGCATCATCGGCAGAGCCTGTTCCCGAAAAGGCAAACGTCCGGCTCCTTGTCCCACACGGAAGGTGGCAGCCCTGAAAGCTGTTGCTGGTCTTCACCTTCCCCGTGCAGCCTATTCACAGACACAACCGCACTGGGAATCTCTGCTTTCCCAAAGACGCAATCTCTCACGGTGCTAATCCTCGGCAGAGCCTGTTCCCAAAAAGGCAAACGTCCGGCTCCTTGTCCCACACGGAAGGTGGCAGCCCTGCAAGCTGTTGCTGGTCTTCACCTTCCCCGTGCAGCCTATTCACAGGCACAACCGCACTGGGAATCTCTGCTTTCCCAAAGATGCAATCATTCACGGTGCGCATCTTCGGCAGAGCCTGTTCCCGAGAAGGCAAACGTCCGGCTCCTTGTCCCAGACGAATGGTGGCAGCCCTGCAAGCTGTTGCTGGTCTTCACCTTCCCCGTGCAGCCTATTCACAGGCACAACCGCACTGGGAATCTCTGCTTTCCCACAGATGCAATCACTCACGGTGCGCATCCTCGGCAGAGCCTGTTCCCGAAAAGGCAAACGTCCGGCTCCTTCTCCCAGATGGAAGGTGGCAGCCCTGAAAGCTGTTGCTGGTCTTCACCTTCCCCGTGCAGCCTATTCTCAGGCACAACAGACATGGGGATCTGTGCTTTCCAACAGATGCAATCTCTCACGGTGCAGATCCTCGGCAGAGCCTGTTCCCGAAAAGGCAAACGTCAGGCTCCTTGTCCCACACGGAAGGTGGCAGCCCTGAAAGCTGTTGCTGGTCTTCACCTTCCCCCTGCAGCCTATTCACAGGCACAACAGACATTGGGAATCTCTGCTTTCCCACAGATGCAATCACTCACGGTGCGCATCCTCGACAGAGCCTGTTCCCGAAAAGGCAAACGTCCGGCTCCTTGTCCCACACGGAAGGTGGCAGCCCTGAAAGCTGTTGCTGGTCTTCACCTTCCCCGTGCAGCCTATTCACAGGCACAACCGCACTGGGAATCTCTGCTTTCCCAAAGATGCAATCATTCACGGTGCGCATCCTCGGCAGAGCCTGTTCCCGAAAAGGCAAATGTCCGGCTCCTTGTCCCACACGGAAGGTGGCAGCCCTGAAAGCTGTTGCTGGTCTTCACCTTCCCCGTGCAGCCTATTCACAGGCACAACCGCACTGGGAATCTCTGCTTTCTGAAAGATGTAACCATTCACGGTGGTAAACCTCAGCAGAGCCTGTTCCCGAAAAGGCAAACGTCCGGCTCCTTGTCCCACACGGCAGGTGGCAGCCCTGAAAGCTGTTGCTGGTCTTCACCTTCCCCGTGCAGCCTATTCACAGGCACAACCGCGTTGGGAATCTCTGCTTTCCCAGAGACGCAATCACTGGCGGTGCGCATCCTCGGCAGAGCCTGTTCCCGAAAAGGCAAACGTCCGGCTCCTTGTCCCACACGGCAGGTGGCAGCCCTGAAAGCTGTTGCTGGTCTTCACCTTCCCCGTGCAGCCTATTCACAGGCACAACAGACATTGGAATCTCTGCTTACTCAAAGATGCAATCATTCACGGTGCTAAACCTCAGCAGAGCCTGTTCCCGAAAAGGCAAACGTCCGGCTCCTTGTCCCACACGGAAGGCGGCAGCCCTGAAAGCTGTTGCTGGTCTTCACCTTCCCCCTGCAGCCTATTCACAGGCACAACCGCACTGGGAATCTCTGCTTTCCCAAAGACGCAATCTCTCACGGTGCTAATCCTCGGCAGAGCCTGTTCCCAAAAAGGCAAACGTCCGGCTCCTTGTCCCACACGGCAGGTGGCAGCCCTGAAAGCTCTTGCTGGTCTTCACCTTCCCCCTGCAGCCTATTCACAGGCACAACCGCACTGGGAATCTCTGCTTTCCCACAGCTGCAATCTCTCACGGTGCGCATCCTCGGCAGAGCCTGTTCCCGAAAAGGCAAACGTCCGGCTCCTTGACCCACACGGCAGGTGGCAGCCCTGAAAGCTGTTGCTGGTCTTCACCTTCCCCGTGCAGCCTATTCACAGGCACAACCGCACTGGGAATCTCTGCTTTCACAAAGATGCAATCATTCACGGTGCGCATCTTCGGCAGAGCCTGTTCCCGAAAAGGCAAAAGTCCGGCTCCTTGTCCCACACGGAAGGTGGCAGCCCTGAAAGCTGTTGCTGGTCTTTACCTTCCCTGTGCAGCCTATTCACAGGCACAACCGCACTGGGAATCTCTGCTTTCCCAAAGACGCAATCATTCACGGTGCGCATCCTCGGGAGAGCCTGTTCCCGAAAAGGCAAACGTCCGGCTCCTTGTTCCACACAGAAGGTGGCAGCCCTGAAGGCTGTTGCTGGTCTTCACCTTCCCCCTGCAGCCTATTCATCAGGCACAACAGACATTGGGATCTGTGCTTGCCCAGAGAAGAAACATCTCACGGTGCGCATCTCGGCAGAGCCTGTTCCCGAAAAGGCAAACGTCCGGCTCCTTGTCCCACACGGCAGGTGGCAGCCCTGAAAGCTGTTGCTGGTCTTCACCTTCCCCGTTCAGCCTACTCACAGGCACAACAGATATTGGGATCTCTGCTTTCCCAAAGATGCAATCATTCACGGTGCTAAACTTCAGCAGAGCCTGTTCCCGAAAAGGCAAACGTCCGGCTCCTTGTCCCACACGGCAGGTGGCAGCCCTGAAAGCTGTTGCTGGTCTTCACCTTCCCCGTGCAGCCCACTCACAGGAACAACAGATATTGGGATCTGTGCTTTCCCAAACACGCAATCTCTCACGGTGCGCATCCTCGGCAGAGCCTGTTCCCGAAAAGGCAAACGTCCGGCTCCTTGTCCCACACGGAAGGCGGCAGCCCTGAAAGCTGTTGCTGGTCTTCACCTTCCCCCTGCAGCCTATTCACAGGCACAACAGACATTGGGATCTGTGCTTGCCCAGAGAAGAAACATCTCACGGTGCGCATCCTCGGCAGAGCCTGTTCCCGAAAAGGCAAACGTCCGGCTCCTTGTCCCACACGGAAGGTGGCAGCCCTGAAAGCTGTTGCTGGTCTTCACCTTCCCCGTGCAGCCTATTCACAGGCACAAAAGATATTGGAATCTCTGCTTTCTCAAAGATGCAATCATTCACGGTGCTAATCCTCGGCAGAGCCTGTTCCCGAAAAGGCAAACGTCCGGCTCCTTGTCCCACACGGCAGGTGGCAGCCCTGAAAGCTGTTGCTGGTCTTCACCTTCCCCGTGCAGCCTATTCACAGGCACAACCGCACTGGGAATCTCTGCTTCCCCAAAGATGCAATCATTCACGGTGCTAATCCTCGGCAGAGCCTGTTCCCGAAAAGGCAAACGTCCGGCTCCTTGTCCCACACGGAAGGTGGCAGCCCGGAAAGCTGTTGCTGGTCTTCACCTTCCCCGTGCAGCCTATTCACAGGCACAACAGACATTGGAATCTCTGCTTTCCCAAAGACGCAATCTCTCACGGTGCTAATCCTCGGCAGAGCCTGTTCCCGAAAAGGCAAACGTCCGGCTCCTTGTCCCACACGGCAGGTGGCAGCCCTGAAAGCTCTTGCTGGTCTTCACCTTCCCAGTGCAGCCTATTCACAGGCACAACCGCACTGGGAATCTCTGCTTCCCCAAAGATGCAATCATTCACGGTGCTAATCCTCGGCAGAGCCTGTTCCCGAAAAGGCAAACGTCCGGCTCCTTGTCCCACACGGAAGGTGGCAGCCCTGAAAGCTGTTGCTGGTCTTCACCTTCCCCGTGCAGCCTATTCACAGGCACAACAGACATTGGAATCTCTGCTTTCCCAAAGACGCAATCTCTCACGGTGCTAATCCTCGGCAGAGCCTGTTCCCGAAAAGGCAAACGTCCGGCTCCTTGTCCCACACGGCAGGTGGCAGCCCTGAAAGCTCTTGCTGGTCTTCACCTTCCCAGTGCAGCCTATTCACAGGCACAACCGCACTGGGAATCTCTGCTTCCCCAAAGATGCAATCATTCACGGTGCTAATCCTCGGCAGAGCCTGTTCCCGAAAAGGCAAACATCCGGCTCCTTGTCCCACACGGAAGGCGGCAGCCCTGAAAGCTGTTGCTGGTCTTCACCTTCCCCCTGCAGCCTATTCACAGGCACAACCGCACTGGGAATCTCTGCTTTCCCAAAGACGCAATCTCTCACGGTGCTAATCCTCGGCAGAGCCTGTTCCCGAAAAGGCAAACGTCCGGCTCCTTGTCCCACACGGCAGGTGGCAGCCCTGAAAGCTCTTGCTGGTCTTCACCTTCCCAGTGCAGCCTATTCACAGGCACAACCGCACTGGGAATCTCTGCTTCCCCAAAGATGCAATCATTCACGGTGCTAATCCTCGGCAGAGCCTGTTCCCGAAAAGGCAAACGTCCGGCTCCTTGTCCCACACGGAAGGCGGCAGCCCTGAAAGCTGTTGCTGGTCTTCACCTTCCCCGTGCAGCCTATTCACAGGCACAACAGACATGGGGATCTGTGCTTTCCCACAGATGCAATCACTCACGGTGCGCATCATCGGCAGAGCCTGTTCCCGAAAAGGCAAACGTCCGGCTCCTTGTCCCACACGGAAGGTGGCAGCCCTGAAAGCTGTTGCTGGTCTTCACCTTCCCCGTGCAGCCTATTCACAGGCACAACCGCACTGGGAATCTCTGCTTTCCCAAAGATGCAATCATTCACGGTGCGCATCTTCGGCAGAGCCTGTTCCCGAAAAGGCAAACGTCCGGCTCCTTGTCCCACACGGAAGGTGGCAGCCCTGAAAGCTGTTGCTGGTCTTCACCTTCCCCGTGCAGCCTATTCACAGGCACAACCGCACTGGGAATCTCTGCTTTCCCAAAGACGCAATCTCTCACGGTGCTAATCCTCGGCAGAGCCTGTTCCCGAAAAGGCAAACGTCCGGCTCCTTGTCCCACACGGCAGGTGGCAGCCCTGAAAGCTGTTGCTGGTCTTCACCTTCCCCGTGCAGCCTATTCACAGGCACAACCGCACTGGGAATCTCTGCTTTCCGAAAGATGTAACCATTCACGGTGCTAAACCTCAGCAGAGCCTGTTCCCGAAAAGGCAAACGTCCGGCTCCTTGTCCCACACGGCAGGTGGCAGCCCTGAAAGCTGTTGCTGGTCTTCACCTTCCCCCTGCAGCCTATTCACAGGCACAACCGCACTGGGAATCTCTGCTTTCCCAAAGACGCAATCACTGACGGTGCGCATCCTCGGCAGAGCCTGTTCCCGAAAAGGCAAACGTCCGGCTCCTTGTCCCACACGGCAGGTGGCAGCCCTGAAAGCTGTTGCTGGTCTTCACCTTCCCCGTGCAGCCTATTCACAGGCACAACCGCACTGGGAATCTCTGCTTCCCCAAAGATGCAATCATTCACGGTGCGCATCTTCGGCAGAGCCTGTTCCCGAAAAGGCAAACGTCCGGCTCCTTGTCCCACACGGAAGGTGGCAGCCCTGAAAGCTGTTGCTGGTATTCACCTTCCCCGTGCAGCCTATTCACAGGCACAACAGACATTGGAATCTCTGCTTTCTCAAAGATGCAATCATTCACGGTGCTAAACCTCAGCAGAGCCTGTTCCCGAAAAGGCAAACGTCCGGCTCCTTGTCCCACACGGAAGGCGGCAGCCCTGAAAGCTGTTGCTGGTCTTCACCTTCCCCCTGCAGCCTATTCACAGGCACAACCGCACTGGGAATCTCTGCTTTCCCAAAGACGCAATCTCTCACGGTGCTAATCCTCGGCAGAGCCTGTTCCCGAAAAGGCAAACGTCCGGCTCCTTGTCCCACACGGCAGGTGGCAGCCCTGAAAGCTGTTGCTGGTCTTCACCTTCCCCGTGCAGCCTATTCACAGGCACAACCGCACTGGGAATCTCTGCTTTCCCACAGATGCAATCTCTCACGGTGCGCATCCTCGGCAGAGCCTGTTCCCGAAAAGGCAAACGTCCGGCTCCTTGTCCCACACGGCAGGTGGCAGCCCTGAAAGCTGTTGCTGGTCTTCACCTTCCCCGTGCAGCCTATTCACAGGCACAACCGCACTGGGAATCTCTGCTTTCACAAAGATGCAATCATTCACGGTGCGCATCTTCGGCAGAGCCTGTTCCCGAAAAGGCAAAAGTCCGGCTCCTTGTCCCACACGGAAGGTGGCAGCCCTGAAAGCTGTTGCTGGTCTTTACCTTCCCTGTGCAGCCTATTCACAGGCACAACCGCACTGGGAATCTCTGCTTTCCCAAAGACGCAATCATTCACGGTGCGCATCCTCGGGAGAGCCTGTTCCCGAAAAGGCAAACGTCCGGCTCCTTGTTCCACACAGAAGGTGGCAGCCCTGAAGGCTGTTGCTGGTCTTCACCTTCCCCCTGCAGCCTATTCATCAGGCACAACAGACATTGGGATCTGTGCTTGCCCAGAGAAGAAACATCTCACGGTGCGCATCTCGGCAGAGCCTGTTCCCGAAAAGGCAAACGTCCGGCTCCTTGTCCCACACGGCAGGTGGCAGCCCTGAAAGCTGTTGCTGGTCTTCACCTTCCCCGTTCAGCCTACTCACAGGCACAACAGATATTGGGATCTCTGCTTTCCCAAAGATGCAATCATTCACGGTGCTAAACCTCAGCAGAGCCTGTTCCCGAAAAGGCAAACGTCCGGCTCCTTGTCCCACGCGGCAGGTGGCAGCCCTGAAAGCTGTTGCTGGTCTTCACCTTCCCCGTGCAGCCCACTCACAGGAACAACAGATATTGGGATCTGTGCTTTCCCAAACACGCAATCTCTCACGGTGCGCATCCTCGGCAGAGCCTGTTCCCGAAAAGGCAAACGTCCGGCTCCTTGTCCCACACGGCAGGTGGCAGCCCGGAAAGCTGTTGCTGGTCTTTACCTTCCCCGTGCAGCCTATTCACAGGCACAACAGACATTGGGAATCTCTGCTTTCCGAAAGATGTAACCATTCACGGTGCGCATCCTCGGCAGAGCCTGTTCCCGAAAAGGCAAACGTCCGGCTCCTTCTCCCAGACGGAAGGTGGCAGCCCTGAAAGCTGTTGCTGGTCTTCACCTTCCCCGTGCAGCCTATTCACAGGCACAACAGACATTGGGATCTGTGCTTTCCCACAGATGCAATCTCTCACGGTGCAGATCCTCGGCAGAGCCTGTTCCCGAAAAGGCAAACGTCCGGCTCCTTGTCCCACACGGAAGGTGGCAGCCCTGAAAGCTGTTGCTGGTCTTCACCTTCCCCGTGCAGCCTATTCACAGGCACAACCGCACTGGGAATCTCTGCTTTCCCACAGATGCAATCACTCACGGTGCTAATCCTCGGCAGAGCCTGTTCCCGAAAAGGCAAACGTCCGGCTCCTTGTCCCACACGGCAGGTGGCAGCCCTGAAAGCTGTTGCTGGTCTTCACCTTCCCCGTGCAGCCCACTCACAGGAACAACAGATATTGGGATCTGTGCTTTCCCAAACACGCAATCTCTCACGGTGCGCATCCTCGGCAGAGCCTGTTCCCGAAAAGGCAAACGTCCGGCTCCTTGTCCCACACGGAAGGCGGCAGCCCTGAAAGCTGTTGCTGGTCTTCACCTTCCCCCTGCAGCCTATTCACAGGCACAACAGACATTGGGATCTGTGCTTGCCCAGAGAAGAAACATCTCACGGTGCGCATCCTCGGCAGAGCCTGTTCCCGAAAAGGCAAACGTCCGGCTCCTTGTCCCACACGGAAGGTGGCAGCCCTGAAAGCTGTTGCTGGTCTTCACCTTCCCCGTGCAGCCTATTCACAGGCACAACAGATATTGGAATCTCTGCTTTCTCAAAGATGCAATCATTCACGGTGCTAATCCTCGGCAGAGCCTGTTCCCGAAAAGGCAAACGTCCGGCTCCTTGTCCCACACGGCAGGTGGCAGCCCTGAAAGCTGTTGCTGGTCTTCACCTTCCCCGTGCAGCCTATTCACAGGCACAACCGCACTGGGAATCTCTGCTTCCCCAAAGATGCAATCATTCACGGTGCGCATCCTCGGCAGAGCCTGTTCCCGAAAAGGCAAACGTCCGGCTCCTTGTCCCACACGGAAGGTGGCAGCCCTGCAAGCTGTTGCTGGTCTTCACCTTCCCCGTGCAGCCTATTCACAGGCACAACAGACATTGGAATCTCTGCTTTCTCAAAGATGCAATCATTCACGGTGCTAAACCTCAGCAGAGCCTGTTCCCGAAAAGGCAAACATCCGGCTCCTTGTCCCACACAGAAGGCGGCAGCCCTGAAAGCTGTTGCTGGTCTTCACCTTCCCCCTGCAGCCTATTCACAGGCACAACCGCACTGGGAATCTCTGCTTTCCCAAAGACGCAATCTCTCACGGTGCTAATCCTCGGCAGAGCCTGTTCCCGAAAAGGCAAACGTCCGGCTCCTTGTCCCACACGGCAGGTGGCAGCCCTGAAAGCTCTTGCTGGTCTTCACCTTCCCAGTGCAGCCTATTCACAGGCACAACCGCACTGGGAATCTCTGCTTTCCCACAGATGCAATCTCTCACGGTGCGCATCCTCGGCAGAGCCTGTTCCCGAAAAGGCAAACGTCCGGCTCCTTGTCCCACACGGCAGGTGGCAGCCCTGAAAGCTGTTGCTGGTCTTCACCTTCCCCGTGCAGCCTATTCACAGGCACAACCGCACTGGGAATCTCTGCTTTCCCACAGATGCAATCTCTCACGGTGCGCATCCTCGGCAGAGCCTGTTCCCGAAAAGGCAAACGTCCGGCTCCTTGTCCCACACGGCAGGTGGCAGCCCTGAAAGCTGTTGCTGGTCTTCACCTTCCCCCTGCAGCCTATTCACAGGCACAACAGACATTGGGAATCTCTGCTTTCCCACAGATGCAATCACTCACGGTGCGCATCCTCGGCAGAGCCTGTTCCCGAAAAGGCAAACGTCCGGCTCCTTGTCCCACACGGAAGGTGGCAGCCCGGAAAGCTGTTGCTGGTCTTCACCTTCCCCGTGCAGCCTATTCACAGGCACAACCGCACTGGGAATCTCTGCTTTCCCAAAGATGCAATCATTCACGGTGCGCATCTTCGGCAGAGCCTGTTCCCGAAAAGGCAAACATCCGGCTCCTTGTCCCACACGGAAGGTGGCAGCCCTGAAAGCTGTTGCTGGTCTTCACCTTCCCCGTGCAGCCTATTCACAGGCACAACCGCACTGGGAATCTCTGCTTCCCCAAAGACGCAATCTCTCACGGTGCGCATCCTCGGCAGAGCCTGTTCCCGAAAAGGCAAACGTCCGGCTCCTTGTCCCAGACGAATGGTGTCAGCCCTGCAAGCTGTTGCTGGTCTTCACCTTCCCCGTGCAGCCTATTCACAGGCACAACCGCACTGGGAATCTCTGCTTTCCCACAGATGCAATCACTCACGGTGCGCATCCTCGGCAGAGCCTGTTCCCGAAAAGGCAAACGTCCGGCTCCTTCTCCCAGATGGAAGGTGGCAGCCCTGAAAGCTGTTGCTGGTCTTCACCTTCCCCGTGCAGCCTATTCTCAGGCACAACAGACATGGGGATCTGTGCTTTCCAACAGATGCAATCTCTCACGGTGCAGATCATCGGCAGAGCCTGTTCCCGAAAAGGCAAACGTCCGGCTCCTTGTCCCACACGGAAGGTGGCAGCCCTGAAAGCTGTTGCTGGTCTTCACCTTCCCCCTGCAGCCTATTCACAGGCACAACAGACATTGGGAATCTCTGCTTTCCCACAGATGCAATCACTCACGGTGCGCATCATCGGCAGAGCCTGTTCCCGAAAAGGCAAACGTCCGGCTCCTTGTCCCACACGGAAGGTGGCAGCCCTGCAAGCTGTTGCTGGTCTTCACCTTCCCCGTGCAGCCTATTCACAGGCACAACCGCACTGGGAATCTCTGCTTTCCCAAAGATGCAATCATTCACGGTGCGCATCTTCGGCAGAGCCTGTTCCCGAAAAGGCAAACGTCCGGCTCCTTGTCCCACACGGCAGGTGGCAGCCCTGAAAGCTGTTGCTGGTCTTCACCTTCCCCCTGCAGCCTATTCACAGGCACAACCGCGTTGGGAATCTCTGCTTTCCCAGAGACGCAATCACTGACGGTGCGCATCCTCGGCAGAGCCTGTTCCCGAAAAGGCAAACGTCCGGCTCCTTGTCCCACACGGCAGGTGGCAGCCCTGAAAGCTGTTGCTGGTCTTCACCTTCCCCGTGCAGCCTATTCACAGGCACAACCGCACTGGGAATCTCTGCTTTCCCAAAGATGCAATCATTCACGGTGCGCATCTTCGGCAGAGCCTGTTCCCGAAAAGGCAAACGTCCGGCTCCTTGTCCCACACGGAAGGTGGCAGCCCTGAAAGCTGTTGCTGGTATTCACCTTCCCCGTGCAGCCTATTCACAGGCACAACAGACATTGGAATCTCTGCTTTCTCAAAGATGCAATCATTCACGGTGCTAAACCTCAGCAGAGCCTGTTCCCGAAAAGGCAAACGTCCGGCTCCTTGTCCCACACGGAAGGCGGCAGCCCTGAAAGCTGTTGCTGGTCTTCACCTTCCCCCTGCAGCCTATTCACAGGCACAACCGCACTGGGAATCTCTGCTTTCCCAAAGACGCAATCTCTCACGGTGCTAATCCTCGGCAGAGCCTGTTCCCAAAAAGGCAAACGTCCGGCTCCTTGTCCCACACGGCAGGTGGCAGCCCTGAAAGCTGTTGCTGGTCTTCACCTTCCCCGTGCAGCCTATTCACAGGCACAACCGCACTGGGAATCTCTGCTTTCCCACAGCTGCAATCTCTCACGGTGCGCATCCTCGGCAGAGCCTGTTCCCGAAAAGGCAAACGTCCGGCTCCTTGTCCCACACGGCAGGTGGCAGCCCTGAAAGCTGTTGCTGGTCTTCACCTTCCCCGTGCAGCCTATTCACAGGCACAACCGCACTGGGAATCTCTGCTTTCACAAAGATGCAATCATTCACGGTGCGCATCTTCGGCAGAGCCTGTTCCCGAAAAGGCAAAAGTCCGGCTCCTTGTCCCACACGGAAGGTGGCAGCCCTGAAAGCTGTTGCTGGTCTTTACCTTCCCTGTGCAGCCTATTCACAGGCACAACCGCACTGGGAATCTCTGCTTTCCCAAAGACGCAATCATTCACGGTGCGCATCCTCGGGAGAGCCTGTTCCCGAAAAGGCAAACGTCCGGCTCCTTGTTCCACACAGAAGGTGGCAGCCCTGAAGGCTGTTGCTGGTCTTCACCTTCCCCCTGCAGCCTATTCATCAGGCACAACAGACATTGGGATCTGTGCTTGCCCAGAGAAGAAACATCTCACGGTGCGCATCTCGGCAGAGCCTGTTCCCGAAAAGGCAAACGTCCGGCTCCTTGTCCCACACGGCAGGTGGCAGCCCTGAAAGCTGTTGCTGGTCTTCACCTTCCCCGTTCAGCCTACTCACAGGCACAACAGATATTGGGATCTCTGCTTTCCCAAAGATGCAATCATTCACGGTGCTAAACTTCAGCAGAGCCTGTTCCCGAAAAGGCAAACGTCCGGCTCCTTGTCCCACGCGGCAGGTGGCAGCCCTGAAAGCTGTTGCTGGTCTTCACCTTCCCCGTGCAGCCCACTCACAGGAACAACAGATTTTGGGATCTGTGCTTTCCCAAACACGCAATCTCTCACGGTGCGCATCCTCGGCAGAGCCTGTTCCCGAAAAGGCAAACGTCCGGCTCCTTGTCCCACACGGCAGGTGGCAGCCCTGAAAGCTGTTGCTGGTCTTTACCTTCCCCGTGCAGCCTATTCACAGGCACAACAGACATTGGGAATCTCTGCTTTCCGAAAGATGTAACCATTCACGGTGCGCATCCTCGGCAGAGCCTGTTCCCGAAAAGGCAAACGTCCGGCTCCTTCTCCCAGACGGAAGGTGGCAGCCCTGAAAGCTGTTGCTGGTCTTCACCTTCCCCGTGCAGCCTATTCACAGGCACAACAGACATTGGGATCTGTGCTTTCCCACAGATGCAATCTCTCACGGTGCAGATCCTCGGCAGAGCCTGTTCCCGAAAAGGCAAACGTCCGGCTCCTTGTCCCACACGGAAGGTGGCAGCCCGGAAAGCTGTTGCTGGTCTTCACCTTCCCCGTGCAGCCTATTCACAGGCACAACCGCACTGGGAATCTCTGCTTTCCCACAGATGCAATCACTCACGGTGCTAATCCTCGGCAGAGCCTGTTCCCGAAAAGGCAAACGTCCGGCTCCTTGTCCCACACGGCAGGTGGCAGCCCTGAAAGCTGTTGCTGGTCTTCACCTTCCCCGTGCAGCCCACTCACAGGAACAACAGATATTGGGATCTGTGCTTTCCCAAACACGCAATCTCTCACGGTGCGCATCCTCGGCAGAGCCTGTTCCCGAAAAGGCAAACGTCCGGCTCCTTGTCCCACACGGAAGGCGGCAGCCCTGAAAGCTGTTGCTGGTCTTCACCTTCCCCCTGCAGCCTATTCACAGGCACAACAGACATTGGGATCTGTGCTTGCCCAGAGAAGAAACATCTCACGGTGCGCATCCTCGGCAGAGCCTGTTCCCGAAAAGGCAAACGTCCGGCTCCTTGTCCCACACGGAAGGTGGCAGCCCTGAAAGCTGTTGCTGGTCTTCACCTTCCCCGTGCAGCCTATTCACAGGCACAACAGATATTGGAATCTCTGCTTTCTCAAAGATGCAATCATTCACGGTGCTAATCCTCGGCAGAGCCTGTTCCCGAAAAGGCAAACGTCCGGCTCCTTGTCCCACACGGCAGGTGGCAGCCCTGAAAGCTGTTGCTGGTCTTCACCTTCCCCGTGCAGCCTATTCACAGGCACAACCGCACTGGGAATCTCTGCTTCCCCAAAGATGCAATCATTCACGGTGCGCATCCTCGGCAGAGCCTGTTCCCGAAAAGGCAAACGTCCGGCTCCTTGTCCCACACGGAAGGTGGCAGCCCTGCAAGCTGTTGCTGGTCTTCACCTTCCCCGTGCAGCCTATTCACAGGCACAACAGACATTGGAATCTCTGCTTTCTCAAAGATGCAATCATTCACGGTGCTAAACCTCAGCAGAGCCTGTTCCCGAAAAGGCAAACATCCGGCTCCTTGTCCCACACAGAAGGCGGCAGCCCTGAAAGCTGTTGCTGGTCTTCACCTTCCCCCTGCAGCCTATTCACAGGCACAACCGCACTGGGAATCTCTGCTTTCCCAAAGACGCAATCTCTCACGGTGCTAATCCTCGGCAGAGCCTGTTCCCGAAAAGGCAAACGTCCGGCTCCTTGTCCCACACGGCAGGTGGCAGCCCTGAAAGCTCTTGCTGGTCTTCACCTTCCCAGTGCAGCCTATTCACAGGCACAACCGCACTGGGAATCTCTGCTTTCCCACAGATGCAATCTCTCACGGTGCGCATCCTCGGCAGAGCCTGTTCCCGAAAAGGCAAACGTCCGGCTCCTTGTCCCACACGGCAGGTGGCAGCCCTGAAAGCTGTTGCTGGTCTTCACCTTCCCCGTGCAGCCTATTCACAGGCACAACCGCACTGGGAATCTCTGCTTTCCCACAGATGCAATCTCTCACGGTGCGCATCCTCGGCAGAGCCTGTTCCCGAAAAGGCAAACGTCCGGCTCCTTGTCCCACACGGCAGGTGGCAGCCCTGAAAGCTGTTGCTGGTCTTCACCTTCCCCGTGCAGCCTATTCACAGGCACAACCGCACTGGGAATCTCTGCTTTCCCAAAGACGCAATCATTCACGGTGATAAACCTCAGCAGAGCCTGTTCCCGAAAAGGCAGACGTCCGGCTCCTTGTCCCACACGGAAGGCGGCAGCCCTGAAAGCTGTTGCTGGTCTTCACCTTCCCCCGTGCAGCCTACTCACAGGCACAACAGATATTGGGATCTCTGCTTTCCAACAGATGCAATCATTCACGGTGCTAAACCTCAGCAGAGCCTGTTCCCGAAAAGGCAAACGTCCGGCTCCTTGTCCCACACGGCAGGTGGCAGCCCTGAAAGCTGTTGCTGGTCTTTACCTTCCCCGTGCAGCCTATTCACAGGCACAACAGACATTGGGAATCTCTGCTTTCCGAAAGATGTAACCATTCACGGTGCGCATCCTCGGCAGAGCCTGTTCCCGAAAAGGCAAACGTCCGGCTCCTTCTCCCAGACGGAAGGTGGCAGCCCTGAAAGCTGTTGCTGGTCTTCACCTTCCCCGTGCAGCCTATTCACAGGCACAACCGCACTGGGAATCTCTGCTTTCCCACAGATGCAATCTCTCACGGTGCGCATCCTCGGCAGAGCCTGTTCCCGAAAAGGCAAACGTCCGGCTCCTTGTCCCACACGGCAGGTGGCAGCCCTGAAAGCTGTTGCTGGTCTTCACCTTCCCCGTGCAGCCTATTCACAGGCACAACCGCACTGGGAATCTCTGCTTTCCCAAAGACGCAATCATTCACGGTGATAAACCTCAGCAGAGCCTGTTCCCGAAAAGGCAGACGTCCGGCTCCTTGTCCCACACGGAAGGCGGCAGCCCTGAAAGCTGTTGCTGGTCTTCACCTTCCCCGTGCAGCCTATTCACAGGAACTACCGCACTGGGAATCTCTGCTTTCCCACAGATGTAACAATTCACGGTGCGGATCCTCGGCAGAGCCTGTTCCCGAAAAGGCAAACGTCCGGCTCCTTGTCCCACACGGAAGGCGGCAGCCCTGAAAGCTGTTGCTGGTCTTCACCTTCCCCGTGCAGCCTATTCACAGGCACAACCGCACTGGGAATCTCTGCTTTCCCAAAGACGCAATCATTCACGGTGATAAACCTCAGCAGAGCCTGTTCCCGAAAAGGCAGACGTCCGGCTCCTTGTCCCACACGGAAGGCGGCAGCCCTGAAAGCTGTTGCTGGTCTTCACCTTCCCCCGTGCAGCCTACTCACAGGCACAACAGATATTGGGATCTCTGCTTTCCAACAGATGCAATCATTCACGGTGCTAAACCTCAGCAGAGCCTGTTCCCGAAAAGGCAAACGTCCGGCTCCTTGTCCCACACGGCAGGTGGCAGCCCTGAAAGCTGTTGCTGGTCTTCACCTTCCCCGTGCAGCCTATTCACAGGCACAACCGCGCTGGGAATCTCTGCTTTCCCAAAGACGTAATCACTCACGGTGTGCATCCTCGGCAGAGCCTGTTCCCGAAAAGGCAAACGTCCGGCTCCTTGTCCCACACGGAAGGCGGCAGCCCTGAAAGCTGTTGCTGGTCTTCACCTTCCCCGTGCAGCCTATTCACAGGCACAACCGATATTGGGAATCTCTGCTTTGCCAAAGACGCAATCATTCACGGTGCTAAACCTCAGCAGAGCCTGTTCCCGAAAAGGCAAACGTCCGGCTCCTTGTCCCACACGGAAGGCGGCAGCCCTGAAAGCTGTTGCTGGTCTTCACCTTCCCCGTGCAGCCTATTCACAGACACAACAGATATTGGGATCTGTGCTTGCCCAGAGAAGAAACATCTCACGGTGCGCATCCTCGGCAGAGCCTGTTCCCGAAAAGGCAAACGTCCGGCTCCTTGTCCCACACGGAAGGTGGCAGCCCTGAAAGCTGTTGCTGGTCTTCACCTTCCCCGTGCAGCCTATTCACAGGCACAACCGCACTGGGAATCTCTGCTTTCCCAAAGACGCAATCATTCACGGTGCTAAACCTCAGCAGAGCCTGTTCCCGAAAAGGCAAACGTCCGGCTCCTTGTCCCACACGGAAGGCGGCAGCCCTGAAAGCTGTTGCTGGTCTTCACCTTCCCCGTGCAGCCTATTCACAGGAACTACCGCACTGGGAATCTCTGCTTTCCCACAGATGTAACCATTCACGGTGCGCATCCTCGGCAGAGCCTGTTCCCGAAAAGGCAAACGTCCGGCTCCTTGTCCCACACGGAAGGCGGCAGCCCTGAAAGCTGTTGCTGGTCTTCACCTTCCCCGTGCAGCCTATTCACAGGCACAACCGCACTGGGAATCTCTGCTTTCCCAAAGACGCAATCATTCACGGTGCTATTCCTCAGCAGAGCCTGTTCCCGAAAAGGCAAACTTATGGCTCCTTGTCCCACACGGAAGGCGGCAGCCCTGAAAGCTGTTGCTGGTCTTCACCTTCCCCGTGCAGCCTATTCACAGGCACAACCGCGCTGGGAATCTCTGCTTTCCCAAAGACGCAATCATTCACGGTGCTAAACCTCAGCAGAGCCTGTTCCCGAAAAGGCAAACGTCCGGCTCCTTGTCCCACACGGAAGGCGGCAGCCCTGCAAGCTGTTGCTGGTCTTACCCTCCCCCGTGCAGCCTATTCACAGGAACTACCGCACGGGGAATCTCTGCTTTCCAACACATGCAATCATTCACGGTGCTATTCCTCAGCAGAGCCTGTTCCCGAAAAGGCAAACTTATGGCTCCTTGTCCCACACGGAAGGCGGCAGCCCTGAAAGCTGTTGCTGGTCTTCACCTTCCCCGTGCAGCCTATTCACAGGCACAACCGCACTGGGAATCTCTGCTTTCCCAAAGACGTAATCACTCACGGTGCGCATCTTCGGCAGAGCCTGTTCCCGAAAAGGCAAACGTCCGGCTCCTTGTCCCACACGGAAGGCGGCAGCCCTGAAAGCTGTTGCTGGTCTTCACCTTCCCCCTGCAGCCTATTCACAGGCACAACCGATATTGGGATCTCTGCTTGCCCAGAGAAGAAACATCTCACGGTGCGCATCCTCGGCAGAGCCTGTTCCCGAATAGTCAAACGTCCGGCTCCTTGTCCCACACGGCAGGTGGCAGCCCTGAAAGCTGTTGCTGGTCTTCACCTTCCCCGTGCAGCCTATTCACAGGCACAACAGATATTGGGATCTGTGCTTGCCCAGAGAAGAAACATCTCACGGTGCGCATCCTCGGCAGAGCCTGTTCCCGAAAAGGCAAACGTCCGGCTCCTTGTCCCACACGGAAGGCGGCAGCCCTGAAAGCTGTTGCTGGTCTTCACCTTCCCCGTGCAGCCTATTCACAGGCACAATCGCGCTGGGAATCTCTGCTTTCCCAAATATGCAATATCTCACGGTGCGCATCTTCGGCAGAGACTGTTCCCGAAAAGGCAAACGTCCGGCTCCTTGTCCCACACGGCAGGTGGCAGCCCTGAAAGCTGTTGCTGGTCTTCACCTTCCCCGTGCAGCCTATTCACAGGCACAACAGATATTGGGATCTGTGCTTGCCCAGAGAAGAAACATCTCATGCTGCTAATCCTCGGCAGAGCCTGTTCCCGAAAAGGCAAACGTCCGGCTCCTTGTCCCACACGGAAGGCGGCAGCCCTGAAAGCTGTTGCTGGTATTCACCTTCCCCGTGCAGCCTATTCACAGGCACAACCGCGCTGGGAATCTCTGCTTTCCCACAGATGTAATCACTCACGGTGCGCATCTTCGGCAGAGCCTGTTCCCGAAAAGGCAAACGTCCGGCTCCTTGTCCCACACGGAAGGCGGCAGCCCTGAAAGCTGTTGCTGGTCTTCACCTTCCCCGTGCAGCCTATTCACAGGCACAACCGATATTGGGATCTCTGCTTGCCCAGAGAAGAAACATCTCACGGTGCGCATCCTCGGCAGAGCCTGTTCCCGAATAGTCAAACATCCGGCTCCTTGTCCCACACGGCAGGTGGCAGCCCTGAAAGCTGTTGCTGGTCTTCACCTTCCCCGTGCAGCCTATTCACAGGCACAACCGCACTGGGAATCTCTGCTTTCCCAAAGACGCAATCATTCACGGTGCGCATCCTCGGCAGAGCCTGTTCCCGAAAAGGCAAACGTCCGGCTCCTTGTCCCACACGGAAGGCGGCAGCCCTGAAAGCTGTTGCTGGTCTTCACCTTCCCCGTGCAGCCTATTCACAGGCACAACCACGCTGGGAATCTCTGCTTTCCCAAAGATGCAATCACTCACGGTGCGCATCTTCGGCAGAGCCTGTTCCCGAAAAGGCAAATGTCCGGCTCCTTGTCCCACACGGAAGGTGGCAGCCCTGAAAGCTGTTGCTGGAATTCACCTTCCCAGTGCAGCCTATTCACAGGAACTACCGCACTGGGAATCTCTGCTTTCCCAAAGACACAATCATTCACGGTGCGCATCCTCGGCAGAGCCTGTTCCCGAAAAGGCAAACGTCCGGCTCCTTGTCCCACACGGAAGGTGGCAGCCCTGAAAGCTGTTGCTGGAATTCACCTTCCCCGTGCAGCCTATTCACAGGAACTACCGCACTGGGAATCTCTGCTTTCCCAAAGACTCAATCATTCACGGTGCTAAACCTCAGCAGAGCCTGTTCCCGAAAAGGCAAACGTCCGGCTCCTTGTCCCACACGGAAGGTGGCAGCCCTGAAAGCTGTTGCTGGAATTCACCTTCCCCGTGCAGCCTGTTCACAGGAACTACCGCACTGGGAATCTCTGCTTTCCCAAAGACGCAATCATTCACGGTGCGCATCCTCGGCAGAGCCTGTTCCCGAAAAGGCAAACGTCCGGCTCCTTGTCCCACACGGAAGGTGGCAGCCCTGAAAGCTGTTGCTGGTCTTCACCTTCCCCGTGCAGCCTATTCACAGGCACAACCGCACTGGGAATCTCTGCTTTCCCAAAGACGCAATCATTCACGGTGCTAAACCTCAGCAGAGCCTGTTCCCGAAAAGGCAAACGTCCGGCTCCTTGTCCCACACGGAAGGCGGCAGCCCTGAAAGCTGTTGCTGGTCTTCACCTTCCCCGTGCAGCCTATTCACAGACACAACAGATATTGGGATCTGTGCTTGCCCAGAGAAGAAACATCTCACGGTGCGCATCCTCGGCAGAGCCTGTTCCCGAAAAGTCAAACGTCCGGCTCCTTGTCCCACACGGCAGGTGGCAGCCCTGAAAGCTGTTGCTGGTCTTCACCTTCCCCGTGCAGCCTATTCACAGGCACAACCGCACTGGGAATCTCTGCTTTCCCAAAGATGTAACCATTCACGGTGCGCATCCTCGGCAGAGCCTGTTCCCGAAAAGGCAAACGTCCGGCTCCTTGTCCCACACGGCAGGTGGCAGCCCTGAAAGCTGTTGCTGGTCTTCACCTTCCCCGTGCAGCCTATTCACAGGCACAACAGATATTGGGATCTGTGCTTGCCCAGAGAAGAAACATCTCACGGTGCGCATCCTCGGCAGAGCCTGTTCCCGAAAATGCAAATGTCCGGCTCCTTGTCCCACACGGAAGGCGGCAGCCCTGAAAGCTGTTGCTGGTATTCACCTTCCCCGTGCAGCCTATTCACAGGCACAACCGCGCTGGGAATCTCTGCTTTCCCACAGATGCAATCTCTCACGGTGCGCATCCTCGGCAGAGCCTGTTCCCGAAAAGGCAAACGTCCGGCTCCTTGTCCCACACGGAAGGTGGCAGCCCTGAAAGCTGTTGCTGGAATTCACCTTCCCCGTGCAGCCTATTCACAGGAACTACCGCACTGGGAATCTCTGCTTTCCCAAAGACGCAATCATTCACGGTGCGCATCCTCGGCAGAGCCTGTTCCCGAAAAGGCAAATGTCCGGCTCCTTGTCCCACACGGCAGGTGGCAGCCCTGAAAGCTGTTGCTGGTCTTCACCTTCCCCATGCAGCCTATTCACAGGCACAACAGACATTGGGATCTGTGCTTGCCCAGAGAAGAAACATCTCATGGTGCTAATCCTCGGCAGAGCCTGTTCCCGAAAAGGCAAATGTCCGGCTCCTTGTCCCACACGGAAGGTGGCAGCCCTGAAAGCTGTTGCTGGTCTTCACCTTCCCCGTGCAGCCTATTCACAGGCACAACCGCGCTGGGAATCTCTGCTTTCCCACAGATGTAATCACTCACGGTGCTAAACCTCAGCAGAGCCTGTTCCCGAAAAGGCAAACGTCCGGCTCCTTGTCCCACACGGAAGGCGGCAGCCCTGAAAGCTGTTGCTGGTCTTCACCTTCCCCGTGCAGCCTATTCACAGGCACAATCGCGCTGGGAATCTCTGCTTTCCCAAAGATGTAACCATTCACGGTGCGCATCCTCGGCAGAGCCTGTTCCCGAAAAGGCAAACGTCCGGCTCCTTGTCCCACACGGCAGGTGGCAGCCCTGAAAGCTGTTGCTGGTCTTCACCTTCCCCGTGCAGCCTATTCACAGGCACAACAGATATTGGGATCTGTGCTTGCCCAGAGAAGAAACATCTCATGGTGCTAATCCTCGGCAGAGCCTGTTCCCGAAAAGGCAAACGTCCGGCTCCTTGTCCCACACGGAAGGCGGCAACCCTGAAAGCTGTTGCTGGTCTTCACCTTCCCCGTGCAGCCTATTCACAGGCACAACCGCGCTGGGAATCTCTGCTTTCCCACAGATGTAATCACTCACGGTGCGCATCTTCGGCAGAGCCTGTTCCCGAAAAGGCAAACGTCCGGCTCCTTGTCCCACACGGAAGGCGGCAGCCCTGAAAGCTGTTGCTGGTCTTCACCTTCCCCGTGCAGCCTATTCACAGGCACAACCGATATTGGGATCTCTGCTTGCCCAGAGAAGAAACATCTCACGGTGCGCATCCTCGGCAGAGCCTGTTCCCGAATAGTCAAACATCCGGCTCCTTGTCCCACACGGCAGGTGGCAGCCCTGAAAGCTGTTGCTGGTCTTCACCTTCCCCGTGCAGCCTATTCACAGGCACAACCGCACTGGGAATCTCTGCTTTCCCAAAGACGCAATCATTCACGGTGCGCATCCTCGGCAGAGCCTGTTCCCGAAAAGGCAAACGTCCGGCTCCTTGTCCCACACGGAAGGCGGCAGCCCTGAAAGCTGTTGCTGGTCTTCACCTTCCCCGTGCAGCCTATTCACAGGCACAACCGCGCTGGGAATCTCTGCTTTCCCAAAGATGCAATCACTCACGGTGCGCATCTTCGGCAGAGCCTGTTCCCGAAAAGGCAAACGTCCGGCTCCTTGTCCCACACGGAAGGTGGCAGCCCTGAAAGCTGTTGCTGGAATTCACCTTCCCAGTGCAGCCTATTCACAGGAACTACCGCACTGGGAATCTCTGCTTTCCCAGAGACACAATCATTCACGGTGCGCATCCTCGGCAGAGCCTGTTCCCGAAAAGGCAAACGTCCGGCTCCTTGACCCACACGGCAGGTGGCAGCCCTGAAAGCTGTTGCTGGTCTTCACCTTCCCCATGCAGCCTATTCACAGGAACTACCGCACTGGGAATCTCTGCTTTCCCAAAGACGCAATCATTCACGGTGCGCATCCTCGGCAGAGCCTGTTCCCGAAAAGGCAAACATCCGGCTCCTTGTCCCACACGGAAGGTGGCAGCCCTGAAAGCTGTTGCTGGAATTCACCTTCCCCGTGCAGCCTGTTCACAGGCACAACAGATATTGGGATCTGTGCTTTTCCACAGATGCAATCATTCACGGTGCTAAACCTCAGCAGAGCCTGTTCCCGAAAAGGCAAACGTCCGGCTCCTTGTCTCACACGGCAGGTGGCAGCCCTGAAAGCTGTTGCTGGTCTTCACCTTCCCCGTGCAGCCTATTCACAGGCACAACCGCACTGGGAATCTCTGCTTTCCCAAAGACGCAATCATTCACGGTGCTAAACCTCAGCAGAGCCTGTTCCCGAAAAGGCAAACGTCCGGCTCCTTGTCCCACACGGAAGGCGGCAGCCCTGAAAGCTGTTGCTGGTCTTCACCTTCCCCGTGCAGCCTATTCACAGGCACAACCGATATTGGGATCTGTGCTTGCCCAGAGAAGAAACATCTCACGGTGCGCATCCTCGGCAGAGCCTGTTCCCGAAAAGGCAAACGTCCGGCTCCTTGTCCCACACGGAAGGTGGCAGCCCTGAAAGCTGTTGCTGGAATTCACCTTCCCCGTGCAGCCTATTCACAGGAACTACCTCACTGGGAATCTCTGCTTTCCCAAAGACGCAATCATTCACGGTGCGCATCCTCGGCAGAGCCTGTTCCCGAAAAGGCAAACGTCCGGCTCCTTGACCCACACGGCAGGTGGCAGCCCTGAAAGCTGTTGCTGGTCTTCACCTTCCCCGTGCAGCCTATTCACAGGCACATCTGCACTGGGAATCTCTGCTTTCCCAAAGATGCAATCATTCACGGTGCTAAACCTCAGCAGAGCCTGTTCCCGAAAAGGCAAACGTCCGGCTCCTTGTCCCACACGGAAGGTGGCAGCCCTGAAAGCTGTTGCTGGAATTCACCTTCCCAGTGCAGCCTATTCACAGGAACTACCGCACTGGGAATCTCTGCTTTCCCAGAGACACAATCATTCACGGTGCGCATCCTCGGCAGAGCCTGTTCCCGAAAAGGCAAACGTCCGGCTCCTTGACCCACACGGCAGGTGGCAGCCCTGAAAGCTGTTGCTGGTCTTCACCTTCCCCATGCAGCCTATTCACAGGAACTACCGCACTGGGAATCTCTGCTTTCCCAAAGACGCAATCATTCACGGTGCGCATCCTCGGCAGAGCCTGTTCCCGAAAAGGCAAACATCCGGCTCCTTGTCCCACACGGAAGGTGGCAGCCCTGAAAGCTGTTGCTGGAATTCACCTTCCCCGTGCAGCCTGTTCACAGGCACAACAGATATTGGGATCTGTGCTTTTCCACAGATGCAATCATTCACGGTGCTAAACCTCAGCAGAGCCTGTTCCCGAAAAGGCAAACGTCCGGCTCCTTGTCTCACACGGCAGGTGGCAGCCCTGAAAGCTGTTGCTGGTCTTCACCTTCCCCGTGCAGCCTATTCACAGGCACAACCGCACTGGGAATCTCTGCTTTCCCAAAGACGCAATCATTCACGGTGCTAAACCTCAGCAGAGCCTGTTCCCGAAAAGGCAAACGTCCGGCTCCTTGTCCCACACGGAAGGCGGCAGCCCTGAAAGCTGTTGCTGGTCTTCACCTTCCCCGTGCAGCCTATTCACAGGCACAACCGATATTGGGATCTGTGCTTGCCCAGAGAAGAAACATCTCACGGTGCGCATCCTCGGCAGAGCCTGTTCCCGAAAAGGCAAACGTCCGGCTCCTTGTCCCACACGGAAGGTGGCAGCCCTGAAAACTGTTGCTGGTCTTCACCTTCCCCGTGCAGCCTATTCACAGGAACTACCGCACTGGGAATCTCTGCTTTCCCAAAGACGCAATCATTCACGGTGCGCATCCTCGGCAGAGCCTGTTCCCGAAAAGGCAAACGTCCGGCTCCTTGACCCACACGGCAGGTGGCAGCCCTGAAAGCTGTTGCTGGTCTTCACCTTCCCCGTGCAGCCTATTCACAGGCACATCTGCACTGGGAATCTCTGCTTTCCCAAAGATGCAATCATTCACGGTGCTAAACCTCAGCAGAGCCTGTTCCCGAAAAGGCAAACGTCCGGCTCCTTGTCCCACACGGAAGGTGGCAGCCCTGAAAGCTGTTGCTGGTCTTCACCTTCCCCGTGCAGCCTATTCACAGGAACTACCGCACTGGGAATCTCTGCTTTCCCAAAGACGCAATCATTCACGGTGCTAAACCTCAGCAGAGCCTGTTCCCGAAAAGGCAAACGTCCGGCTCCTTGTCCCACACGGAAGGCGGCAGCCCTGAAAGCTGTTGCTGGTCTTCACCTTCCCCGTGCAGCCTACTCACAGGCACAACCGCACTGGGAATCTCTGCTTTCCCAAAGATGCAATCACTCACGGTGCTAATCCTCGGCAGAGCCTGTTCCCGAAAAGGCAAACGTCCGGCTCCTTGTCCCACACGGAAGGTGGCAGCCCTGAAAGCTGTTGCTGGTCTTCACCTTCCCCGTGCAGCCTATTCACAGGAACAACAGATATTGGGATCTGTGCTTTCCCACAGATGCAATCACTCACGGTGCGCATCTTCGGCAGAGCCTGATCCTGAAAAGGCAAATGTCCGGATCCTTGTCCCACACGGAAGGTGGAAGCCATGAAACCTGTTGCTGGTCTTCACCTTCCCCGTGCAGCCTATTCACAGGCACAACCGCACTGGGAATCTCTGCTTTCCCACAGATGCAATCTCTCACGGTGCGCATCACCGGCAGAGCCTGTTCCTGAAATGGCAAACGTCCGGCTCCTTGTCCCACACGGCAGGTGGCAGTCCTGAAAGCTGTTGCTGGTCTTCACCTTCCCCGTGCAGCCTATTCACAGGCACAACCGCACTGGGAATCTCTGCTTTCCCAAAGACGCAATCATTCACGGTGCGCATCTTCGGAAGAGCCTGTTCCCGAAAAGGCAAACATCCGGCTCCTTGTCCCACACGGCAGGTGGCAGCCCTGCAAGCTGTTGCTGGTCTTCACCTTCCCCGTGCAGCCTATTCACAAGCACAACAGACATTGGGATCTGTGCTTGCCCAGAGAAGAAACATCTCACGGTGCGCATCCTCGGCAGAGCCTGTTCCCGAAAAGGCAAATGTCCGGCTCCTTGTCCCACACGGAAGGCGGCAGCCCTGAAAGCTGTTGCTGGTCTTCACCTTCCCCGTGCAGCCTATTCACAGTCACAACCGCGCTGGGAATCTCTGCTTTCCCAAAGACGCAATCATTCACGGTGCGCATCTTCGGAAGAGCCTGTTCCCGAAAAGGCAAACGTCCGGCTCCTTGACCCACACGGCAGGTGGCAGCCCTGAAAGCTGTTGCTGGTCTTCACCTTCCCCGTGCAGCCTATTCACAGGCACAACCGCACTGGGAATCTCTGCTTTCCCAAAGACGCAATCATTCACGGTGCTAAACCTCAGCAGAGCCTGTTCCCGAAAAGGCAAACATCCGGCTCCTTGTCCCACACGGAAGGTGGCAGCCCTGAAAGCTGTTGCTGGTCTTCACCTTCCCCGTGCAGCCTATTCACAGGAACTACCGAACTGGGAATCTCTGCTTTCCCAAAGACGCAATCATTCACGGTGCGCATCCTCGGCAGAGCCTGTTCCCGAAAAGGCAAACGTCCGGCTCCTTGACCCACACGGCAGGTGGCAGCCCTGAAAGCTGTTGCTGGTCTTCACCTTCCCCGTGCAGCCTATTCACAGGCACAACCGCACTGGGAATCTCTGCTTTCCCAAAGATGTAACCATTCACGGTGCTAAACCTCAGCAGAGCCTGTTCCCGAAAAGGCAAACGTCCGGCTCCTTGTCCCACACGGAAGGTGGCAGCCCTGAAAGCTGTTGCTGGTATTCACCTTCCCCGTGCAGCCTATTCACAGGAACTACCGCACTGGGAATCTCTGCTTTCCCAAAGACGCAATCATTCACGGTGCGCATCCTCGGCAGAGCCTGTTCCCGAAAAGGCAAATGTCCGGCTCCTTGACCCACACGGCAGTTGGCAGCCCTGAAAGCTGTTGCTGGTCTTCACCTTCCCCGTGCAGCCTATTCACAGGCACAACCGCACTGGGAATCTCTGCTTTCCCAAAGACGCAATCATTCACGGTGCTAAACCTCAGCAGAGCCTGTTCCCGAAAAGGCAAACGTCCGGCTCCTTGTCCCACACGGAAGGCGGCAGCCCTGAAAGCTGTTGCTGGTCTTCACCTTCCCCGTGCAGCCTATTCACAGGCACAACCGCACTGGGAATCTCTGCTTTCCCAAAGACGCAATCATTCACGGTGCTAAACCTCAGCAGAACCTGTTCCCGAAAAGGGAAACGTCCGGCTCCTTGTCCCACACGGAAGGTGGCAGCCCTGCAAGCTGTTGCTGGTCTTACCCTCCCCGTGCAGCCTATTCACAGGCACAACCGCGCTGGGAATCTCTGCTTTCCCAAAGATGCAATCACTCACGGTGCGCATCTTCGGCAGAGCCTGTTCCCGAAAAGGCAAACGTCCGGCTCCTTGTCCCACACGGAAGGTGGCAGCCCTGAAAGCTGTTGCTGGTATTCACCTTCCCAGTGCAGCCTATTCACAGGAACTACCGCACTGGGAATCTCTGCTTTCCCAAAGACGCAATCATTCACGGTGCGCATCCTCGGCAGAGCCTGTTCCCGAAAAGGCAAACGTCCGGCTCCTTGTCCCACACGGAAGGCAGCAGCCCTGAAAGCTGTTGCTGGTCTTCACCTTCCCCGTGCAGCCTATTCACCCGCACAACAGATATTGGGATCTGTGCTTGCCCAGAGAAGAAACATCTCACGGTGCGCATCCTCGGCAGAGCCTGTTCCCGAAAAGGCAAACGTAAGGGTCCTTGTCCCACACGGAAGGTGGCAGCCCTGAAAGCTGTTGCTGGTCTTCACCTTCCCCGTGCAGCCTATTCACAGGCACAACCGCACTGGGAATCTCTGCTTTCCCACAGATGCAATCACTCACGGTGCTAATCCTCGGCAGAGCCTGTTCCCGAAAAGGCAAACGTCCGGCTCCTTGTCCCACACGGAAGGTGGCAGCCCTGAAAGCTGTTGCTGGTCTTCACCTTCCCCGTGCAGCCTATTCACAGGAACAACAGATATTGGGATCTGTGCTTTCCCACAGATGCAATCACTCACGGTGCGCATCTTCGGCAGAGCCTGATCCTGAAAAGGCAAATGTCCGGATCCTTGTCCCACACGGAAGGTGGAAGCCATGAAACCTGTTGCTGGTCTTCACCTTCCCCGTGCAGACTATTCACAGGCACAACTGCACTGGGAATCTCTGCTTTCCCACAGATGCAATCTCTCACGGTGCGCATCACCGGCAGAGCCTGTTCCTGAAATGGCAAACGTCCGGCTCCTTGTCCCACACGGCAGGTGGCAGTCCTGAAAGCTGTTGCTGGTCTTCACCTTCCCCGTGCAGCCTATTCACAGGCACAACCGCACTGGGAATCTCTGCTTTCCCAAAGACGCAATCATTCACGGTGCGCATCTTCGGAAGAGCCTGTTCCCGAAAAGGCAAACATCCGGCTCCTTGTCCCACACGGCAGGTGGCAGCCCTGCAAGCTGTTGCTGGTCTTCACCTTCCCCGTGCAGCCTATTCACAGGCACAACAGACATTGGGATCTGTGCTTGCCCAGAGAAGAAACATCTCACGGTGCGCATCCTCGGCAGAGCCTGTTCCCGAAAAGGCAAATGTCCGGCTCCTTGTCCCACACGGAAGGCGGCAGCCCTGAAAGCTGTTGCTGGTCTTCACCTTCCCCGTGCAGCCTATTCACAGTCACAACCGCGCTGGGAATCTCTGCTTTCCCAAAGACGCAATCATTCACGGTGCGCATCCTCGGCAGAGCCTGTTCCCGAAAAGGCAAATGTCCGGCTCCTTGACCCACACGGCAGTTGGCAGCCCTGAAAGCTGTTGCTGGTCTTCACCTTCCCCGGGCAGCCTATTCACAGGCACAACCGCACTGGGAATCTCTGCTTTCCCAAAGACGCAATCATTCACGGTGCTAAACCTCAGCAGAGCCTGTTCCCGAAAAGGCAAACGTCCGGCTCCTTGTCCCACACGGAAGGCGGCAGCCCTGAAAGCTGTTGCTGGTCTTCACCTTCCCCGTGCAGCCTATTCACAGGCACAACCGCACTGGGAATCTCTGCTTTCCCAAAGACGCAATCATTCACGGTGCTAAACCTCAGCAGAGCCTGTTCCCGAAAAGGCAAACGTCCGGCTCCTTGTCCCACACGGAAGGTGGCAGCCCTGCAAGCTGTTGCTGGTCTTACCCTCCCCGTGCAGCCTATTCACAGGCACAACCGCGCTGGGAATCTCTGCTTTCCCAAAGATGCAATCACTCACGGTGCGCATCTTCGGCAGAGCCTGTTCCCGAAAAGGCAAACGTCCGGCTCCTTGTCCCACACGGAAGGTGGCAGCCCTGAAAGCTGTTGCTGGTATTCACCTTCCCAGTGCAGCCTATTCACAGGAACTACCGCACTGGGAATCTCTGCTTTCCCAAAGACGCAATCATTCACGGTGCGCATCCTCGGCAGAGCCTGTTCCCGAAAAGGCAAACGTCCGGCTCCTTGTCCCACACGGAAGGCAGCAGCCCTGAAAGCTGTTGCTGGTCTTCACCTTCCCCGTGCAGCCTATTCACCCGCACAACAGATATTGGGATCTGTGCTTGCCCAGAGAAGAAACATCTCACGGTGCGCATCCTCGGCAGAGCCTGTTCCCGAAAAGGCAAACGTAAGGGTCCTTGTCCCACACGGCAGGTGGCAGCCCTGAAAGCTGTTGCTGGTCTTCACCTTCCCCGTGCAGCCTATTCACAGGCACAACAGATATTGGGATCTGTGCTTGCCCAGAGAAGAAACATCTCACGGTGCGCATCCTCGGCAGAGCCTGTTCCCGAAAAGGCAAACGTAAGGGTCCTTGTCCCACACGGAAGGCGGCAGCCCTGAAAGCTGTTGCTGGTCTTCACCTTCCCCGTGCAGCCTATTCACAGGCACAACCGCACTGGGAATCTCTGCTTTCCCAAAGATGTAATCTCTCACGGTGCGCATCCTCGGCAGAGCCTGATCCCGAAAAGGCAAACGTCCGGCTCCTTGTCCCACACGGAAGGTGGCAGCCCTGAAAGCTGTTGCTGGTCTTCACCTTCCCCGTGCAGCCTATTCACAGGCACAACTGCACTGGGAATCTCTGCTTTCCCACAGATGCAATCTCTCACGGTGCGCATCCTCGGCAGAGCCTGTTCCCGAAAAGGCAAATGTCCGGCTCCTTGTCCCACACGGAAGGTGGCAGCCCTGAAAGCTGTTGCTGGTCTTCACCTTCCCCGTGCAGCCTATTCACAGGCACAACCGCACTGGGAATCTCTGCTTTCCCACAGATGCAATCACTCACGGTGCTAAACCGCATCAGAGCCTGTTCCCGAAAAGGCAAACGTCCGGCTCCTTGTCCCACACGGAAGGCGGCAGCCCTGAAAGCTGTTGCTGGTCTTCACCTTCCCCGTGCAGCCTATTCACAGGCACAACCGCGCTGGGAATCTCTGCTTTCCCAAATATGCAATCACTCACGGTGCGCATCCTCGGCAGAGCCTGTACCCGAAAAGGCAAACGTCCGGCTCCTTCTCCCACACGAAAGGTGGCAGCCCTGAAAGCTGTTGCTGGTCTTCACCTTCCCCATGCAGCCTATTCACAGGCACAACCGCACTGGGAATCTCTGCTTTCCCACAGATGCAATCACTCACGGTGCACAACCTCGGCAGAGCCTGTTCCCGAAAAGGCAAACGTCCGGCTCCTTGTCCCACACGGCAGGCGGCAGCCCTGAAAGCTGTTGGTGGTCTTCACCTTCCCCGTGCAGTCTATGCACAGGAACAACCGCGCTGGGAATCTCTGCTTTCCCAAAGACGCAATATCTCACGGTGCGCATCTTCGGAAGAGCCTGTTCCCGAAAAGGCAAACGTCCGGCTCCTTGTCCCACACGGAAGGTGGCAGCCCTGAAAGCTGTTGCTGGTCTTCACCTTCCCCGTGCAGCCTATTCACAGGCACAACTGCACTGGGAATCTCTGCTTTCCCACAGATGCAATCTCTCACGGTGCGCATCCTCGGCAGAGCCTGTTCCCGAAAAGGCAAACGTCCGGCTCCTTGTCCCACATGGAAGGTGGCAGCCCTGAAAGCTGTTGCTGGTCTTCACCTTCCCCGTGCAGCCTATTCACAGGCACAACAGATATTGGGATCTGTGCTTGCCCAGAGAAGAAACATCTCACGGTGCGCATCCTCGGCAGAGCCTGTTCCCGAAAAGGCAAACGTAAGGGTCCTTGTCCCACACGGAAGGCGGCAGCCCTGAAAGCTGTTGCTGGTCTTCACCTTCCCCGTGCAGCCTATTCACAGGCACAACCGCACTGGGAATCTCTGCTTTCCCAAAGATGTAATCTCTCACGGTGCGCATCCTCGGCAGAGCCTGATCCCGAAAAGGCAAACGTCCGGCTCCTTGTCCCACACGGAAGGTGGCAGCCCTGAAAGCTGTTGCTGGTCTTCACCTTCCCCGTGCAGCCTATTCACAGGCACAACTGCACTGGGAATCTCTGCTTTCCCACAGATGCAATCTCTCACGGTGCGCATCCTCGGCAGAGCCTGTTCCCGAAAAGGCAAATGTCCGGCTCCTTGTCCCACACGGAAGGTGGCAGCCCTGAAAGCTGTTGCTGGTCTTCACCTTCCCCGTGCAGCCTATTCACAGGCACAACCGCACTGGGAATCTCTGCTTTCCCACAGATGCAATCACTCACGGTGCTAAACCGCATCAGAGCCTGTTCCCGAAAAGGCAAACGTCCGGCTCCTTGTCCCACACGGAAGGCGGCAGCCCTGAAAGCTGTTGCTGGTCTTCACCTTCCCCGTGCAGCCTATTCACAGGCACAACCGCGCTGGGAATCTCTGCTTTCCCAAATATGCAATCACTCACGGTGCGCATCCTCGGCAGAGCCTGTTCCCGAAAAGGCAAACGTCCGGCTCCTTCTCCCACACGAAAGGTGGCAGCCCTGAAAGCTGTTGCTGGTCTTCACCTTCCCCATGCAGCCTATTCACAGGCACAACCGCACTGGGAATCTCTGCTTTCCCACAGATGCAATCACTCACGGTGCACAACCTCGGCAGAGCCTGTTCCCGAAAAGGCAAACGTCCGGCTCCTTGTCCCACACGGCAGGCGGCAGCCCTGAAAGCTGTTGCTGGTCTTCACCTTCCCCGTGCAGTCTATGCACAGGAACAACCGCGCTGGGAATCTCTGCTTTCCCAAAGACGCAATATCTCACGGTGCGCATCTTCGGAAGAGCCTGTTCCCGAAAAGGCAAACGTCCGGCTCCTTGTCCCACACGGAAGGTGGCAGCCCTGAAAGCTGTTGCTGGTCTTCACCTTCCCCGTGCAGCCTATTCACAGGCACAACTGCACTGGGAATCTCTGCTTTCCCACAGATGCAATCTCTCACGGTGCGCATCCTCGGCAGAGCCTGTTCCCGAAAAGGCAAACGTCCGGCTCCTTGTCCCACATGGAAGGTGGCAGCCCTGAAAGCTGTTGCTGGTCTTCACATTCCCCGTGCAGCCTATTCACAGGCACAACCGCGCTGGGAATCTCTGCTTTCCCACAGATGCAATCACTCACGGTGCTAAACCGCAGCAGAGCCTGTTCCCGAAAAGGCAAACGTCCGGCTCCTTGTCCCACACGGAAGGCGGCAGACCTGAAAGCTGTTGCTGGTCTTCACCTTCCCCGTGCAGCCTATTCACAGGCACAACCGCGCTGGGAATCTCTGCTTTCCCAAAGACGCAATCACTCACGGTGCGCATCCTAGGCAGAGCCTGTTCCCGAAAAGGCAAACGTCCGGCTCCTTGTCCCACACGGCAGGTGGAAGCCCTGCAAGCTGTTGCTGGTCTTCACCTTCCCCATGCAGCCTATTCACAGGAACAACCGCACTGGGAATCTCTGCTTTCCCACAGATGCAATCACTCACGGTGCGCATCCTAGGCAGAGCCTGTTCCCGAAAAGGCAAACGTCCGGCTCCTTGTCCCACACGGAAGGCGGCAGCCCTGAAAGCTGTTGCTGGTCTTCACCTTCCCCGTGCAGCCTATTCACAGGCACAACCGCACTGGGAATCTCTGCTTTCCCAAAGACGCAATCATTCACGGTGCTAAACCTCAGCAGAGCCTGTTCCCGAAAAGGCAAACGTCCGGCTCCTTGTCCCACACGGAAGGCGGCAGCCCTGAAAGCTGTTGCTGGTCTTCACCTTCCCCGTGCAGCCTATTCACAGGCACAACCGATATTGGGATCTGTGCTTGCCCAAAGACGCAATCATTCACGGTGCGCATCCTCGGCAGAGCCTGTTCCCGAAAAGGCAAACGTCCGGCTCCTTGTCCCACACGGAAGGCAGCAGCCCTGAAAGCTGTTGCTGGTCTTCACCTTCCCCGTGCAGCCTATTCACAGGCACAACAGATATTGGGATCTGTGCTTGCCCAGAGAAGAAACATCTCACGGTGCGCATCCTCGGCAGAGCCTGTTCCCGAAAAGGCAAACGTAAGGGTCCTTGTCCCACACGGAAGGTGGCAGCCCTGAAAGCTGTTGCTGGTCTTCACCTTCCCCGTGCAGCCTATTCACAGGCACAACCGCACTGGGAATCTCTGCTTTCCCAAAGACGCAATCATTCATGGTGCGCATCTTCGGAAGAGCCTGTTCCCGAAAAGGCAAACATCCGGCTCCTTGTCCCACACGGCAGGTGGCAGCCCTGCAAGCTGTTGCTGGTCTTCACCTTCCCCGTGCAGCCTATTCACAGGCACAACAGACATTGGGATCTGTGCTTGCCCAGAGAAGAAACATCTCACGGTGCGCATCCTCGGCAGAGCCTGTTCCCGAAAAGGCAAATGTCCGGCTCCTTGTCCCACACGGAAGGCGGCAGCCCTGAAAGCTGTTGCTGGTCTTCACCTTCCCCGTGCAGCCTATTCACAGTCACAACCGCGCTGGGAATCTCTGCTTTCCCAAAGACGCAATCATTCACGGTGCGCATCTTCGGAAGAGCCTGTTCCCGAAAAGGCAAACGTCCGGCTCCTTGACCCACACGGCAGGTGGCAGCCCTGAAAGCTGTTGCTGGTCTTCACCTTCCCCGTGCAGCCTATTCACAGGCACAACCGCACTGGGAATCTCTGCTTTCCCAAAGACGCAATCATTCACGGTGCTAAACCTCAGCAGAGCCTGTTCCCGAAAAGGCAAACGTCCGGCTCCTTGTCCCACACGGAAGGTGGCAGCCCTGAAAGCTGTTGCTGGTCTTCACCTTCCCCCTGCAGCCTATTCACAGGAACTACCGCACTGGGAATCTCTGCTTTCCCAAAGACGCAATCATTCACGGTGCGCATCCTCGGCAGAGCCTGTTCCCGAAAAGGCAAACGTCCGGCTCCTTGACCCACACGGCAGGTGGCAGCCCTGAAAGCTGTTGCTGGTCTTCACCTTCCCCGTGCAGCCTATTCACAGGCACAACCGCACTGGGAATCTCTGCTTTCCCAAAGATGTAACCATTCACGGTGCTAAACCTCAGCAGAGCCTGTTCCCGAAAAGGCAAACGTCCGGCTCCTTGTCCCACACGGAAGGTGGCAGCCCTGAAAGCTGTTGCTGGTATTCACCTTCCCCGTGCAGCCTATTCACAGGAACTACCGCACTGGGAATCTCTGCTTTCCCAAAGACGCAATCATTCACGGTGCGCATCCTCGGCAGAGCCTGTTCCCGAAAAGGCAAATGTCCGGCTCCTTGACCCACACGGCAGTTGGCAGCCCTGAAAGCTGTTGCTGGTCTTCACCTTCCCCGTGCAGCCTATTCACAGGCACAACCGCACTGGGAATCTCTGCTTTCCCAAAGACGCAATCATTCACGGTGCTAAACCTCAGCAGAGCCTGTTCCCGAAAAGGCAAACGTCCGGCTCCTTGTCCCACACGGAAGGCGGCAGCCCTGAAAGCTGTTGCTGGTCTTCACCTTCCCCGTGCAGCCTATTCACAGGCACAACCGCACTGGGAATCTCTGCTTTCCCAAAGACGCAATCATTCACGGTGCTAAACCTCAGCAGAACCTGTTCCCGAAAAGGCAAACGTCCGGCTCCTTGTCCCACACGGAAGGTGGCAGATCTGCAAGCTGTTGCTGGTGTTACCCTCCCCGTGCAGCCTATTCACAGGCACAACCGCGCTGGGAATCTCTGCTTTCCCAAAGATGCAATCACTCACGGTGCGCATCTTCGGCAGAGCCTGTTCCCGAAAAGGCAAACGTCCGGCTCCTTGTCCCACACGGAAGGTGGCAGCCCTGAAAGCTGTTGCTGGTATTCACCTTCCCAGTGCAGCCTAATCACAGGAACTACCGCACTGGGAATCTCTGCTTTCCCAAAGACGCAATCATTCACGGTGCGCATCCTCGGCAGAGCCTGTTCCCGAAAAGGCAAACGTCCGGCTCCTTGTCCCACACGGCAGGTGGCAGCCCTGAAAGCTGTTGCTGGTCTTCACCTTCCCCGTGCAGCCTATTCACAGGCACAACCGATATTGGGATCTCTGCTTTCCCAAAGACGCAATCATTCACGGTGCGCATCCTCGGCAGAGCCTGTTCCCGAAAAGGCAAACGTCCGGCTCCTTGTCCCACACGGAAGGCAGCAGCCCTGAAAGCTGTTGCTGGTCTTCACCTTCCCCGTGCAGCCTATTCACCCGCACAACAGATATTGGGATCTGTGCTTGCCCAGAGAAGAAACATCTCACGGTGCGCATCCTCGGCAGAGCCTGTTCCCGAAAAGGCAAACGTCCGGCTCCTTGTCCCACACGGCAGGTGGCAGCCCTGAAAGCTGTTGCTGGTCTTCACCTTCCCCGTGCAGCCTATTCACAGGCACAACTGCACTGGGAATCTCTGCTTTCCCACAGATGCAATCTCTCACGGTGCGCATCCTCGGCAGAGCCTGTTCCCGAAAAGGCAAATGTCCGGCTCCTTGTCCCACACGGAAGGCGGCAGCCCTGAAAGCTGTTGCTGGTCTTCACCTTCCCCGTGCAGCCTATTCACAGGCACAACCGCACTGGGAATCTCTGCTTTCCCACAGATGCAATCACTCACGGTGCTAAACCGCAGCAGAGCCTGTTCCCGAAAAGGCAAACGTCCGGCTCCTTGTCCCACACGGAAGGCGGCAGCCCTGAAAGCTGTTGCTGGTCTTCACCTTCCCCGTGCAGCCTATTCACAGGCACAACCGCGCTGGGAATCTCTGCTTTCCCAAAGATGCAATCACTCACGGTGCGCATCCTCGGCAGAGCCTGTACCCGAAAAGGCAAATGTCCGGCTCCTTCTCCCACACGGAAGGTGGCAGCCCTGAAAGCTGTTGCTGGTCTTCACCTTCCCCATGCAGCCTATTCACAGGCACAACCGCACTGGGAATCTCTGCTTTCCCACAGATGCAATCACTCACGGTGCACATCCTCGGCAGAGCCTGTTCCCGAAAAGGCAAACGTCCGGCTCCTTGTCCCACACGGCAGGCGGCAGCCCTGAAAGCTGTTGGTGGTCTTCACCTTCCCCGTGCAGTCTATGCACAGGAACAACCGCGCTGGGAATCTCTGCTTTCCCAAAGACGCAATATCTCACGGTGCGCATCTTCGGCAGAGCCTGTTCCCGAAAAGGCAAACGTCCGGCTCCTTGTCCCACACGGAAGGTGGCAGCCCTGAAAGCTGTTGCTGGTCTTCACCTTCCCCCTGCAGCCTATTCACAGGCACAACTGCACTGGGAATCTCTGCTTTCCCACAGATGCAATCTCTCACGGTGCGCATCCTCGGCAGAGCCTGTTCCCGAAAAGGCAAACGTCCGGCTCCTTGTCCCACACGGAAGGCGGCAGACCTGAAAGCTGTTGCTGGTCTTCACCTTCCCCGGGCAGCCTATTCACAGGCACAACCGCGCTGGGAATCTCTGCTTTCCCAAAGACGCAATCACTCACGGTGCGCATCCTCGGCAGAGCCTGTTCCCGAAAAGGCAAACGTCCGGCTCCTTGTCCCACACGGCAGGTGGCAGCCCTGCAAGCTGTTGCTGGTCTTCACCTTCCCCATGCAGCCTATTCACAGGCACAACCGCACTGGGAAACTCTGCTTTCCCAAAGACGCAATCACTCACGGTGCACATCCTCGGCAGAGCCTGTTCCCGAAAAGGCAAACGTCCGGCTCCTTGTCCCACACGGAAGGCGGCAGCCCTGAAAGCTGTTGCTGGTCTTCACCTTCCCCGTGCAGCCTATTCACAGGCACAACCGCACTGGGAATCTCTGCTTTCCCAAAGACGCAATCATTCACGGTGCTAAACCTCAGCAGAACCTGTTCCCGAAAAGGCAAACGTCCGGCTCCTTGTCCCACACGGAAGGTGGCAGCCGTGAAAGCTGTTGCTGGAATTCACCTTCCCCCTGCAGCCTATTCACAGGAACTACCGCACTGGGAATCTCTGCTTTCCCAAAGACGCAATCATTCACGGTGCGCATCCTCGGCAGAGCCTGTTCCCGAAAAGGCAAACGTCCGGCTCCTTGACCCACACGGCAGGTGGCAGCCCTGAAAGCTGTTGCTGGTCTTCACCTTCCCCGTGCAGCCTATTCACAGGCACAACCGCACTGGGAATCTCTGCTTTCCCAAAGATGTAACCATTCACGGTGCTAAACCTCAGCAGAGCCTGTTCCCGAAAAGGCAAACGTCCGGCTCCTTGTCCCACACGGAAGGTGGCAGCCCTGAAAGCTGTTGCTGGTATTCACCTTCCCCGTGCAGCCTATTCACAGGAACTACCGCACTGGGAATCTCTGCTTTCCCAAAGACGCAATCATTCACGGTGCGCATCCTCGGCAGAGCCTGTTCCCGAAAAGGCAAACATCCGGCTCATTGACCCACACGGCAGTTGGCAGCCCTGAAAGCTGTTGCTGGTCTTCACCTTCCCCGTGCAGCCTATTCACAGGCACAACCGCACTGGGAATCTCTGCTTTCCCAAAGACGCAAGCATTCACGGTGCTAAACCTCAGCAGAGCCTGTTCCCGAAAAGGCAAACGTCCGGCTCCTTGTCCCACACGGAAGGCGGCAGCCCTGAAAGCTGTTGCTGGTCTTCACCTTCCCCGTGCAGCCTATTCACAGGCACAACCGCACTGGGAATCTCTGCTTTCCCAAAGACGCAATCATTCACGGTGCTAAACCTCAGCAGAACCTGTTCCCGAAAAGGCAAACGTCCGGCTCCTTGTCCCACACGGAAGGTGGCAGCCGTGAAAGCTGTTGCTGGAATTCACCTTCCCCGTGCAGCCTATTCACAGGAACTACCGCACTGGGAATCTCTGCTTTCCCAAAGACGCAATCATTCACGGTGCGCATCCTCGGCAGAGCCTGTTCCCGAAAAGGCAAACATCCGGCTCATTGACCCATACGGCAGTTGGCAGCCCTGAAAGCTGTTGCTGGTCTTCACCTTCCCCGTGCAGCCTATTCACAGGCACAACCGCACTGGGAATCTCTGCTTTCCCAAAGACGCAATCATTCACGGTGCTAAACCTCAGCACAGCCTGTTCCCGAAAAGGCAAACGTCCGGCTCCTTGTCCCACACGGAAGGTGGCAGCCCTGCAAGCTGTTGCTGGTCTTCACCTTCCCCGTGCAGCCTATTCACAGGCACAACCGATATTGGGATCTCTGCTTTCCCAAAGACGCAATCATTCACGGTGCTAAACCTCAGCACAGCCTGTTCCCGAAAAGGCAAACGTCCGGCTCCTTGTCCCACACGGAAGGTGGCAGCCCTGCAAGCTGTTGCTGGTCTTCACCTTCCCCGTGCAGCCTATTCACAGGCACAACCGATATTGGGATCTCTGCTTTCCCAAAGACACAATCATTCACGGTGCGCATCCTCGGCAGAGCCTGTTCCCGAAAAGGCAAACGTCCGGCTCCTTGTCCCACACGGAAGGCGGCAGCCCTGAAAGCTGTTGCTGGTCTTCACCTTCCCCGTGCAGCCTATTCACAGGCACAACAGATATTGGGATCTGTGCTTGCCCAGAGAAGAAACATCTCACGGTGCGCATCCTCGGCAGAGCCTGTTCCCGAAAAGGCAAACGTAAGGGTCCTTGTCCCACACGGCAGGTGGCAGCCCTGAAAGCTGTTGCTGGTCTTCACCTTCCCCGTGCAGCCTATTCACAGGCACAACCGCACTGGGAATCTCTGCTTTCCCAAAGACGCAATCATTCACGGTGCTAAACCTCATTAGAGCCTGTTCCCGAAAAGGCAAACGTCCGGCTCCTTGTCCCACACGGAAGGCGGCAGCCCTGAAAGCTGTTGCTGGTCTTCACCTTCCCCCTGCAGCCTATTCACAGGCACAACCGCTCTGGGAATCTCTGCTTTCCCAAAGACGCAATCATTCACGGTGCTAAACCTCAGCAGAGCCTGTTCCCGAAAAGGCAAACGTCCGGCTCCTTGTCCCACACGGAAGGTGGCAGCCCTGAAAGCTGTTGCTGGTCTTACCCTCCCCGTGCAGCCTATTCACAGGCACAACCGCGCTGGGAATCTCTGCTTTCCCAAAGATGCAATCACTCACGGTGCGCATCTTCGGCAGAGCCTGTTCCCGAAAAGGCAAACGTCCGGCTCCTTGTCCCACACGGCAGGTGGCAGCCCTGAAAGCTGTTGCTGGTCTTACCCTTCCCCGTGCAGCCTATTCACAGGCACAACCGCACTGGGAATCTCTGCTTTCCCAAAGACGCAATCATTCACGGTGCGCATCTTCGGAAGAGCCTGTTCCCGAAAAGGCAAACGTCCGGCTCCTTGTCCCACACGGCAGGTGGCAGCCCTGAAAGCTGTTGCTGGTCTTCACCTTCCCCGTGCAGCCTATTCACAGGCACAACCGCACTGGGAATCTCTGCTTTCCCAAAGACGCAATCATTCACGGTGCTAAACCTCAGCAGAGCCTGTTCCCGAAAAGGCAAACGTCCGGCTCCTTGTCCCACACGGAAGGTGGCAGCCCTGAAAGCTGTTGCTGGTATTCACCTTCCCAGTGCAGCCTAATCACAGGAACTACCGCACTGGGAATCTCTGCTTTCCCAAAGACGCAATCATTCACGGTGCGCATCCTCGGCAGAGCCTGTTCCCGAAAAGGCAAACTTCCGGCTCCTTCTCCCAGATGGAAGGTGGCAGCCCTGAAAGCTGTTGCTGGTCTTCACCTTCCCCGTGCAGCCTATTCACAGGCACAACCGATATTGGGATCTCTGCTTTCCCAAAGACGCAATCATTCACGGTGCGCATCCTCGGCAGAGCCTGTTCCCGAAAAGGCAAACGTCCGGCTCCTTGTCCCACACGGAAGGCAGCAGCCCTGAAAGCTGTTGCTGGTCTTCACCTTCCCCGTGCAGCCTATTCACCCGCACAACAGATATTGGGATCTGTGCTTGCCCAGAGAAGAAACATCTCACGGTGCGCATCCTCGGCAGAGCCTGTTCCCGAAAAGGCAAACGTAAGGGTCCTTGTCCCACACGGCAGGTGGCAGCCCTGAAAGCTGTTGCTGGTCTTCACCTTCCCCGTGCAGCCTATTCACAGGCACAACCGCACTGGGAATCTCTGCTTTCCCACAGATGCAATCACTCACGGTGCTAAACCGCAGCAGAGCCTGTTCCCGAAAAGGCAAACGTCCGGCTCCTTGTCCCACACGGAAGGCGGCAGCCCTGAAAGCTGTTGCTGGTCTTCACCTTCCCCGTGCAGCCTATTCACAGGCACAACCGCGCTGGGAATCTCTGCTTTCCCAAAGATGCAATCACTCACGGTGCGCATCCTCGGCAGAGCCTGTACCCGAAAAGGCAAATGTCCGGCTCCTTCTCCCACACGGAAGGTGGCAGCCCTGAAAGCTGTTGCTGGTCTTCACCTTCCCCATGCAGCCTATTCACAGGCACAACCGCACTGGGAATCTCTGCTTTCCCACAGATGCAATCACTCACGGTGCACATCCTCGGCAGAGCCTGTTCCCGAAAAGGCAAACGTCCGGCTCCTTGTCCCACACGGCAGGCGGCAGCCCTGAAAGCTGTTGGTGGTCTTCACCTTCCCCGTGCAGTCTATGCACAGGAACAACCGCGCTGGGAATCTCTGCTTTGCCAAAGACGCAATATCTCACGGTGCGCATCTTCGGCAGAGCCTGTTCCCGAAAAGGCAAACGTCCGGCTCCTTGTCCCACACGGAAGGTGGCAGCCCTGAAAGCTGTTGCTGGTCTTCACCTTCCCCGTGCAGCCTATTCACAGGCACAACTGCACTGGGAATCTCTGCTTTCCCACAGATGCAATCTCTCACGGTGCGCATCCTCGGCAGAGCCTGTTCCCGAAAAGGCAAACGTCCGGCTCCTTGTCCCACACGGAAGGTGGCAGCCCTGAAAGCTGTTGCTGGTCTTCACATTCCCCGTGCAGCCTATTCACAGGCACAACCGCGCTGGGAATCTCTGCTTTCCCACAGATGCAATCACTCACGGTGCTAAACCGCAGCAGAGCCTGTTCCCGAAAAGGCAAACGTCCGGCTCCTTGTCCCACACGGAAGGCGGCAGACCTGAAAGCTGTTGCTGGTCTTCACCTTCCCCGTGCAGCCTATTCACAGGCACAACCGCGCTGGGAATCTCTGCTTTCCCAAAGACGCAATCACTCACGGTGCGCATCCTCGGCAGAGCCTGTTCCCGAAAAGGCAAACGTCCGGCTCCTTGTCCCACACGGCAGGTGGCAGCCCTGCAAGCTGTTGCTGGTCTTCACCTTCCCCATGCAGCCTATTCACAGGCACAACCGCACTGGGAAACTCTGCTTTCCCAAAGACGCAATCACTCACGGTGCACATCCTCGGCAGAGCCTGTTCCCGAAAAGGCAAACGTCCGGCTCCTTGTCCCACACGGAAGGCGGCAGCCCTGAAAGCTGTTGCTGGTCTTCACCTTCCCCGTGCAGCCTATTCACAGGCACAACCGCACTGGGAATCTCTGCTTTCCCAAAGACGCAATCATTCACGGTGCTAAACCTCAGCAGAACCTGTTCCCGAAAAGGCAAACGTCCGGCTCCTTGTCCCACACGGAAGGTGGCAGCCGTGAAAGCTGTTGCTGGAATTCACCTTCCCCCTGCAGCCTATTCACAGGAACTACCGCACTGGGAATCTCTGCTTTCCCAAAGACGCAATCATTCACGGTGCGCATCCTCGGCAGAGCCTGTTCCCGAAAAGGCAAACGTCCGGCTCCTTGACCCACACGGCAGGTGGCAGCCCTGAAAGCTGTTGCTGGTCTTCACCTTCCCCGTGCAGCCTATTCACAGGAACTACCGCACTGGGAATCTCTGCTTTCCCAAAGACGCAATCATTCACGGTGCGCATCCTCGGCAGAGCCTGTTCCCGAAAAGGCAAACGTCCGGCTCCTTGTCCCACACGGCAGGTGGCAGCCCTGAAAGCTGTTGCTGGTCTTCACCTTCCCCGTGCAGCCTATTCACAGGCACAACCGCACTGGGAATCTCTGCTTTCCCAAAGACGCAATCATTCACGGTGCTAAACCTCATTAGAGCCTGTTCCCGAAAAGGCAAACGTCCGGCTCCTTGTCCCACACGGAAGGCGGCAGCCCTGAAAGCTGTTGCTGGTCTTCACCTTCCCCCTGCAGCCTATTCACAGGCACAACCGCTCTGGGAATCTCTGCTTTCCCAAAGACGCAATCATTCACGGTGCTAAACCTCAGCAGAGCCTGTTCCCGAAAAGGCAAACGTCCGGCTCCTTGTCCCACACGGAAGGTGGCAGCCCTGAAAGCTGTTGCTGGTCTTACCCTCCCCGTGCAGCCTATTCACAGGCACAACCGCGCTGGGAATCTCTGCTTTCCCAAAGATGCAATCACTCACGGTGCGCATCTTCGGCAGAGCCTGTTCCCGAAAAGGCAAACGTCCGGCTCCTTGTCCCACACGGAAGGTGGCAGCCCTGAAAGCTGTTGCTGGTCTTACCCTTCCCCGTGCAGCCTATTCACAGGCACAACCGCACTGGGAATCTCTGCTTTCCCAAAGACGCAATCATTCACGGTGCGCATCTTCGGAAGAGCCTGTTCCCGAAAAGGCAAACGTCCGGCTCCTTGTCCCACACGGCAGGTGGCAGCCCTGAAAGCTGTTGCTGGTCTTCACCTTCCCCGTGCAGCCTATTCACAGGCACAACCGCACTGGGAATCTCTGCTTTCCCAAAGACGCAATCATTCACGGTGCTAAACCTCAGCAGAGCCTGTTCCCGAAAAGGCAAACGTCCGGCTCCTTGTCCCACACGGAAGGTGGCAGCCCTGAAAGCTGTTGCTGGTATTCACCTTCCCAGTGCAGCCTAATCACAGGAACTACCGCACTGGGAATCTCTGCTTTCCCAAAGACGCAATCATTCACGGTGCGCATCCTCGGCAGAGCCTGTTCCCGAAAAGGCAAACGTCCGGCTCCTTGTCCCACACAGAAGGCGGCAGCCCTGAAAGCTGTTGCTGGTCTTCACCTTCCCCGTGCAGCCTATTCACAGGCACAACCGATATTGGGATCTCTGCTTTCCCAAAGACGCAATCATTCACGGTGCGCATCCTCGGCAGAGCCTGTTCCCGAAAAGGCAAACGTCCGGCTCCTTGTCCCACACGGAAGGCAGCAGCCCTGAAAGCTGTTGCTGGTCTTCACCTTCCCCGTGCAGCCTATTCACCCGCACAACAGATATTGGGATCTGTGCTTGCCCAGAGAAGAAACATCTCACGGTGCGCATCCTCGGCAGAGCCTGTTCCCGAAAAGGCAAACGTAAGGGTCCTTGTCCCACACGGCAGGTGGCAGCCCTGAAAGCTGTTGCTGGTCTTCACCTTCCCCGTGCAGCCTATTCACAGGCACAACAGATATTGGTATCTGTGCTTGCCCAGAGAAGAAACATCTCACGGTGCGCATCCTCGGCAGAGCCTGTTCCCGAAAAGGCAAACGTCCGGCTCCTTGTCCCACACGGCAGGTGGCAGCCCTGAAAGCTGTTGCTGGTCTTCACCTTCCCCGTGCAGCCTATTCACAGGCACAACTGCACTGGGAATCTCTGCTTTCCCACAGATGCAATCTCTCACGGTGCGCATCCTCGGCAGAGCCTGTTCCCGAAAAGGTAAATGTCCGGCTCCTTGTCCCACACGGAAGGCGGCAGCCCTGAAAGCTGTTGCTGGTCTTCACCTTCCCCGTGCAGCCTATTCACAGGCACAACCGCACTGGGAATCTCTGCTTTCCCACAGATGCAATCACTCACGGTGCTAAACCGCAGCAGAGCCTGTTCCCGAAAAGGCAAACGTCCGGCTCCTTGTCCCACACGGAAGGCGGCAGCCCTGAAAGCTGTTGCTGGTCTTCACCTTCCCCGTGCAGCCTATTCACAGGCACAACCGCGCTGGGAATCTCTGCTTTCCCAAAGATGCAATCACTCACGGTGCGCATCCTCGGCAGAGCCTGTACCCGAAAAGGCAAATGTCCGGCTCCTTCTCCCACACGGAAGGTGGCAGCCCTGAAAGCTGTTGCTGGTCTTCACCTTCCCCATGCAGCCTATTCACAGGCACAACCGCACTGGGAATCTCTGCTTTCCCACAGATGCAATCACTCACGGTGCACATCCTCGGCAGAGCCTGTTCCCGAAAAGGCAAACGTCCGGCTCCTTGTCCCACACGGCAGGCGGCAGCCCTGAAAGCTGTTGGTGGTCTTCACCTTCCCCGTGCAGTCTATGCACAGGAACAACCGCGCTGGGAGTCTCTGCTTTCCCAAAGACGCAATATCTCACGGTGCGCATCTTCGGCAGAGCCTGTTCCCGAAAAGGCAAACGTCCGGCTCCTTGTCCCACACGGAAGGTGGCAGCCCTGAAAGCTGTTGCTGGTCTTCACCTTCCCCGTGCAGCCTATTCACAGGCACAACTGCACTGGGAATCTCTGCTTTCCCACAGATGCAATCTCTCACGGTGCGCATCCTCGGCAGAGCCTGTTCCCGAAAAGGCAAACGTCCGGCTCCTTGTCCCACACGGAAGGTGGCAGCCCTGAAAGCTGTTGCTGGTCTTCACATTCCCCGTGCAGCCTATTCACAGGCACAACCGCGCTGGGAATCTCTGCTTTCCCACAGATGCAATCACTCACGGTGCTAAACCGCAGCAGAGCCTGTTCCCGAAAAGGCAAACGTCCGGCTCCTTGTCCCACACGGAAGGCGGCAGACCTGAAAGCTGTTGCTGGTCTTCACCTTCCCCGTGCAGCCTATTCACAGGCACAACCGCGCTGGGAATCTCTGCTTTCCCAAAGACGCAATCACTCACGGTGCGCATCCTCGGCAGAGCCTGTTCCCGAAAAGGCAAACGTCCGGCTCCTTGTCCCACACGGCAGGTGGCAGCCCTGCAAGCTGTTGCTGGTCTTCACCTTCCCCATGCAGCCTATTCACAGGCACAACCGCACTGGGAAACTCTGCTTTCCCAAAGACGCAATCACTCACGGTGCACATCCTCGGCAGAGCCTGTTCCCGAAAAGGCAAACGTCCGGCTCCTTGTCCCACACGGAAGGCGGCAGCCCTGAAAGCTGTTGCTGGTCTTCACCTTCCCCGTGCAGCCTATTCACAGGCACAACCGCACTGGGAATCTCTGCTTTCCCAAAGACGCAATCATTCACGGTGCTAAACCTCAGCAGAACCTGTTCCCGAAAAGGCAAACGTCCGGCTCCTTGTCCCACACGGAAGGTGGCAGCCGTGAAAGCTGTTGCTGGAATTCACCTTCCCCCTGCAGCCTATTCACAGGAACTACCGCACTGGGAATCTCTGCTTTCCCAAAGACGCAATCATTCACGGTGCGCATCCTCGGCAGAGCCTGTTCCCGAAAAGGCAAACGTCCGGCTCCTTGACCCACACGGCAGGTGGCAGCCCTGAAAGCTGTTGCTGGTCTTCACCTTCCCCGTGCAGCCTATTCACAGGCACAACCGCACTGGGAATCTCTGCTTTCCCAAAGATGTAACCATTCACGGTGCTAAACCTCAGCAGAGCCTGTTCCCGAAAAGGCAAACGTCCGGCTCCTTGTCCCACACGGAAGGTGGCAGCCCTGAAAGCTGTTGCTGGTATTCACCTTCCCCGTGCAGCCTATTCACAGGAACTACCGCACTGGGAATCTCTGCTTTCCCAAAGACGCAATCATTCACGGTGCGCATCCTCGGCAGAGCCTGTTCCCGAAAAGGCAAACATCCGGCTCATTGACCCACACGGCAGTTGGCAGCCCTGAAAGCTGTTGCTGGTCTTCACCTTCCCCGTGCAGCCTATTCACAGGCACAACCGCACTGGGAATCTCTGCTTTCCCAAAGACGCAAGCATTCACGGTGCTAAACCTCAGCAGAGCCTGTTCCCGAAAAGGCAAACGTCCGGCTCCTTGTCCCACACGGAAGGCGGCAGCCCTGAAAGCTGTTGCTGGTCTTCACCTTCCCCGTGCAGCCTATTCACAGGCACAACCGCACTGGGAATCTCTGCTTTCCCAAAGACGCAATCATTCACGGTGCTAAACCTCAGCAGAACCTGTTCCCGAAAAGGCAAACGTCCGGCTCCTTGTCCCACACGGAAGGTGGCAGCCGTGAAAGCTGTTGCTGGAATTCACCTTCCCCGTGCAGCCTATTCACAGGAACTACCGCACTGGGAATCTCTGCTTTCCCAAAGACGCAATCATTCACGGTGCTAAACCTCAGCAGAGCCTGTTCCCGAAAAGGCAAACGTCCGGCTCCTTGTCCCACACGGAAGGTGGCAGCCCTGAAAGCTGTTGCTGGTATTCACCTTCCCAGTGCAGCCTAATCACAGGAAATACCGCACTGGGAATCTCTGCTTTCCCAAAGACGCAATCATTCACGGTGCGCATCCTCGGCAGAGCCTGTTCCCGAAAAGGCAAACGTCCGGCTCCTTGACCCACACGGCAGGTGGCAGCCCTGAAAGCTGTTGCTGGTCTTCACCTTCCCCGTGCAGCCTATTCACAGGCACAACCGCACTGGGAATCTCTGCTTTCCCAAAGACGCAATCATTCACGGTGCTAAACCTCAGTAGAGCCTGTTCCCGAAAAGGCAAACGTCTGGCTCCTTGTCCCACATGGAAGGTGGCAGCCCTGAAAGCTGTTGCTGGTCTTCACCTTCCCCGTGCAGCCTATTCACAGGCACAACCGATATTGGGATCTCTGCTTTCCCAAAGACGCAATCATTCACGGTGCGCATCCTCGGCAGAGCCTGTTCCCGAAAAGGCAAACGTCCGGCTCCTTGTCCCACACGGAAGGCGGCAGCCCTGAAAGCTGTTGCTGGTCTTCACCTTCCCCGTGCAGCCTATTCACAGGCACAACCGCACTGGGAATCTCTGCTTTCCCAAAGACGCAATCATTCACGCTGCGCATCTTCGGAAGAGCCTGTTCCCGAAAAGGCAAACGTCCGGCTCCTTGACCCACACGGCAGGTGGCAGCCCTGAAAGCTGTTGCTGGTCTTCACCTTCCCCGTGCAGCCTATTCACAGGCACAACCGCACTGGGAATCTCTGCTTTCCCAAAGACGCAATCATTCACGGTGCTAAACCTCAGCAGAGCCTGTTCCCGAAAAGGCAAACGTCCGGCTGCTTGACCCACACGGCAGGTGGCAGCCCTGAAAGCTGTTGCTGGTCTTCACCTTCCCCGTGCAGCCTATTCACAGGCACAACCGCACTGGGAATCTCTGCTTTCCCAAAGACGCAATCATTCACGGTGCGCATCCTCGGCAGAGCCCGTTCCCGAAAAGGCAAACGTCCGGCTCCTTGTCCCACACGGAAGGTGGCAGCCCTGAAAGCTGTTGCTGGTCTTCACCTTCCCCGTGCAGCCTATTCACAGGCACAACCGCACTGGGAATCTCTGCTTTCCCAAAGACGCAATCATTCACGATGCTAAACCTCAGCAGAGCCTGTTCCCGAAAAGGCAAACGTATGGCTCCTTGTCCCACACGGCAGGTGGCAGCCCTGAAAGCTGTTGCTGGTCTTACCCTCCCCCGTGCAGCCTACTCACAGGCACAACAGATATTGGGATCTCTGCTTTCCAACAGATGCAATCATTCACAGTGCTAAACCTCAGCAGAGCCTGTTCACGAAAAGGCAAATGTCTGGCTCCTTGTCCCACACGGAAGGCGGCAGCCCTGAAAGCTGTTGCTGGTCTTCACCTTCCCCGTGCAGCCTACTCACAGGCACAACCGCACTGGGAATCTCTGCTTTCCCAAAGATGCAATCATTCACGGTGCGCATCCTCGGCAGAGCCTGTTCCCGAAAAGGCAAACGTCCGGCTCCTTGTCCCACACGGCAGGTGGCAGCCCTGAAAGCTGTTGCTGGTCTTCACCTTCCCCGTGCAGCCTATTCACAGGAACAACTGCACTGGGAATCTCTGCTTTCCCAAAGACACAATCATTCACGGTGATAAACCTCAGCAGAGCCTGTTCCCGAAAAGGCAAACGTCCGGCTCCTTGTCCCACACAGAAGGCGGCAGCCCTGAAAGCTGTTGCTGGTCTTCACCTTCCCCGTGCAGCCTATTCACAGGCACAACCACACTGGGAATCTCTGCTTTCCCAAAGATGCAATCATTCACGGTGCTAAACCTCAGCAGAGCCTGTTCCCGAAAAGGCAAACGTCCGGCTCCTTGTTGCACACGGAAGGTGGCAGCCCTGAAAGCTGTTGCTGGTCTTCACCTTCCCCGTGCAGCCTATTCACAGGCACAACCGCACTGGGAATCTCTGCTTTCCCACAGATGCAATCACTCACGGTGCGCATCTTCGGCAGAGCCTGTTCCCGAAAAGGCAAACGTCCGGCTCCTTGTCCCACACGGAAGGTGGCAGCCCTGAAAGCTGTTGCTGGAATTCACCTTCCCCGTGCAGCCTATTCACAGGAACTACCGCACTGGGAAACTCTGCTTTCCCAAAGACGCAATCATTCACGGTGCGCATCCTCGGCAGAGCCTGTTCCCGAAAAGGCAAACGTCCGGCTCCTTGACCCACACGGCAGGTGGCAGCCCTGAAAGCTGTTGCTGGTCTTCACCTTCCCCGTGCAGCCTATTCACGGGCACAACCGCACTGGGAATCTCTGCTTTCCCAAAGACGCAATCATTCACGGTGCTAAACCTCAGCACAGCCTGTTCCCGAAAAGGCAAACGTCCGGCTCCTTGTCCCACACGGCAGGTGGCAGCCCTGCAAGCTGTTGCTGGTCTTCACCTTCCCCGTGCAGCCTATTCACAGGCACAACCGATATTGGGATCTCTGCTTTCCCAAAGACACAATCATTCACGGTGCGCATCCTCGGCAGAGCCTGTTCCCGAAAAGGCAAACGTCCGGCTCCTTGTCCCACACGGAAGGCGGCAGCCCTGAAAGCTGTTGCTGGTCTTCACCTTCCCCGTGCAGCCTATTCACAGGCACAACAGATATTGGGATCTGTGCTTGCCCAGAGAAGAAACATCTCACGGTGCGCATCCTCGGCAGAGCCTGTTCCCGAAAAGGCAAACGTAAGGGTCCTTGTCCCACACGGCAGGTGGCAGCCCTGAAAGCTGTTGCTGGTCTTCACCTTCCCCGTGCAGCCTATTCACAGGCACAACCGCACTGGGAATCTCTGCTTTCCCAAAGACGCAATCATTCACGGTGCGCATCCTCGGCAGAGCCTGTTCCCGAAAAGGCAAACGTCCGGCTCCTTGTCCCACACGGAAGGTGGCAGCCCTGCAAGCTGTTGCTGGTCTTACCCTCCCCGTGCAGCCTATTCACAGGCACAACCGCGCTGGGAATCTCTGCTTTCCCACAGATGCAATCACTCACGGTGCGCATCTTCGGCAGAGCCTGTTCCCGAAAAGGCAAACGTCCGGCTCCTTGTCCCACACGGCAGGTGGCAGCCCTGAAAGCTGTTGCTGGTCTTCACCTTCCCCGTGCAGCCTATTCACAGGAACTACCGCACTGGGAATCTCTGCTTTCCCAAAGACGCAATCATTCACGGTGCGCATCCTCGGCAGAGCCTGTTCCCGAAAAGGCAAACGTCCGGCTCCTTGTCCCACACGGCAGGTGGCAGCCCTGAAAGCTGTTGCTGGTCTTCACCTTCCCCGTGCAGCCTATTCACAGGCACAACCGCACTGGGAATCTCTGCTTTCCCAAAGACGCAATCATTCACGGTGCTAAACCTCATTAGAGCCTGTTCCCGAAAAGGCAAACGTCCGGCTCCTTGTCCCACACGGAAGGCGGCAGCCCTGAAAGCTGTTGCTGGTCTTCACCTTCCCCCTGCAGCCTATTCACAGGCACAACCGCTCTGGGAATCTCTGCTTTCCCAAAGACGCAATCATTCACGGTGCTAAACCTCAGCAGAGCCTGTTCCCGAAAAGGCAAACGTCCGGCTCCTTGTCCCACACGGAAGGTGGCAGCCCTGAAAGCTGTTGCTGGTCTTACCCTCCCCGTGCAGCCTATTCACAGGCACAACCGCGCTGGGAATCTCTGCTTTCCCAAAGATGCAATCACTCACGGTGCGCATCTTCGGCAGAGCCTGTTCCCGAAAAGGCAAACGTCCGGCTCCTTCTCCCACACGGAAGGTGGCAGCCCTGAAAGCTGTTGCTGGTCTTACCCTTCCCCGTGCAGCCTATTCACAGGCACAACCGCACTGGGAATCTCTGCTTTCCCAAAGACGCAATCATTCACGGTGCGCATCTTCGGAAGAGCCTGTTCCCGAAAAGGCAAACGTCCGGCTCCTTGTCCCACACGGCAGGTGGCAGCCCTGAAAGCTGTTGCTGGTCTTCACCTTCCCCGTGCAGCCTATTCACAGGCACAACCGCACTGGGAATCTCTGCTTTCCCAAAGACGCAATCATTCACGGTGCTAAACCTCAGCAGAGCCTGTTCCCGAAAAGGCAAACGTCCGGCTCCTTGTCCCACACGGAAGGTGGCAGCCCTGAAAGCTGTTGCTGGTCTTCACCTTCCCCGTGCAGCCTATTCACAGGCACAAACGCACTGGGAATCTCTGCTTTCCCAAAGACGCAATCATTCACGGTGCGCATCCTCGGCAGAGCCTGTTCCCGAAAAGGCAAACGTCCGGCTCCTTGACCCACACGGCAGGTGGCAGCCCTGAAAGCTGTTGCTGGTCTTCACCTTCCCCGTGCAGCCTATTCACAGGCACAACCGCACTGGGAATCTCTGCTTTCCCAAAGATGTAACCATTCACGGTGCTAAACCTCAGCACAGCCTGTTCCCGAAAAGGCAAACGTCCGGCTCCTTGTCCCACACGGAAGGTGGCAGCCCTGAAAGCTGTTGCTGGTATTCACCTTCCCCGTGCAGCCTATTCACAGGAACTACCGCACTGGGAATCTCTGCTTTCCCAAAGACGCAATCATTCACGGTGCGCATCCTCGGCAGAGCCTGTTCCCGAAAAGGCAAACGTCCGGCTCATTGACCCACACGGCAGTTGGCAGCCCTGAAAGCTGTTGCTGGTCTTCACCTTCCCCGTGCAGCCTATTCACAGGCACAACCGCACTGGGAAACTCTGCTTTCCCAAAGACGCAAGCATTCACGGTGCTAAACCTCAGCAGAGCCTGTTCCCGAAAAGGCAAACGTCCGGCTCCTTGTCCCACACGGAAGGCGGCAGCCCTGAAAGCTGTTGCTGGTCTTCACCTTCCCCCTGCAGCCTATTCACAGGCACAACCGCACTGGGAATCTCTGCTTTCCCAAAGACGCAATCATTCACGGTGCTAAACCTCAGCAGAACCTGTTCCCGAAAAGGCAAACGTCCGTCTCCTTGTCCCACACGGAAGGTGGCAGCCGTGAAAGCTGTTGCTGGAATTCACCTTCCCCGTGCAGCCTATTCACAGGAACTACCGCACTGGGAATCTCTGCTTTCCCAAAGACGCAATCATTCACGGTGCGCATCCTCGGCAGAGCCTGTTCCCGAAAAGGCAAACGTCCGGCTCCTTGTCCCACACGGCAGGTGGCAGCCCTGAAAGCTGTTGCTGGTCTTCACCTTCCCAGTGCAGCCTAATCACAGGAACTACCGCACTGGGAATCTCTGCTTTCCCAAAGACGCAATCATTCACGGTGCGCATCCTCGGCAGAGCCTGTTCCCGAAAAGGCAAACGTCCGGCTCCTTGACCCACACGGCAGGTGGCAGCCCTGAAAGCTGTTGCTGGTCTTCACCTTCCCCGTGCAGCCTATTCACAGGCACAACCGCACTGGGAATCTCTGCTTTCCCAAAGACGCAATCATTCACGGTGCTAAACCTCAGTAGAGCCTGTTCCCGAAAAGGCAAACGTCTGGCTCCTTGTCCCACATGGAAGGTGGCAGCCCTGAAAGCTGTTGCTGGTCTTACCCTCCCCCGTGCAGCCTACTCACAGGCACAACAGATATTGGGATCTCTGCTTTCCAACAGATGCAATCATTCACAGTGCTAAACCTCAGCAGAGCCTGTTCACGAAAAGGCAAATGTCTGGCTCCTTGTCCCACACGGAAGGCGGCAGCCCTGAAAGCTGTTGCTGGTCTTCACCTTCCCCGTGCAGCCTACTCACAGGCACAACCGCACTGGGAATCTCTGCTTTCCCAAAGATGCAATCATTCACGGTGCGCATCCTCGGCAGAGCCTGTTCCCGAAAAGGCAAACGTCCGGCTCCTTGTCCCACACGGCAGGTGGCAGCCCTGAAAGCTGTTGCTGGTCTTCACCTTCCCCGTGCAGCCTATTCACAGGCACAACCGCACTGGGAATCTCTGCTTTCCCAAAGACACAATCATTCACGGTGATAAACCTCAGCAGAGCCTGTTCCCGAAAAGGCAAACGTCCGGCTCCTTGTCCCACACGGAAGGCGGCAGCCCTGAAAGCTGTTGCTGGTCTTCACCTTCCCCGTGCAGCCTATTCACAGGCACAACCACACTGGGAATCTCTGCTTTCCCAAAGATGCAATCATTCACGGTGCTAAACCTCAGTAGAGCCTGTTCCCGAAAAGGCAAACGTCCGGCTCCTTGTTGCACACGGAAGGTGGCAGCCCTGCAAGCTGTTGCTGGTCTTCACCTTCCCCGTGCAGCCTATTCACAGGCACAACCGCACTGGGAATCTCTGCTTTCCCACAGATGCAATCACTCACGGTGCGCATCTTCGGAAGAGCCTGTTCCCGAAAAGGCAAACGTCCGGCTCCTTGTCCCACACGGAAGGTGGCAGCCCTGAAAGGTGTTGCTGGAATTCACCTTCCCCGTGCAGCCTATTCACAGGCACAACCGCACTGGGAATCTCTGCTTTCGCAAAGACGCAATCATTCACGGTGCTAAACCTCAGTAGAGCCTGTTCCCGAAAAGGCAAACGTCCGGCTCCTTGTCCCACACGGAAGGCGGCAGCCCTGAAAGCTGTTGCTGGTCTTCACCTTCCCCCTACAGCCTATTCACAGGCACAACTGCACTGGGAATCTCTGCTTTCCCAAAGACGCAAGCATTCACGGTGCTAAACCTCAGCAGAGCCTGTTCCCGAAAAGGCAAACGTCCGGCTCCTTGTCCCACACGGAAGGTGGCAGCCCTGCAAGCTGTTGCTGGTCTTACCCTCCCCGTGCAGCCTATTCACAGGCACAACCGCGCTGGGAATCTCTGCTTTCCCAAAGATGCAATCACTCACGGTGCGCATCTTCGGCAGAGCCTGTTCCCGAAAAGGCAAACGTCCGGCTCCTTGACCCACACGGCAGGTGGCAGCCCTGAAAGCTGTTGCTCGTCTTCACCTTCCCCGTGCAGCCTATTCACAGGCACAACCGCACTGGGAATCTCTGCTTTCCCAAAGACGCAATCATTCACGGTGGTAAACCTCAGTAGAGCCTGTTCCCGAAAAGGCAAACGTCCGGCTCCTTGTCCCACACGGAAGGCGGCAGCCCTGAAAGCTGTTGCTGGTCTTCACCTTCCCCGTGCAGCCTATTCACAGGCACAACCGCGCTGGGAATCTCTGCTTTCCCAAAGATGCAATCACTCACGGTGCGCATCTTCGGCAGAGCCTGTTCCCGAAAAGGCAAACGTCCGGCTCCTTGTCCCACACGGAAGGTGGCAGCCCTGAAAGCTGTTGCTGGTATTCACCTTCCCTGTGCAGCCTATTCACAGGAACTACCGCACTGGGAATCTCTGCTTTCCCAAAGATGCAATCACTCACGGTGCGCATCCTCGGCAGAGCCTGTTCCCGAAAAGGCAAACGTCCGGCACCTTGACCCACATGGCAGGTGGCAGCCCTGAAAGCTGTTGCTGGTCTTCACCTTCCCCGTGCAGCCTATTCACAGGCACAACCGCACTGGGAATCTCTGCTTTCCCAAAGACGCAATCATTCACGGTGCTAAACCTCAGTAGAGCCTGTTCCCGAAAAGGCAAACGTCCGGCTCCTTGTCCCACACGGAAGGCGGCAGCCCTGAAAGCTGTTGCTGGTCTTCACCTTCCCCGTGCAGCCTATTCACAGGAACTACCGCACTGGGAATCTCTGCTTTCCCAAAGACGCAATCAATCACGGTGCGCATCCTCGGCAGAACCTGTTCCCGAAAAGGCAAACGTCCGGCTCATTGACCCACGCGGCAGGTGGCAGCCCTGAAAGCTGTTGCTGGTCTTCACCTTCCCCGTGCAGCCTATTCACAGGCACAACCGCACTGGGAATCTCTGCTTTCCCAAAGACGCAAGCATTCACGGTGCTAAACCTCAGCAGAGCCTGTTCCTGAAAAGGCAGACGTCCGGCTCCTTGTCCCACACGGAAGGCGGCAGCCCTGAAAGCTGTTGCTGGTCTTCACCTTCCCCCTGCAGCCTATTCACAGGCACAACCGCACTGGGAATCTCTGCTTTCCCAAAGACGCAAGCATTCACGGTGCTAAACCTCAGCAGAGCCTGTTCCCGAAAAGGCAAACGTCCGGCTCCTTGTCCCACACGGAAGGCGGCAGCCCTGAAAGCTGTTGCTGGTCTTCACCTTCCCCCTGCAGCCTATTCACAGGCACAACCGCACTGGGAATCTCTGCTTTCCCAAAGACGCAATCATTCACGGTGCTAAACCTCAGCAGAGCCTGTTCCCGAAAAGGCAAACGTCCGGCTCCTTGTCCCACACGGAAGGTGGCAGCCCTGCAAGCTGTTGCTGGTCTTACCCTCCCCGTGCAGCCTATTCACAGGCACAACCGCGCTGGGAATCTCTGCTTTCCCACAGATGCAATCACTCACGGTGCGCATCTTCGGCAGAGCCTGTTCCCGAAAAGGCAAACGTCCGGCTCCTTGTCCCACACGGAAGGTGGCAGCCCTGAAAGCTGTTGCTGGTATTCACCTTCCCTGTGCAGCCTATTCACAGGAACTACCGCACTGGGAATCTCTGCTTTCCCAAAGACGCAATCATTCACGGTGCGCATCCTCGGCAGAGCCTGTTCCCGAAAAGGCAAACGTCCGGCTCCTTGACCCACACGGCAGGTGGCAGCCCTGAAAGCTGTTGCTGGTCTTCACCTTCCCCGTGCAGCCTATTCACAGGCACAACCGCACTGGGAATCTCTGCTTTCCCAAAGATGCAATCATTCACGGTGCTAAACCTCAGCAGAGCCTGTTCCCGAAAAGGCAAACGTCCGGCTCCTTGTCCCACACGGAAGGCGGCAGCCCTGAAAGCTGTTGCTGGTCTTCACCTTCCCCGTGCAGCCTATTCACAGGAACTACCGCACTGGGAATCTCTGCTTTCCCAAAGACGCAATCATTCACGGTGCGCATCCTCGGCAGAGCCTGTTCCCGAAAAGGCAAACGTCCGGCTCCTTGACCCACACGGCAGGTGGCAGCCCTGAAAGCTGTTGCTGGTCTTCACCTTCCCCGTGCAGCCTATTCACAGGCACAACCACACTGGGAATCTCTGCTTTCCCAAAGACGCAATCATTCACGGTGCTAAACCTCAGCAGAGCCTGTTCCCGAAAAGGCAAACGTCCGGCTCCTTGTCCCACACGGAAGGCGGCAGCCCTGAAAGCTGTTGCTGGTCTTCACCTTCCCCCTGCAGCCTATTCACAGGCACAACCGCACTGGGAATCTCTGCTTTCCCAAAGACGCAATCATTCACGGTGATAAACCTCAGCAGAGCCTGTTCCCGAAAAGGCAAACGTCCGGCTCCTTGTCCCACACGGAAGGTGGCAGCCCTGAAAGCTGTTGCTGGTCTTCACCTTCCCCGTGCAGCCTATTCACAGGCACAACCGCACTGGGAATCTCTGCTTTCCCACAGATGCAATCACTCACGGTGCGCATCCTAGGCAGAGCCTGTTCCCGAAAAGGCAAACGTCCGGCTCCTTGTCCCACACGGAAGGCGGCAGCCCTGAAAGCTGTTGCTGGTATTCACCTTCCCCGTGCAGCCTATTCACAGGAAGTACCGCACTGGGAATCTCTGCTTTCCCAAAGACGCAATCATTCACGGTGCGCATCCTCGGCAGAGCCTGTTCCCGAAAAGGCAAACGTCCGGCTCCTTGACCCACACGGCAGGTGGCAGCCCTGAAAGCTGTTGCTGGTCTTCACCTTCCCCGTGCAGCCTATTCACAGGCACAACCGCACTGGGAATCTCTGCTTTCCCAAAGATGCAATCATTCACGGTGCTAAACCTCAGCAGAGCCTGTTCCCGAAAAGGCAAACGTCCGGCTCCTTGTCCCACACGGAAGGTGGCAGCCCTGCAAGCTGTTGCTGGTATTCACCTTCCCCGTGCAGCCTATTCACAGGAACTACCGCACTGGGAATCTCTGCTTTCCCAAAGACGCAATCATTCACGGTGCGCATCCTCGGCAGAGCCTGTTCCCGAAAAGGCAAACGTCCGGCTCCTTGACCCACACGGCAGGTGGCAGCCCTGAAAGCTGTTGCTGGTCTTCACCTTCCCCGTGCAGCCTATTCACAGGCACAACCACACTGGGAATCTCTGCTTTCCCAAAGACGCAATCATTCACGGTGCTAAACCTCAGCAGAGCCTGTTCCCGAAAAGGCAAACGTCCGGCTCCTTGTCCCACACGGAAGGCGGCAGCCCTGAAAGCTGTTGCTGGTCTTCACCTTCCCCCTGCAGCCTATTCAGAGGCACAACCGCACTGGGAATCTCTGCTTTCCCAAAGACGCAATCATTCACGGTGATAAACCTCAGCAGAGCCTGTTCCCGAAAAGGCAAACGTCCGGCTCCTTGTCCCACACGGAAGGTGGCAGCCCTGAAAGCTGTTGCTGGTCTTCACCTTCCCCGTGCAGCCTATTCACAGGCACAACCGCACTGGGAATCTGCTTTCCGAAAGATGTAACCATTCACAGTGCTAAACCTCAGCAGAGCCTGTTCCCGAAAAGGCAAACGTCCGGCTCCTTGTTGCACACAGAAGGCGGCAGCCCGGAAAGCTCTTGCTGGTCTTCACCTTCCCCGTGCAGCCTATTCACAGGCACAACCGCACTGGGAATCTCTGCTTTCCCACAGATGCAATCACTCACGGTGCGCATCTTCGGCAGAGCCTGTTCCCGAAAAGGCAAACGTCCGGCTCCTTGTCCCACACGGAAGGTGGCAGCCCTGAAAGCTGTTGCTGGAATTCACCTTCCCCGTGCAGCCTATTCACAGGAAGTACCGCACTGGGAATCTCTGCTTTCCCAAAGACGCAATCATTCACGGTGCGCATCCTCGGCAGAGCCTGTTCCCGAAAAGGCAAACGTCCGGCTCCTTGACCCACACGGCAGGTGGCAGCCCTGAAAGCTGTTGCTGGTCTTCACCTTCCCCGTGCAGCCTATTCACAGGAACTACCGCACTGGGAATCTCTGCTTTCCCAAAGACGCAATCATTCACGTTGCGCATCCTCGGCAGAGCCTGTTCCCGAAAAGGCAAACGTCCGGCTCCTTGACCCACACGGCAGGTGGCAGCCCTGAAAGCTGTTGCTGGTCTTCACCTTCCCCGTGCAGCCTATTCACAGGCACAACCGCACTGGGAATCTCTGCTTTCCCAAAGACGCAATCATTCACGGTGCTAAACCTCAGCAGAGCCTGTTCCCGAAAAGGCAAACGTCCGGCTCCTTGTCCCACACGGAAGGTGGCAGCCCTGAAAGCTGTTGCTGGTCTTCACCTTCCCCCTGCAGCCTATTTACAGGCACAACCGCACTGGGAATCTGCTTTCCGAAAGATGTAACCATTCACAGTGCTAAACCTCAGCAGAGCCTGTTCCCGAAAAGGCAAACGTCCGGCTCCTTGTCCCACACGGCAGGTGGCAGCCCTGAAAGCTGTTGCTGGTCTTCACCTTCCCCCTGCAGCCTATTCACAGGCACAACCGCACTGGGAATCTCTGCTTTCCCAAAGACGCAATCATTCACGGTGCGCATCCTCAGCAGAGCCTGTTCCCGAAAAGGCAAACGTCCGGCTCCTTGTCCCACACGGAAGGTGGCAGCCCTGAAAGCTGTTGCTGGTCTTCACCTTCCCCCTGCAGCCTATTTACGGGCACAACCGCACTGGGAATCTGCTTTCCGAAAGATGTAACCATTCACAGTGCTAAACCTCAGCAGAGCCTGTTCCCAAAAAGGCAAACGTCCGGCTCCTTGTTGCACACGGAAGGCGGCAGCCCTGAAAGCTGTTGCTGGTCTTCACCTTCCCCGTGCAGCCTATTCACAGGCACAACCGCACTGGGAATCTCTGCTTTCCCACAGATGCAATCACTCACGGTGCGCATCTTCGGCAGAGCCTGTTCCTGAAAAGGCAAACGTCCGGCTCCTTGTCCCACACGGAAGGTGGCAGCCCTGAAAGCTGTTGCTGGAATTCACCTTCCCCGTGCAGCCTATTCACAGGAACTACCGCACTGGGAATCTCTGCTTTCCCAAAGACGCAATCATTCACGGTGCGCATCCTCGGCAGAGCCTGTTCCCGAAAAGGCAAACGTCCGGCTCCTTGACCCACACGGCAGATGGCAGCCCTGAAAGCTGTTGCTGGTCTTCACCTTCCCCGTGCAGCCTATTCACAGGCACAACCGCACTGGGAATCTCTGCTTTCCCAAAGACGCAATCATTCACGGTGCTAAACCTCAGCAGAACCTGTTCCCGAAAAGGCAAACGTCCGGCTCCTTGTCCCACACGGAAGGTGGCAGCCCTGCAAGCTGTTGCTGGTCTTACCCTCCCCGTGCAGCCTATTCACAGGCACAACCGCGCTGGGAATCTCTGCTTTCCCTCAGATGCAATCACTCACGGTGAGCATCTTCGGCAGAGCCTGTTCCCGAAAAGGCAAACGTCCGGCTCATTCACCCACACGGCAGTTGGCAGCCCTGAAAGCTGTTGCTGGTCTTCACCTTCCCCGTGCAGCCTATTCACAGGCACAACCGCACTGGGAATCTCTGCTTTCCCAAAGACGCAAGCATTCACGGTGATAAACCTCAGCAGAGCCTGTTCCCGAAAAGGCAAACGTCCGGCTCCTTGTCCCACACAGAAGGCGGCAGCCCTGAAAGCTGTTGCTGGTCTTCACCTTCCCCGTGCAGCCTATTCACAGGCACAACCGCACTGGGAATCTCTGCTTTCCCAAAGACGCAATCATTCACGGTGCTAAACCTCATCAGAACCTGTTCCCGAAAAGGCAAACGTCCGGCTCCTTGTCCCACACGGAAGGTGGCAGCCCTGCAAGCTGTTGCTGGTCTTACCCTCTCCGTGCAGCCTATTCACAGGCACAACCGCACTGGGAATCTCTGCTTTCCCACAGATGCAATCACTCACGGTGCGCATCTTCGGCAGAGCCTGTTCCCGAAAAGGCAAACGTCCGGCTCATTGACCCACACGGCAGTTGGCAGGCCTGAAAGCTGTTGCTGGTCTTCACCTTCCCCGTGCAGCCTACTCACAGGCACAACCGCACTGGGAATCTCTGCTTTCCCCAAGACGCAAGCATTCACGGTGCTAAACCTCAGCAGAGCCTGTTCCCGAAAAGGCAAACGTCCGGCTCCTTGTCCCACACAGAAGGCGGCAGCCCTGAAAGCTGTTGCTGGTCTTCACCTTCCCCGTGCAGCCTATTCACAGGCACAACCGCACTGGGAATCTCTGCTTTCCCAAAGACGCAATCATTCACGGTGCTAAACCTCAGCAGAGCCTGTTCCCGAAAAGGCAAACGTCCGGCTCCTTGTCCCACACGGAAGGCGGCAGCCCTGAAAGCTGTTGCTGGTCTTCACCTTCCCCGTGCAGCCTATTCACAGGCACAACCGCACTGGGAATCTCTGCTTTCCCAAAGACGCAATCATTCACGGTGCTAAACCTCAGCAGAGCCTGTTCCCGAAAAGGCAAACGTCCGGCTCCTTGTCCCACACGGAAGGCGGCAGCCCTGCAAGGTGTTGCTGGTCTTCACCTTCCCCGTGCAGCCTATTCACAGGCACAACCGCGCTGGGAATCTCTGCTTTCCCACAGATGCAATCACTCACGGTGCGCATCTTCGGCAGAGCCTGTTCCCGAAAAGGCAAACGTCAGGCTCCTTGACCCACATGGCAGGTGGCAGCCCTGAAAGCTGTTGCTGGTCTTCACCTTCCCCGTGCAGCCTATTCACAGGCACAACCGCACTGGGAATCTCTGCTTTCCCAAAGACGCAATCATTCACGGTGCTAAACCTCAGCAGAGCCTGTTCCCGAAAACGCAAACGTCCGGCTCCTTGTCCCACACGGAAGGTGGCAGCCCTGAAAGCTGTTGCTGGAATTCACCTTCCCCGTGCAGCCTATTCACAGGAACTACCGCACTGGGAATCTCTGCTTTCCCAAAGACGCAATCATTCACGGTGCTAAACCTCAGCAGAACCTGTTCCCGAAAAGGCAAACGTCCGGCTCCTTGACCCACACGGCAGGTGGCAGCCCTGAAAGCTGTTGCTGGTCTTCACCTTCCCCGTGCAGCCTATTCACAGGCACAACCACACTGGGAATCTCTGCTTTCCCAAAGACGCAATCATTCACGGTGCTAAACCTCAGCAGAGCCTGTTCCCGAAAAGGCAAACGTCCGGCTCATTGACCCACGCGGCAGGTGGCAGCCCTGAAAGCTGTTGCTGGTCTTCACCTTCCCCGTGCAGCCTATTCACAGGCACAACCGCACTGGGAATCTCTGCTTTCCCAAAGACGCAAGCATTCACGGTGCTAAACCTCAGCAGAGCCTGTTCCCGAAAAGGCAAACGTCCGGCTCCTTGTCCCACACGGAAGGCGGCAGCCCTGAAAGCTGTTGCTGGTCTTCACCTTCCCCGTGCAGCCTATTCACAGGAACTACCGAACTGGGAATCTCTGCTTTCCCAAAGACGCAATCATTCACGGTGCGCATCCTCGGCAGAGCCTGTTCCCGAAAAGGCAAACGTCCGGCTCCTTGTCCCACACGGAAGGCGGCAGCCCTGAAAGCTGTTGCTGGTCTTCACCTTCCCCGTGCAGCCTATTCACAGGCACAACCGCACTGGGAATCTCTGCTTTCCCAAAGATGCAATCATTCACGGTGCGCATCCCCGGCAGAGACTGTTCCCGAAAAGGCAAACGTCCGGCTCCTTGTCCCACACGGCAGGTGGCAGCCCTGAAAGCTGTTGCTGGTCTTCACCTTCCCCGTGCAGCCTATTCACAGGCACAACCGCACTGGGAATCTCTGCTTTCCCAAAGACGCAATCATTCACGGTGATAAACCTCAGCAGAGCCTGTTCCCGAAAAGGCAAACGTCCGGCTCCTAGTCCCACACGGAAGGTGGCAGCCCTGAAAGCTGTTGCTGGTCTTCACCTTCCCCCTGCAGCCTATTTACAGGCACAACCGCTCTGGGAATCTGCTTTCCGAAAGATGTAACCATTCACAGTGCTAAACCTCAGCAGACCCTGTTCCCGAAAAGGCAAACGTCCGGCTCCTTGTCCCACACGGCAGGTGGCAGCCCTGCAAGCTGTTGCTGGTCTTCACCTTCCCCGTGCAGCCTATTCACAGGCACAACAGATATTGGGAATCTCTGCTTTCCCACAGATGCAATCACTCACGGTGCGCATCTTCGGCAGAGCCTGTTCCCGAAAAGGCAAACGTCCGGCTCCTTGTCCCACACGGAAGGTGGCAGCCCTGAAAGCTGTTGCTGGAATTCACCTTCCCCGTGCAGCCTATTCACAGGAACTACCGCACTGGGAATCTCTGCTTTCCCAAAGACGCAATCATTCACGGTGCGCATCCTCGGCAGAGCCTGTTCCCGAAAAGGCAAACGTCCGGCTCCTTGACCCACACGGCAGGTGGCAGCCCTGAAAGCTGTTGCTGGTCTTCACCTTCCCCCTGCAGCCTATTCACAGGCACAACCGCACTGGGAATCTCTGCTTTCCCAAAGACGCAATCATTCACGGTGCTAAACCTCAGCAGAGCCTGTTCCCGAAAAGGCAAACGTCCGGCTCCTTGTCCCACACGGAAGGTGGCAGCCCTGAAAGCTGTTGCTGGTCTTCACCTTCCCCGTGCAGCCTATTCACAGGAACTACCGCACTGGGAATCTCTGCTTTCCCAAAGACGCAATCATTCACGGTGCGCATCCTCGGCAGAGCCTGTTCCCGAAAAGGCAAACGTCCGGCTCCTTGACCCACACGGCAGGTGGCAGCCCTGAAAGCTGTTGCTGGTCTTCACCTTCCCCGTGCAGCCTATTCACAGGCACAACCACACTGGGAATCTCTGCTTTCCCAAAGACGCAATCATTCACGGTGCTAAACCTCAGCAGAGCCTGTTCCCGAAAAGGCAAACGTCCGGCTCCTTGACCCACACGGCAGGTGGCAGCCCTGAAAGCTGTTGCTGGTCTTCACCTTCCCCGTGCAGCCTATTCACAGGCACAACCGCACTGGGAATCTCTGCTTTCCCAAAGACGCAATCATTCACGGTGCTAAACCTCAGCAGAGCCTGTTCCCGAAAAGGCAAACGTCCGGCTCATTGACCCACACGGCAGTTGGCAGCCCTGAAAGCTGTTGCTGGTCTTCACCTTCCCCGTGCAGCCTATTCACAGGCACAACCGCACTGGGAATCTCTGCTTTCCCAAAGACGCAAGCATTCACGGTGCTAAACCTCTGCAGAGCCTGTTCCCGAAAAGGCAAACGTCCGGCTCCTTGTCCCACACAGAAGGCGGCAGCCCTGAAAGCTGTTGCTGGTCTTCACCTTCCCCGTGCAGCCTATTCACAGGCACAACCGCACTGGGAATCTCTGCTTTCCCAAAGATGCAATCATTCACGGTGCTAAACCTCAGCAGAGCCTGTTCCCGAAAAGGCAAACGTCCGGCTCCTTGTCCCACACGGAAGGTGGCAGCCCTGAAAGCTGTTGCTGGTCTTCACCTTCCCCGTGCAGCCTATTCACAGGAACTACCGCACTGGGAATCTCTGCTTTCCCAAAGACGCAATCATTCACGGTGCTAAACCTCAGCAGAACCTGTTCCCGAAAAGGCAAACGTCCGGCTCCTTGTCCCACACGGAAGGTGGCAGCCCTGAAAGCTGTTGCTGGTCTTCACCTTCCCCGTGCAGCCTATTCACAGGCACAACCGCACTGGGAATCTCTGCTTTCCCAAAGACGCAATCATTCACGGTGCTAATCCTCGGCAGAGCCTGTTCCCGAAAAGGCAAACGTCCGGCTCCTTGTCCCACACGGAAGGTGGCAGCCCTGCAAGCTGTTGCTGGTATTCACCTTCCCCGTGCAGCCTATTCACAGGAACTACCGCACTGGGAATCTCTGCTTTCCCAAAGACGCAATCATTCACGGTGCGCATCCTCGGCAGAGCCTGTTCCCGAAAAGGCAAACGTCCGGCTCCTTGTCCCACACGGCAGGTGGCAGCCCTGAAAGCTGTTGCTGGTCTTCACCTTCCCCGTGCAGCCTATTCACAGGCACAACCGCACTGGGAATCTCTGCTTTCCCAAAGACGCAATCATTCACGGTGCTAAACCTCAGCAGAGCCTGTTCCCGAAAAGGCAAACGTCCGGCTCCTTGTCCCACACGGAAGGCGGCAGCCCTGAAAGCTGTTGCTGGTCTTCACCTTCCCCGTGCAGCCTATTCACAGGCACAACAGATATTGGGATCTGTGCTTGCCCAGAGAAGAAACATCTCACGGTGCGCATCCTCGGCAGAGCCTGTTCCCGAAAAGGCAAACGTCCGGCTCCTTGTCCCACACGGAAGGCGGCAGCCCTGAAAGCTGTTGCTGGTCTTCACCTTCCCCGTGCAGCCTATTCACAGGCACAACCGCACTGGGAATCTCTGCTTTCCCAAAGACGCAATCATTCACGGTGCTAAACCTCAGCAGAGCCTGTTCCCGAAAAGGCAAACATCCGGCTCCTTGTCCCACACGGAAGGTGGCAGCCCTGAAAGCTGTTGCTGGTCTTACCCTCCCCCGTGCAGCCTACTCACAGGCACAACAGATATTGGGATCTCTGCTTTCCCAAAGACGCAATCATTCACGGTGCTAAACCTCAGCAGAGCCTGTTCCCGAAAAGGCAAACGTCCGGCTCCTTGTCCCACACGGAAGGCGGCAGCCCTGAAAGCTGTTGCTGGTCTTCACCTTCCCCGTGCAGCCTACTCACAGGCACAACCGCACTGGGAATCTCTGCTTTCCCAAAGATGCAATCATTCACGGTGCGCATCCTCGGCAGAGCCTGTTCCCAAAAAGGCAAACGTCCGGCTCCTTGTCCCACACGGAAGGTGGCAGCCCTGAAAGCTGTTGCTGGTCTTCACCTTCCCCGTGCAGCCTATTCACAGGAACAACCGCACTGGGAATCTCTGCTTTCCCAAAGACGCAGTCATTCACGGTGCTAAACCTCAGCAGAGCCTGTTCCCGAAAAGGCAAACGTCCGGCTCCTTGTCCCAGACGGAAGGTGGCAGCCCTGAAAGCTGTTGCTGGTCTTCACCTTCCCCGTGCAGCCTATTCACAGGCACAACCGCACTGGGAATCTCTGCTTTCCGAAAGATGTAACCATTCACAGTGCTAAACCTCAGCAGAGCCTGTTCCCGAAAAGGCAAACGTCCGGCTCCTTGTTGCACACGGAAGGCGGCAGCCCTGAAAGCTGTTGCTGGTCTTCACCTTCCCCGTGCAGCCTATTCACAGGCACAACCGCACTGGGAATCTCTGCTTTCCCAAAGACGCAATCATTCACGGTGCTAAACCTCAGCAGAGCCTGTTCCCGAAAAGGCAAACGTCCGGCTCCTTGTCCCACACGGAAGGCGGCAGCCCTGAAAGCTGTTGCTGGTCTTCACCTTCCCCGTGCAGCCTATTCACAGGCACAACAGATATTGGGATCTGTGCTTGCCCAGAGAAGAAACATCTCACGGTGCGCATCCTCGGCAGAGCCTGTTCCCGAAAAGGCAAACGTCCGGCTCCTTGTCCCACACGGAAGGCGGCAGCCCTGAAAGCTGTTGCTGGTCTTCACCTTCCCCGTGCAGCCTATTCACAGGCACAACCGCACTGGGAATCTCTGCTTTCCCAAAGATGTAACCATTCACGGTGCGCATCCTCGGCAGAGCCTGTTCCCGAAAAGGCAAACGTCCGGCTCCTTGTCCCACACGGAAGGCGGCAGCCCTGAAAGCTGTTGCTGGTCTTCACCTTCCCCGTGCAGCCTATTCACAGGCACAACCGCACTGGGAATCTCTGCTTTCCCAAAGACGCAATCATTCACGGTGCTAAACCTCAGCAGAGCCTGTTCCCGAAAAGGCAAACGTCCGGCTCCTTGTCCCACACGGAAGGTGGCAGCCCTGAAAGCTGTTGCTGGTCTTACCCTCCCCCGTGCAGCCTACTCACAGGCACAACAGATATTGGGATCTCTGCTTTCCAACAGATGCAATCATTCACGGTGCTAAACCTCAGCAGAGCCTGTTCCCGAAAAGGCAAACGTCTGGCTCCTTGTCCCACACGGAAGGCGGCAGCCCTGAAAGCTGTTGCTGGTCTTCACCTTCCCCGTGCAGCCTACTCACAGGCACAACCGCACTGGGAATCTCTGCTTTCCCAAAGATGCAATCATTCACGGTGCGCATCCTCGGCAGAGCCTGTTCCCGAAAAGGCAAACGTCCGGCTCCTTGTCCCACACGGAAGGTGGCAGCCCTGAAAGCTGTTGCTGGTCTTCACCTTCCCCGTGCAGCCTATTCACAGGAACAACCGCACTGGGAATCTCTGCTTTCCCAAAGACGCAATCATTCACGGTGATAAACCTCAGCAGAGCCTGTTCCTGAAAAGGCAAACGTCCGGCTCCTTGTCCCACACGGAAGGTGGCAGCCCTGAAAGCTGTTGCTGGTCTTCACCTTCCCCCTGCAGCCTATTCACAGGCACAACCGCACTGGGAATCTCTGCTTTCCGAAAGATGTAACCATTCACAGTGCTAAACCTCAGCAGAGCCTGTTCCCGAAAAGGCAAACGTCCGGCTCCTTGTTGCACACGGAAGGCGGCAGCCCTGAAAGCTGTTGCTGGTCTTCACCTTCCCCCTGCAGCCTATTCACAGGCACAACCGCACTGGGAATCTCTGCTTTCCCAAAGATGCAATCACTCACGGTGCGCATCTTCGGCAGAGCCTGTTCCCGAAAAGGCAAACGTCCGGCTCCTTGTCCCACACGGAAGGTGGCAGCCCTGAAAGCTGTTGCTGGAATTCACCTTCCCCGTGCAGCCTATTCACAGGAACTACCGCACTGGGAATCTCTGCTTTCCCAAAGACGCAATCATTCACGGTGGTAAAACTCAGCAGAGCCTGTTCCCGAAAAGGCAAACGTCCGGCTCCTTGACCCACACGGCAGGTGGCAGCCCTGAAAGCTGTTGCTGGAATTCACCTTCCCCGTGCAGCCTATTCACAGGCACAACCGCACTGGGAATCTCTGCTTTCCCAAAGACACAATCATTCATGGTGCGCATCCTCGGCAGAGCCTGTTCCCGAAAAGGCAAACGTCCGGCTCCTTGTCCCACACGGAAGGTGGCAGCCCTGAAAGCTGTTGCTGGTATTCACCTTCCCCGTGCAGCCTATTCACAGGAACTACCGCACTGGGAATCTCTGCTTTCCCAAAGACGCAATCATTCACGGTGCGCATCCTCGGCAGAGCCTGTTCCCGCAAAGGCAAACGTCCGGCTCCTTGACCCACACGGCAGGTGGCAGCCCTGAAAGCTGTTGCTGGTCTTCACCTTCCCCGTGCAGCCTATTCACAGGCACAACCGCACTGGGAATCTCTGCTTTCCCAAAGACGCAATCATTCACGGTGCTAAACCTCAGCAGAGCCTGTTCCCGAAAAGGCAAACGTCCGGCTCCTTGTCCCACACGGAAGGCGGCAGCCCTGAAAGCTGTTGCTGGTCTTCACCTTCCCCGTGCAGCCTATTCACAGGCACAACAGATATTGGGATCTGTGCTTGCCCAGAGAAGAAACATCTCACGGTGCGCATCCTCGGCAGAGCCTGTTCCCGAAAAGGCAAACGTCCGGCTCCTTGTCCCACACGGAAGGTGGCAGGCCTGAAAGCTGTTGCTGGTCTTCACCTTCCCCGTGCAGCCTATTCACAGGCACAACCGCACTGGGAATCTCTGCTTTCCCAAAGACGCAATCATTCACGGTGCTAAACCTCAGCAGAGCCTGTTCCCGAAAAGGCAAACATCCGGCTCCTTGTCCCACACGGAAGGTGGCAGCCCTGAAAGCTGTTGCTGGTCTTACCCTCCCCCGTGCAGCCTACTCACAGGCACAACAGATATTGGGATCTCTGCTTTCCCAAAGACGCAATCATTCACGGTGCTAAACCTCAGCAGAGCCTGTTCCCGAAAAGGCAAACGTCTGGCTCCTTGTCCCACACGGAAGGCGGCAGCCCTGAAAGCTGTTGCTGGTCTTCACCTTCCCCGTGCAGCCTACTCACAGGCACAACCGCACTGGGAATCTCTGCTTTCCCAAAGATGCAATCATTCACGGTGCGCATCCTCGGCAGAGCCTGTTCCCAAAAAGGCAAACGTCCGGCTCCTTGTCCCACACGGAAGGTGGCAGCCCTGAAAGCTGTTGCTGGTCTTCACCTTCCCCGTGCAGCCTATTCACAGGAACAACCGCACTGGGAATCTCTGCTTTCCCAAAGACGCAGTCATTCACGGTGCTAAACCTCAGCAGAGCCTGTTCCCGAAAAGGCAAACGTCCGGCTCCTTGTCCCAGACGGAAGGTGGCAGCCCTGAAAGCTGTTGCTGGTCTTCACCTTCCCCGTGCAGCCTATTCACAGGCACAACCGCACTGGGAATCTCTGCTTTCCGAAAGATGTAACCATTCACAGTGCTAAACCTCAGCAGAGCCTGTTCCCGAAAAGGCAAACGTCCGGCTCCTTGTTGCACACGGAAGGCGGCAGCCCTGAAAGCTGTTGCTGGTCTTCACCTTCCCCGTGCAGCCTATTCACAGGCACAACCGCACTGGGAATCTCTGCTTTCCCAAAGACGCAATCATTCACGGTGCTAAACCTCAGCAGAGCCTGTTCCCGAAAAGGCAAACGTCCGGCTCCTTGTCCCACACGGAAGGCGGCAGCCCTGAAAGCTGTTGCTGGTCTTCACCTTCCCCGTGCAGCCTATTCACAGGCACAACAGATATTGGGATCTGTGCTTGCCCAGAGAAGAAACATCTCACGGTGCGCATCCTCGGCAGAGCCTGTTCCCGAAAAGGCAAACGTCCGGCTCCTTGTCCCACACGGAAGGCGGCAGCCCTGAAAGCTGTTGCTGGTCTTCACCTTCCCCGTGCAGCCTATTCACAGGCACAACCGCACTGGGAATCTCTGCTTTCCCAAAGACGCAAGCATTCACGGTGCGCATCCTCGGCAGAGCCTGTTCCCGAAAAGGCAAACGTCCGGCTCCTTGTCCCACACGGAAGGCGGCAGCCCTGAAAGCTGTTGCTGGTCTTCACCTTCCCCGTGCAGCCTATTCACAGGCACAACCGCACTGGGAATCTCTGCTTTCCCAAAGACGCAATCATTCACGGTGCTAAACCTCAGCAGAGCCTGTTCCCGAAAAGGCAAACGTCCGGCTCCTTGTCCCACACGGAAGGTGGCAGCCCTGAAAGCTGTTGCTGGTCTTACCCTCCCCCGTGCAGCCTACTCACAGGCACAACAGATATTGGGATCTCTGCTTTCCAACAGATGCAATCATTCACGGTGCTAAACCTCAGCAGAGCCTGTTCCCGAAAAGGCAAACGTCTGGCTCCTTGTCCCACACGGAAGGCGGCAGCCCTGAAAGCTGTTGCTGGTCTTCACCTTCCCCGTGCAGCCTACTCACAGGCACAACCGCACTGGGAATCTCTGCTTTCCCAAAGATGCAATCATTCACGGTGCGCATCCTCGGCAGAGCCTGTTCCCGAAAAGGCAAACGTCCGGCTCCTTGTCCCACACGGAAGGTGGCAGCCCTGAAAGCTGTTGCTGGTCTTCACCTTCCCCGTGCAGCCTATTCACAGGAACAACCGCACTGGGAATCTCTGCTTTCCCAAAGACGCAATCATTCACGGTGATAAACCTCAGCAGAGCCTGTTCCTGAAAAGGCAAACGTCCGGCTCCTTGTCCCACACGGAAGGTGGCAGCCCTGAAAGCTGTTGCTGGTCTTCACCTTCCCCCTGCAGCCTATTCACAGGCACAACCGCACTGGGAATCTCTGCTTTCCGAAAGATGTAACCATTCACAGTGCTAAACCTCAGCAGAGCCTGTTCCCGAAAAGGCAAACGTCCGGCTCCTTGTTGCACACGGAAGGCGGCAGCCCTGAAAGCTGTTGCTGGTCTTCACCTTCCCCCTGCAGCCTATTCACAGGCACAACCGCACTGGGAATCTCTGCTTTCCCAAAGATGCAATCACTCACGGTGCGCATCTTCGGCAGAGCCTGTTCCCGAAAAGGCAAACGTCCGGCTCCTTGTCCCACACGGAAGGTGGCAGCCCTGAAAGCTGTTGCTGGAATTCACCTTCCCCGTGCAGCCTATTCACAGGAACTACCGCACTGGGAATCTCTGCTTTCCCAAAGACGCAATCATTCACGGTGGTAAAACTCAGCAGAGCCTGTTCCCGAAAAGGCAAACGTCCGGCTCCTTGACCCACACGGCAGGTGGCAGCCCTGAAAGCTGTTGCTGGAATTCACCTTCCCCGTGCAGCCTATTCACAGGCACAACCGCACTGGGAATCTCTGCTTTCCCAAAGACACAATCATTCATGGTGCTAAACCTCAGCAGAGCCTGTTCCCGAAAAGGCAAACGTCCGGCTCCTTGTCCCACACGGAAGGTGGCAGCCCTGAAAGCTGTTGCTGGTATTCACCTTCCCCGTGCAGCCTATTCACAGGAACTACCGCACTGGGAATCTCTGCTTTCCCAAAGACGCAATCATTCACGGTGCGCATCCTCGGCAGAGCCTGTTCCCGCAAAGGCAAACGTCCGGCTCCTTGACCCACACGGCAGGTGGCAGCCCTGAAAGCTGTTGCTGGTCTTCACCTTCCCCGTGCAGCCTATTCACAGGCACAACCGCACTGGGAATCTCTGCTTTCCCAAAGACGCAATCATTCACGGTGCGCATCCTCGGCAGTGCCTGTTCCCGAAAAGGCAAACGTCCGGCTCCTTGTCCCACACGGAAGGTGGCAGCCCTGAAAGCTGTTGCTGGTCTTCACCTTCCCCGTGCAGCCTATTCACAGGCACAACCGCACTGGGAATCTCTGCTTTCCCAAAGACGCAATCATTCACGGTGCTAAACCTCAGCAGAGCCTGTTCCCGAAAAGGCAAACGTCCGGCTCCTTGTCCCACACGGAAGGTGGCAGCCCTGCAAGCTGTTGCTGGTCTTACCCTCCCCCGTGCAGCCTACTCACAGGCACAACAGATATTGGGATCTCTGCTTTCCAACAGATGCAATCATTCACGGTGCTAAACCTCAGCAGAGCCTGTTCCCGAAAAGGCAAACGTCTGGCTCCTTGTCCCACACGGAAGGCGGCAGCCCTGAAAGCTGTTGCTGGTCTTCACCTTCCCCGTGCAGCCTACTCACAGGCACAACCGCACTGGGAATCTCTGCTTTCCCAAAGATGCAATCATTCACGGTGCGCATCCTCGGCAGAGCCTGTTCCCGAAAAGGCAAACGTCCGGCTCCTTGTTGCACACGGAAGGCGGCAGCCCTGAAAGCTGTTGCTGGTCTTCACCTTCCCCGTGCAGCCTATTCACAGGCACAACCGCACTGGGAATCTCTGCTTTCCCAAAGATGCAATCACTCACGGTGCGCATCTTCGGCAGAGCCTGTTCCCGAAAAGGCAAACGTCCGGCTCCTTGTCCCACACGGAAGGTGGCAGCCCTGAAAGCTGTTGCTGGAATTCACCTTCCCCGTGCAGCCTATTCACAGGCACAACCGCACTGGGAATCTCTGCTTCCCCAAAGATGCAATCATTCACGGTGGTAAAACTCAGCAGAGCCTGTTCCCGAAAAGGCAAACGTCCGGCTCCTTGTCCCACACGGCAGGTGGCAGCCCTGAAAGCTGTTGCTGGAATTCACCTTCCCCGTGCAGCCTATTCACAGGCACAACCGCACTGGGAATCTCTGCTTTCCCAAAGACACAATCATTCATGGTGCTAAACCTCAGCTGAACCTGTTCCCGAAAAGGCAAACGTCCGGCTCCTTGTCCCACACGGAAGGTGGCAGCCCTGAAAGCTGTTGCTGGTCTTCACCTTCCCCGTGCAGCCTATTCACAGGCACAACCGCACTGGGAATCTCTGCTTTCCCACAGATGCAATCACTCACGGTGCGCATCTTCGGCAGAGCCTGTTCCCGAAAAGGCAAACGTCCGGCTCCTTGTCCCACACGGAAGGCGGCAGCCCTGAAAGCTGTTGCTGGTCTTCACCTTCCCCGTGCAGCCTATTCACAGGAACTACCGCACTGGGAATCTCTGCTTTCCCAAAGACGCAATCATTCACGGTGTTAAACCTCAGCAGAGCCTGTTCCCGAAAAGGCAAACGTCCGGCTCCTTGACCCACACGGCAGGTGGCAGCCCTGAAAGCTGTTGCTGGTCTTCACCTTCCCCGTGCAGCCTATTCACAGGCACAACCGCACTGGGAATCTCTGCTTTCCCAAAGACGCAATCATTCACGGTGCTAAAACTCAGCAGAGCCTGTTCCCGAAAAGGCAAACGTCCGGCTCCTTGTCCCACACGGAAGGCGGCAGCCCTGAAAGCTGTTGCTGGTCTTCACCTTCCCCGTGCAGCCTATTCACAGGCACAACAGATATTGGGATCTGTGCTTGCCCAGAGAAGAAACATCTCACGGTGCGCATCCTCGGCAGAGCCTGTTCCCGAAAAGGCAAACGTCCGGCTCCTTGACCCACACGGAAGGCGGCAGCCCTGAAAGCTGTTGCTAGTCTTCACCTTCCCCGTGCAGCCTATTCACAGGCACAACCGCACTGGGAATCTCTGCTTTCCCAAAGACGCAATCATTCACGGTGGTAAACCTCAGCAGAGCCTGTTCCCGAAAAGGCAAACGTCCGGCTCCTTGTCCCACACGGAAGGTGGCAGCCCTGCAAGCTGTTGCTGGTCTTACCCTCCCCCGTGCAGCCTATTCACAGGCACAACAGATATTGGGATCTCTGCTTTCCAACAGATGCAATCATTCACGGTGCTAAACCTCAGCAGAGCCTGTTCCCGAAAAGGCAAACGTCCGGCTCCTTGTCCCACACGGAAGGTGGCAGCCCTGAAAGCTGTTGCTGGTCTTCACCTTCCCCCTGCAGCCTATTTACAGGCACAACCGCACTGGGAATCTGCTTTCCGAAAGATGTAACCATTCACAGTGGTAAACCTCAGCAGAGCCTGTTCCCGAAAAGGCAAACGTCCGGCTCCTTGTCCCACACGGAAGGTGGCAGCCCTGAAAGCTGTTGCTGGTCTTCACCTTCCCCGTGCAGCCTATTCACAGGCACAACCGCACTGGGAATCTCTGCTTTCCCACAGATGCAATCACTCACGGTGCGCATCTTCGGCAGAGCCTGTTCCCGAAAAGGCAAACGTCCGGCTCCTTCTCCCACACGGAAGGTGGCAGCCCTGAAAGCTGTTGCTGGAATTCACCTTCCCCGTGCAGCATATTCACAGGAACTACCGCACTGGGAGTCTCTGCTTTCCCAAAGACGCAATCATTCACGGTGCGCATCCTCGGCAGAGCCTGTTCCCGAAAAGGCAAACGTCCGGCTCCTTGACCCACACGGAAGGTGGCAGCCCTGAAAGCTGTTGCTGGTCTTCACCTTCCCCGTGCAGCCTATTCACAGGCACAACCGCACTGGGAATCTCTGCTTTCCCAAAGACGCAATCATTCACGGTGCGCATCCTCGGCAGAGCCTGTTCCCGAAAAGGCAAACGTCCGGCTCCTTGACCCACACGGCAGGTGGCAGCCCTGAAAGCTGTTGCTGGTCTTCACCTTCCCCGTGCAGCCTATTCACAGGCACAACCACACTGGGAATCTCTGCTTTCCCAAAGACGCAATCATTCACGGTGCTAAACCTCAGCAGAGCCTGTTCCCGAAAAGGCAAACGTCCGGCTCCTTGTCCCACACGGAAGGTGGCAGCCCTGAAAGCTGTTGCTGGTCTTCACCTTCCCTGTGCAGCCTATTCACAGGCACAACAGATATTGGGATCTGTGCTTGGCCAGAGAAGAAACATCTCACGGTGCGCATCCTCGGCAGAGCCTGTTCCCGAAAAGGCAAACATCCGGCTCCTTGTCCCACACGGAAGGCGGCAGCCCTGAAAGCTGTTGCTGGTCTTCACCTTCCCCGTGCAGCCTATTCACAGGCACAACCGCACTGGGAATCTCTGCTTTCCCAAAGATGTAACCATTCACGGTGCGCATCCTCGGCAGAGCCTGTTCCCGAAAAGGCAAACGTCCGGCTCCTTGTCCCACACGGAAGGCGGCAGCCCTGAAAGCTGTTGCTGGTCTTCACCTTCCCCGTGCAGCCTATTCACAGGCACAACCGCACTGGGAATCTCTGCTTTCCCAAAGACGCAATCATTCACGGTGGTAAACCTCAGCAGAGCCTGTTCCCGAAAAGGCAAACGTCCGGCTCCTAGTCCCACACGGAAGGTGGCAGCCCTGAAAGCTGTTGCTGGTCTTACCCTCCCCCGTGCAGCCTACTCACAGGCACAACAGATATTGGGATCTCTGCTTTCCAACAGATGCAATCATTCACGGTGCTAAACCTCAGCAGAGACTGTTCCCGAAAAGGCAAACGTCTGGCTCCTTGTCCCACACGGAAGGCGGCAGCCCTGAATGCTGTTGCTGGTCTTCACCTTCCCCGTGCAGCCTACTCACAGGCACAACCGCACTGGGAATCTCTGCTTTCCCAAAGATGCAATCATTCACGGTGCGCATCCTCGGCAGAGCCTGTTCCCGAAAAGGCAAACGTCCGGCTCCTTGTCCCACACGGAAGGTGGCAGGCCTGAAAGCTGTTGCTGGTCTTCACCTTCCCCGTGCAGCCTATTCACAGGAACAACCGCACTGGGAATCTCTGCTTTCCCAAAGACGCAATCATTCACGGTGATAAACCTCAGCAGAGCCTGTTCCCGAAAAGGCAAACGTCCGGCTCCTTGTCCCACACGGAAGGCGGCAGCCCTGAAAGCTGTTGCTGGTCTTCACCTTCCCCGTGCAGCCTATTCACAGGCACAACAGACATTGGGATCTCTGCTTGCCCAGAGAAGAAACATCTCACGGTGCGCATCCTCGGCAGAGCCTGTTCCCGAAAAGGCAAACGTCCGGCTCCTTGTCCCACACGGCAGGTGGCAGCCCTGAAAGCTGTTGCTGGTCTTCACCTTCCCCGTGCAGCGTATTCACAGGCACAACCGCACTGGGAATCTCTGCTTTCCCAAAGATGTAACCATTCACGGTGCTAAACCTCAGCAGAACCTGTTCCCGAAAAGGCAAACGTCCGGCTCCTTGTCCCACACGGAAGGCGGCAGCCCTGAAAGCTGTTGCTGGTATTCACCTTCCCCGTGCAGCCTATTCACAGGAACTACCGCACTGGGAATCTCTGCTTTCCCAAAGACGCAATCATTCACGGTGCGCATCCTCGGCAGAGCCTGTTCCCGAAAAGGCAAACGTCCGGCTCCTTGACCCACACGGCAGGTGGCAGCCCTGAAAGCTGTTGCTGGTCTTCACCTTCCCCGTGCAGCCTATTCACAGGCACAACCGCACTGGGAATCTCTGCTTTCCCAAAGACACAATCATTCACGGTGCTAAACCTCAGCTGAACCTGTTCCCGAAAAGGCAAACGTCCGGCTCCTTGACCCACACGGAAGGTGGCAGCCCTGAAAGCTGTTGCTGGTCTTACCCTCCCCGTGCAGCCTATTCACAGGCACAACCGCACAGGGAATCTCTGCTTTCCCAAAGATGCAATCTCTCACGGTGCGCATCATCGGCAGAGCCTGTTCCTGAAAAGGCAAACGTCCGGCTCCTTGTCCCACACGGCAGGTGGCAGCCCTCAAAGCTGTTGCTGGTCTTCACCTTCCCCGTGCAGCCTATTCACAGGCACAACCGCACTGGGAATCTCTGCTTTCCCAAAGACGCAATCATTCACGGTGTTAAACCTCAGCAGAGCCTGTTCCCGAAAAGGCAAACGTCCGGCTCCTTGTCCCACATGGAAGGCGGCAGCCCTGAAAGCTGTTGCTGGTCTTCACCTTCCCCGTGCAGCCTATTCACAGGCACAACCGCGCTGGGAATCTCTGCTTTCCCAAAGACGCAATCACTCACGGTGCGCATCCTCGGCAGAGCCTGTTCCTGAAAAGGCAAACGTCCGGCTCCTTGTCCCACACGGAAGGCGGCAGCCCTGAAAGCTGTTGCTGGTCTTCACCTTCCCCGTGCAGCCTATTCACAGGCACAACCGCACTGGGAATCTCTGCTTTCCCAAAGACGCAATCATTCACGGTGCTAAACCTCAGCAGAGCCTGTTCCCAAAAAGGCAAACGTCCGGCTCCTTGTCCCACACGGAAGGTGGCAGCCCTGAAAGCTGTTGCTGGTCTTACCCTCCCCCGTGCAGCCTACTCAAAGGCACAACAGATATTGGGATCTCTGCTTTCCAACAGATGCAATCATTCACGGTGCTAAACCTCAGCAGAGCCTGTTCCCGAAAAGGCAAACGTCCGGCTCCTTGTCCCACACGGAAGGCGGCAGCCCTGAAAGCTGTTGCTGGTATTCACCTTCCCCGTGCAGCCTATTCACAGGAACTACCGCACTGGGAATCTCTGCTTTCCCAAAGACGCAATCATTCACGGTGCGCATCCTCGGCAGAGCCTGTTCCCGAAAAGGCAAACGTCCGGCTCCTTGACCCACACGGCAGGTGGCAGCCCTGAAAGCTGTTGCTCGTCTTCACCTTCCCCGTGCAGCCTATTCACAGGCACAACCGCACTGGGAATCTCTGCTTTCCCAAAGACGCAATCATTCACGGTGCTAAACCTCAGCTGAACCTGTTCCCGAAAAGGCAAACGTCCGGCTCCTTGTCCCACACGGAAGGTGGCAGCCCTGAAAGCTGTTGCTGGTCTTACCCTCCCCGTGCAGCCTATTCACAGGCACAACCGCACTGGGAATCTCTGCTTTCCCAAAGATGCAATCACTCACGGTGCGCATCATCGGCAGAGCCTGTTCCTGAAAAGGCAAACGTCCGGCTCCTTGTCCCACACGGCAGGTGGCAGCCCTGAAAGCTGTTGCTGGTCTTCACCTTCCCCGTGCAGCCTATTCACAGGCACAACCGCACTGGGAATCTCTGCTTTCCCAAAGACGCAATCATTCACGGTGTTAAACCTCAGCAGAGCCTGTTCCCGAAAAGGCAAACGTCCGGCTCCTTGTCCCACATGGAAGGTGGCAGCCCTGAAAGCTGTTGCTCGTCTTCACCTTCCCCGTGCAGCCTATTCACAGGCACAACCGCGCTGGGAATCTCTGCTTTCCCACAGATGCAATCATTCACGGTGCGCGTCCTCAGCAGAGCCTGTTCCCGAAAAGGCAAACGTCCAGCTCCTTGTCCCACACGGAAGGCGGCAGCCCTGAAAGCTGTTGCTGGTCTTCACCTTCCCCGTGCAGCCTATTCACAGGCACAACAGATATTGGGATCTCTACTCTCCAAAAGACGCAATCACTCACGGTGCGCATCCTCGGCAGAGCCTGTTCCCGAAAAGGCAAAAGTCCTGCTCCTTCTCCCAGACGGAAGGCGGCAGCCCTGAAAGCTGTTGGTGGTGTTCACCTTCCCCGTGCAGCCTATTTACAGGCACAACCGCACTGGGAATCTCTGCTTTCCCAAAGATGTAACCATTCACGGTGCTAAACCTCAGCAGAGCCTGTTCCCAAAAAGGCAAACGTCCGGCTCCTTGTTACACACGGAAGCCGGCAGCCCTGAAAGCTGTTGCTGGTCTTCACCTTCCCCGTGCAGCCTACTCACAGGCACAACAGATATTGGGATCTGTGCTTTCCCAAAGATGCAATCATTCACGGTGCTAATCCTCGGCAGAGCCTGTTCCCGAAAAGGCAAACGTCCGGCTCCTTGTCCCACACGGAAGGTGGCAGCCCTGAAAGCTGTTGCTGGTCTTCACCTTCCCCCTGCAGCCTATTCACAGGCACAACAGACATTGGGATCTGTGCTTGCCCAGAGAACAAACATCTCACGGTGCGCATCCTCGGCAGAGCCTGTTCCCGAAAAGGCAAACGTCCGGCTCCATGTCCCACACGGCAGGTGGCAGCCCTGAAAGCTGTTGCTGGTCTTCACCTTCCCCGTGCAGCCTAATCACAGGCACAACCGCACTGGGAATCTCTGCTTTCCCAAAGATGTAACCATTCACAGTGCTAAACCTCAGCAGGGCCTGTTCCCGAAAAGGCAAACGTCCGGCTCCTTGTCCCACACGGCAGGTGGCAGCCCTGAAAGCTGTTGCTGGTCTTCACCTTCCCCCTGCAGCCTATTCACAGGCACAACAGATATTGGGATCTGTGCTTGCCCAGAGAAGAAACATGTCACGGTCTGCATCCTCAGCAGAGCCTGTTCCCGAAAAGGCAAACGTCCGGCTCCTTGTCCCACACGGAAGGCGGCAGCCCTGAAAGCTGTTGCTGGTCTTCACCTTCCCCGTGCAGCCTATTCACAGGCACAACCGCACTGGGAATCTCTGCTTTCCGAAAGATGTAACCATTCACAGTGCTAAACCTCAGCAGAACCTGTTCCCGAAAAGGCAAACGTCCGGCTCCTTGTCCCACACGGAAGGCGGCAGCCCTGAAAGCTGTTGCTGGTCTTCACCTTCCCCGTGCAGCCTATTCACAGGCACAACCGCACTGGGAATCTCTGCTTTCCGAAAGATGTAACCATTCACAGTGCTAAACCTCGGCAGAGCCTGTTCCCAAAAAGGCAAACGTCCGGCTCCTTCTGCCAGACGGAAGGCGGCAGCCCTGAAAGCTGTTGCTGGTCTTACCCTCCCCCGTGCAGCCTACTCAAAGGCACAACAGATATTGGGATCTCTGCTTTCCAACAGATGCAATCATTCACGGTGCTAAACCTCAGCAGAGCCTGTTCCCGAAAAGGCAAACGTCCGGCTCCTTGTCCCACACGGAAGGCGGCAGCCCTGAAAGCTGTTGCTGGTATTCACCTTCCCCGTGCAGCCTATTCACAGGAACTACCGCACTGGGAATCTCTGCTTTCCCAAAGACGCAATCATTCACGGTGCGCATCCTCGGCAGAGCCTGTTCCCGAAAAGGCAAACGTCCGGCTCCTTGACCCACACGGCAGGTGGCAGCCCTGAAAGCTGTTGCTGGTCTTCACCTTCCCCCTGCAGCCTATTCACAGGCACAACCGCACTGGGAATCTCTGCTTTCCCAAAGACGCAATCATTCACGGTGCTAAACCTCAGCTGAACCTGTTCCCGAAAAGGCAAACGTCCGGCTCCTTGTCCCACACGGAAGGTGGCAGCCCTGAAAGCTGTTGCTGGTCTTACCCTCCCCGTGCAGCCTATTCACAGGCACAACCGCACTGGGAATCTCTGCTTTCCCAAAGATGCAATCTCTCACGGTGCGCATCATCGGCAGAGCCTGTTCCTGAAAAGGCAAACGTCCGGCTCCTTGTCCCACACGGCAGGTGGCAGCCCTGAAAGCTGTTGCTGGTCTTCACCTTCCCCGTGCAGCCTATTCACAGGCACAACCGCACTGGGAATCTCTGCTTTCCCAAAGACGCAAGCATTCACGGTGTTAAACCTCAGCAGAGCCTGTTCCCGAAAAGGCAAACGTCCGGCTCCTTGTCCCACATGGAAGGCGGCAGCCCTGAAAGCTGTTGCTGGTCTTCACCTTCCCCGTGCAGCCTATTCACAGGCACAACCGCGCTGGGAATCTCTGCTTTCCGAAAGACGCAATCACTCACGGTGCGCATCCTCGGCAGAGCCTGTTCCCGAAAAGGCAAACGTCCGGCTCCTTCTCCCACACGGAAGGTGGCAGCCCTGAAAGCTGTTGCTGGTCTTACCCTCCCCCGTGCAGCCTACTCAAAGGCACAACAGATATTGGGATCTCTGCTTTCCAACAGATGCAATCATTCACGGTGCTAAACCTCAGCAGAGCCTGTTCCCGAAAAGGCAAACGTCCGGCTCCTTGTCCCACACGGAAGGCGGCAGCCCTGAAAGCTGTTGCTGGTCTTCACCTTCCCCGTGCAGCCTATTCACAGGCACAACCGCGCTGGGAATCTCTGCTTTCCCAAAGACGCAATCACTCACGGTGCGCATCCTCGGCAGAGGCTGTTCCTGAAAAGGCAAACGTCCGGCTCCTTGTCCCACACGGAAGGTGGCAGCCCTGAAAGCTGTTGCTCGTCTTCACCTTCCCCGTGCAGCCTATTCACAGGCACAACCGCACTGGGAATCTCTGCTTTCCCAAAGACGCAATCATTCACGGTGGTAAACCTCAGCAGAGCCTGTTCCCGAAAAGGCAAACGTCCGGCTCCTTGTCCCACACGGAATGTGGCAGCCCTGAAAGCTGTTGCTGGTCTTACCCTCCCCCGTGCAGCCTACTCAAAGGCACAACAGATATTGGGATCTCTGCTTTCCAACAGATGCAATCATTCACGGTGCTAAACCTCAGCAGAGCCTGTTCCCGAAAAGGCAAACGTCCGGCTCTGTCGTGGTTTAACCCCAGCCAGCAACTAAGCACCACGCAGCCGCTCACTCACTCCCCCCCCATCCAGTGGGATGGGGGAGAAAATCAGGAAAAGAAGTAAAACTCCTGGGTTGAGATAAGAACGATTTAATAGAACAGAAAAGAAGAGACTAATAATGATAATGATAACACTAATAAAATGACAACAGTAGTAATAAAAGGATTGAAATGTAGAAATGATGCACAGGGCAATCGCTCACCACCCGCCGACCGACACCCAGCCAGTCCCCAAGCGGCGAAAAACCCCGCCCCCCCCCACTTCCCAGTTCCTAAACTAGATGGGACGTCCCATGGTATGGAATACACTGTTGGCCAGTTTGGGTCAGGTGCCCTGGCTGGGCATGAGAAGCTGAAAAATCCTTGACTGTAGTCTAAACACTACTGAGCAACAACTGAAAACATCAGTGTTATCAACATTCTTCACATACTGAACTCAAAACATAGCACTGTACCAGCTACTAGGAAGACAGCTAACTACATCCCAGATGAAACCAGGACAGGCTCCTTGTCCCACACGGAAGGCGGCAGCCCTGAAAGCTGTTGCTGGTCTTCACCTTCCCCGTGCAGCCTATTCACAGGAACTACCGCACTGGGAATCTCTGCTTTCCCAAAGACGCAATCATTCACGGTGCGCATCCTCGGCAGAGCCTGTTCCTGAAAAGGCAAACGTCCGGCTCCTTGACCCAAACGGCAGGTGGCAGCCCTGAAAGCTGTTGCTGGTCTTCACCTTCCCCGTGCAGCCTATTCACAGGCACAACCGCACTGGGAATCTCTGCTTTCCCAAAGACGCAATCATTCACGGTGCTAAACCTCAGCTGAACCTGTTCCCGAAAAGGCAAACGTCCGGCTCCTTGTCCCACACGGAAGGTGGCAGCCCTGAAAGCTGTTGCTGGTCTTACCCTCCCCGTGCAGCCTATTCACAGGCACAACCGCACTGGGAATCTCTGCTTTCCCAAAGATGCAATCATTCACGGTGCGCATCCTCGGCAGAGCCTGTTCCCGAAAAGGCAAACGTCCGGCTCCTTGACCCACACGGCAGGTGGCAGCCCTGAAAGCTGTTGCTCGTCTTCACCTTCCCCGTGCAGCCTATTCACAGGCACAACCGCACTGGGAATCTCTGCTTTCCCAAAGACGCAATCATTCACGGTGCTAAACCTCAGCTGAACCTGTTCCCGAAAAGGCAAACGTCCGGCTCCTTGTCCCACACGGAAGGTGGCAGCCCTGAAAGCTGTTGCTGGTCTTACCCTCCCCGTGCAGCCTATTCACAGGCACAACCGCACTGGGAATCTCTGCTTTCCCAAAGATGCAATCTCTCACGGTGCGCATCATCGGCAGAGCCTGTTCCTGAAAAGGCAAACGTCCGGCTCCTTGTCCCACACGGAAGGTGGCAGCCCTGAAAGCTGTTGCTGGTCTTCACCTTCCCCGTGCAGCCTATTCACAGGCACAACCGCACTGGGAATCTCTGCTTTCCCAAAGACGCAATCATTCACGGTGTTAAACCTCAGCAGAGCCTGTTCCCGAAAAGGCAAACGTCCGGCTCCTTGTCCCACATGGAAGGCGGCAGCCCTGAAAGCTGTTGCTGGTCTTCACCTTCCCCGTGCAGCCTATTCACAGGCACAACCGCGCTGGGAATCTCTGCTTTCCCAAAGACGCAATCACTCACGGTGCGCATCCTCGGCAGAGCCTGTTCCCGAAAAGGCAAACGTCCGGCTCCTTCTCCCACACGGAAGGTGGCAGCCCTGAAAGCTGTTGCTGGTCTTACCCTCCCCCGTGCAGCCTACTCAAAGGCACAACAGATATTGGGATCTCTGCTTTCCAACAGATGCAATCATTCACGGTGCTAAACCTCAGCAGAGCCTGTTCCCGAAAAGGCAAACGTCCGGCTCCTTGTCCCACACGGAAGGCGGCAGCCCTGAAAGCTGTTGCTGGTATTCACCTTCCCCGTGCAGCCTATTCACAGGCACAACCGCACTGGGAATCTCTGCTTTCCCAAAGACGCAATCACTCACGGTGCGCATCCTCGGCAGAGCCTGTTCCTGAAAAGGCAAACGTCCGGCTCCTTGTCCCACACGGAAGGCGGCAGCCCTGAAAGCTGTTGCTGGTCTTCACCTTCCCCGTGCAGCCTATTCACAGGCACAACCGCACTGGGAATCTCTGCTTTCCCAAAGACGCAATCATTCACGGTGGTAAACCTCAGCAGAGCCTGTTCCCGAAAAGGCAAACGTCCGGCTCCTTGTCCCACACGGAAGGTGGCAGCCCTGAAAGCTGTTGCTGGTCTTACCCTCCCCCGTGCAGCCTACTCAAAGGCACAACAGATATTGGGATCTCTGCTTTCCAACAGATGCAATCATTCACGGTGCTAAACCTCAGCAGAGCCTGTTCCCGAAAAGGCAAACGTCCGGCTCCTTGTCCCACACGGAAGGCGGCAGCCCTGAAAGCTGTTGCTGGTATTCACCTTCCCCGTGCAGCCTATTCACAGGAACTACCGCACTGGGAATCTCTGCTTTCCCAAAGACGCAATCATTCACGGTGCGCATCCTCGGCAGAGCCTGTTCCCGAAAAGGCAAACGTCCGGCTCCTTGACCCACACGGCAGGTGGCAGCCCTGAAAGCTGTTGCTCGTCTTCACCTTCCCCGTGCAGCCTATTCACAGGAACAACCGCACTGGGAATCTCTGCTTGCCCAAAGACGCAATCATTCACGGTGCTAAACCTCAGCTGAACCTGTTCCCGAAAAGGCAAACGTCCGGCTCCTTGTCCCACACGGAAGGTGGCAGCCCTGAAAGCTGTTGCTGGTCTTACCCTCCCCGTGCAGCCTATTCACAGGCACAACCGCACTGGGAATCTCTGCTTTCCCAAAGATGCAATCTCTCACGGTGCGCATCATCGGCAGAGCCTGTTCCTGAAAAGGCAAACGTCCGGCTCCTTGTCCCACACGGCAGGTGGCAGCCCTGAAAGCTGTTGCTGGTCTTCACCTTCCCCGTGCAGCCTATTCACAGGCACAACCGCACTGGGAATCTCTGCTTTCCCAAAGACGCAATCATTCACGGTGCGCATCCTCGGCAGAGCCTGTTCCCGAAAAGGCAAACGTCCGGCTCCTTGACCCACACGGCAGGTGGCAGCCCTGAAAGCTGTTGCTCGTCTTCACCTTCCCCGTGCAGCCTATTCACAGGCACAACCGCACTGGGAATCTCTGCTTTCCCAAAGACGCAATCATTCACGGTGCTAAACCTCAGCTGAACCTGTTCCCGAAAAGGCAAACGTCCGGCTCCTTGTCCCACACGGAAGGTGGCAGCCCTGAAAGCTGTTGCTGGTCTTACCCTCCCCGTGCAGCCTATTCACAGGCACAACCGCACTGGGAATCTCTGCTTTCCCAAAGATGCAATCTCTCACGGTGCGCATCATCGGCAGAGCCTGTTCCTGAAAAGGCAAACGTCCGGCTCCTTGTCCCACACGGCAGGTGGCAGCCCTGAAAGCTGTTGCTGGTCTTCACCTTCCCCGTGCAGCCTATTCACAGGCACAACCGCACTGGGAATCTCTGCTTTCCCAAAGACGCAATCATTCACGGTGTTAAACCTCAGCAGAGCCTGTTCCCGAAAAGGCAAACGTCCGGCTCCTTGTCCCACACAGAAGGCGGCAGCCCTGAAAGCTGTTGCTGGTCTTCACCTTCCCCGTGCAGCCTATTCACAGGCACAACCGCGCTGGGAATCTCTGCTTTCCCAAAGACGCAATCACTCACGGTGCGCATCCTCGGCAGAGCCTGTTCCCGAAAAGGCAAACGTCCGGCTCCTTCTCCCACACGGAAGGTGGCAGCCCTGAAAGCTGTTGCTGGTCTTACCCTCCCCCGTGCAGCCTACTCAAAGGCACAACAGATATTGGGATCTCTGCTTTCCAACAGATGCAATCATTCACGGTGCTAAACCTCAGCAGAGCCTGTTCCCGAAAAGGCAAACGTCCGGCTCCTTGTCCCACACGGAAGGCGGCAGCCCTGAAAGCTGTTGCTGGTATTCACCTTCCCCGTGCAGCCTATTCACAGGAACTACCGCACTGGGAATCTCTGCTTTCCCAAAGACGCAATCATTCACGGTGCGCATCCTCGGCAGAGCCTGTTCCCGAAAAGGCAAACGTCCGGCTCCTTGACCCACACGGCAGGTGGCAGCCCTGAAAGCTGTTGCTGGTCTTCACCTTCCCCGTGCAGCCTATTCACAGGCACAACCGCACTGGGAATCTCTGCTTTCCCAAAGACGCAATCATTCACGGTGCTAAACCTCAGCTGAACCTGTTCCCGAAAAGGCAAACGTCCGGCTCCTTGTCCCACACGGAAGGTGGCAGCCCTGAAAGCTGTTGCTGGTCTTACCCTCCCCGTGCAGCCTATTCACAGGCACAACCGCACTGGGAATCTCTGCTTTCCCAAAGATGCAATCTCTCACGGTGCGCATCATCGGCAGAGCCTGTTCCTGAAAAGGCAAACGTCCGGCTCCTTGTCCCACACGGCAGGTGGCAGCCCTGAAAGCTGTTGCTGGTCTTCACCTTCCCCGTGCAGCCTATTCACAGGAACAACCGCACTGGGAATCTCTGCTTTCCCAAAGACGCAATCATTCACGGTGCGCATCCTCGGCAGAGCCTGTTCCCGAAAAGGCAAACGTCCGGCTCCTTGACCCACACGGCAGGTGGCAGCCCTGAAAGCTGTTGCTCGTCTTCACCTTCCCCGTGCAGCCTATTCACAGGCACAACCGCACTGGGAATCTCTGCTTTCCCAAAGACGCAATCATTCACGGTGCTAAACCTCAGCTGAACCTGTTCCCGAAAAGGCAAACGTCCGGCTCCTTGTCCCACACGGAAGGTGGCAGCCCTGAAAGCTGTTGCTGGTCTTACCCTCCCCGTGCAGCCTATTCACAGGCACAACCGCACTGGGAATCTCTGCTTTCCCAAAGATGCAATCTCTCACGGTGCGCATCATCGGCAGAGCCTGTTCCTGAAAAGGCAAACGTCCGGCTCCTTGTCCCACACGGCAGGTGGCAGCCCTGAAAGCTGTTGCTGGTCTTCACCTTCCCCGTGCAGCCTATTCACAGGCACAACCGCACTGGGAATCTCTGCTTTCCCAAAGACGCAATCATTCACGGTGTTAAACCTCAGCAGAGCCTGTTCCCGAAAAGGCAAACGTCCGGCTCCTTCTCCCACACGGAAGGTGGCAGCCCTGAAAGCTGTTGCTGGTCTTACCCTCCCCCGTGCAGCCTACTCAAAGGCACAACAGATATTGGGATCTCTGCTTTCCAACAGATGCAATCATTCACGGTGCTAAACCTCAGCAGAGCCTGTTCCCGAAAAGGCAAACGTCCGGCTCCTTGTCCCACACGGAAGGCGGCAGCCCTGAAAGCTGTTGCTGGTCTTCACCTTCCCCGTGCAGCCTATTCACAGGCACAACCGCGCTGGGAATCTCTGCTTTCCCAAAGACGCAATCACTCACGGTGCGCATCCTCGGCAGAGCCTGTTCCTGAAAAGGCAAACGTCCGGCTCCTTGTCCCACACGGAAGGCGGCAGCCCTGAAAGCTGTTGCTGGTCTTCACCTTCCCCGTGCAGCCTATTCACAGGCACAACCGCACTGGGAATCTCTGCTTTCCCAAAGACGCAATCATTCACGGTGGTAAACCTCAGCAGAGCCTGTTCCCGAAAAGGCAAACGTCCGGCTCCTTGTCCCACACGGAAGGTGGCAGCCCTGAAAGCTGTTGCTGGTCTTACCCTCCCCCGTGCAGCCTACTCAAAGGCACAACAGATATTGGGATCTCTGCTTTCCAACAGATGCAATCATTCACGGTGCTAAACCTCAGCAGAGCCTGTTCCCGAAAAGGCAAACGTCCGGCTCCTTGTCCCACACGGAAGGCGGCAGCCCTGAAAGCTGTTGCTGGTATTCACCTTCCCCGTGCAGCCTATTCACAGGAACTACCGCACTGGGAATCTCTGCTTTCCCAAAGACGCAATCATTCACGGTGCGCATCCTCGGCAGAGCCTGTTCCCGAAAAGGCAAACGTCCGGCTCCTTGACCCACACGGCAGGTGGCAGCCCTGAAAGCTGTTGCTGGTCTTCACCTTCCCCGTGCAGCCTATTCACAGGCACAACCGCACTGGGAATCTCTGCTTTCCCAAAGACGCAATCATTCACGGTGCTAAACCTCAGCTGAACCTGTTCCCGAAAAGGCAAACGTCCGGCTCCTTGTCCCACACGGAAGGTGGCAGCCCTGAAAGCTGTTGCTGGTCTTCACCTTCCCCGTGCAGCCTATTCACAGGCACAACCGCACTGGGAATCTCTGCTTTCCCAAAGATGCAATCTCTCACGGTGCGCATCATCGGCAGAGCCTGTTCCTGAAAAGGCAAACGTCCGGCTCCTTGTCCCACACGGCAGGTGGCAGCCCTGAAAGCTGTTGCTGGTCTTCACCTTCCCCGTGCAGCCTATTCACAGGCACAACCGCACTGGGAATCTCTGCTTTCCCAAAGACGCAATCATTCACGGTGTTAAACCTCAGCAGAGCCTGTTCCCGAAAAGGCAAACGTCCGGCTCCTTGTCCCACACGGAAGGTGGCAGCCCTGAAAGCTGTTGCTCGTCTTCACCTTCCCCGTGCAGCCTATTCACAGGCACAACCGCGCTGGGAATCTCTGCTGTCCGAAAGATGTAACCGTTCACGGTGCTAAACCTCAGCAGAGCCTGTTCCCGAAAAGGCAAACGTCCGGCTCCTTGTCCCACACGGAAGGTGGCAGCCCTGAAAGCTGTTGCTGGTCTTCACCTTCCCCGTGCAGCCTATTCACAGGCACAACCTCGCTGGGAATCTCTGCTTTCCCACAGATGCAATCATTCACGGTGCGCGTCCTCAGCAGAGCCTGTTCCCGAAAAGGTAAACGTCCAGCTCCTTGTCCCACACGGAAGGCGGCAGCCCTGAAAGCTGTTGCTGGTCTTCACCTTCCCCGTGCAGCCTATTCACAGGCACAACAGATATTGGGATCTCTACTCTCCAAAAGACGCAATCACTCACGGTGCGCATCCTCGGCAGAGCCTGTTCCCGAAAAGGCAAAAGTCCTGCTCCTTCTCCCAGACGGAAGGCGGCAGCCCTGAAAGCTGTTGGTGGTGTTCACCTTCCCCGTGCAGCCTATTTACAGGCACAACCGCACTGGGAATCTCTGCTTTCCCAAAGATGTAACCATTCACGGTGCTAAACCTCAGCAGAGCCTGTTCCCAAAAAGGCAAACGTCCGGCTCCTTGTTGCACACGGAAGGCGGCAGCCCTGAAAGCTGTTGCTGGTCTTCACCTTCCCCGTGCAGCCTACTCACAGGCACAACAGATATTGGGATCTGTGCTTTCCCAAAGATGCAATCATTCACGGTGCTAATCCTCGGCAGAGCCTGTTCCCGAAAAGGCAAACGTCCGGCTCCTTGTCCCACACGGAAGGTGGCAGCCCTGAAAGCTGTTGCTGGTCTTCACCTTCCCCCTGCAGCCTATTCACAGGCACAACAGACATTGGGATCTGTGCTTGCCCAGAGAACAAACATCTCACGGTGCGCATCCTCGGCAGAGCCTGTTCCCAAAAAGGCAAACGTCCGGCTCCTTGTCCCACACGGAAGGCGGCAGCCCTGAAAGCTGTTGCTGGTCTTCACCTTCCCCGTGCAGCCTATTCACAGGCACAACCGCACTGGGAATCTCTGCTTTCCGAAAGATGTAACCATTCACAGTGCTAAACCTCAGCAGAACCTGTTCCCGAAAAGGCAAACGTCCGGCTCCTTGTCCCACACAGAAGGCGGCAGCCCTGAAAGCTGTTGGTGGTCTTCACCTTCCCCGTGCAGCCTATTCACAGGCACAACCGCACTGGGAATCTCTGCTTTCCGAAAGATGTAACCATTCACAGTGCTAAACCTCGGCAGAGCCTGTTCCCAAAAAGGCAAACGTCCGGCTCCTTCTGCCAGACGGAAGGCGGCAGCCCTGAAAGCTGTTGCTGGTCTTACCCTCCCCCGTGCAGCCTACTCAAAGGCACAACAGATATTGGGATCTCTGCTTTCCAACAGATGCAATCATTCACGGTGCTAAACCTCAGCAGAGCCTGTTCCCGAAAAGGCAAACGTCCGGCTCCTTGTCCCACACGGAAGGCGGCAGCCCTGAAAGCTGTTGCTGGTATTCACCTTCCCCGTGCAGCCTATTCACAGGAACTACCGCACTGGGAATCTCTGCTTTCCCAAAGACGCAATCATTCACGGTGCGCATCCTCGGCAGAGCCTGTTCCCGAAAAGGCAAACGTCCGGCTCCTTGACCCACACGGCAGGTGGCAGCCCTGAAAGCTGTTGCTCGTCTTCACCTTCCCCGTGCAGCCTATTCACAGGCACAACCGCACTGGGAATCTCTGCTTTCCCAAAGACGCAATCATTCACGGTGCTAAACCTCAGCTGAACCTGTTCCCGAAAAGGCAAACGTCCGGCTCCTTGTCCCACACGGAAGGTGGCAGCCCTGAAAGCTGTTGCTGGTCTTACCCTCCCCGTGCAGCCTATTCACAGGCACAACCGCACTGGGAATCTCTGCTTTCCCAAAGATGCAATCTCTCACGGTGCGCATCATCGGCAGAGCCTGTTCCTGAAAAGGCAAACGTCCGGCTCCTTGTCCCACACGGCAGGTGGCAGCCCTGAAAGCTGTTGCTGGTCTTCACCTTCCCCGTGCAGCCTACTCACAGGCACAACCGCACTGGGAATCTCTGCTTTCCCAAAGACGCAATCATTCACGGTGTTAAACCTCAGCAGAGCCTGTTCCCGAAAAGGCAAACGTCCGGCTCCTTGTCCCACACGGAAGGTGGCAGCCCTGAAAGCTGTTGCTCGTCTTCACCTTCCCCGTGCAGCCTATTCACAGGCACAACCGCGCTGGGAATCTCTGCTGTCCGAAAGATGTAACCGTTCACGGTGCTAAACCTCAGCAGAGCCTGTTCCCGAAAAGGCAAACGTCCGGCTCCTTGTCCCACACGGAAGGTGGCAGCCCTGAAAGCTGTTGCTGGTCTTCACCTTCCCCGTGCAGCCTACTCACAGGCACAACAGATATTGGGATCTGTGCTTTCCCAAAGATGCAATCATTCACGGTGCGCATCCTCGGCAGAGCCTGTTCCCGAAAAGGCAAACGTCCGGCTCCTTGTCCCACACGGAAGGTGGCAGCCCTGAAAGCTGTTGCTGGTCTTCACCTTCCCCCTGCAGCCTATTCACAGGCACAACAGACATTGGGATCTGTGCTTGCCCAGAGAACAAACATCTCACGGTGCGCATCCTCGGCAGAGCCTGTTCCCAAAAAGGCAAACGTCCGGCTCCTTGTCCCACACGGAAGGCGGCAGCCCTGAAAGCTGTTGCTGGTCTTCACCTTCCCCGTGCAGCCTATTCACAGGCACAACCGCACTGGGAATCTCTGCTTTCCGAAAGATGTAACCATTCACAGTGCTAAACCTCAGCAGAACCTGTTCCCGAAAAGGCAAACGTCCGGCTCCTTGTCCCACACAGAAGGCGGCAGCCCTGAAAGCTGTTGGTGGTCTTCACCTTCCCCGTGCAGCCTATTCACAGGCACAACCGCACTGGGAATCTCTGCTTTCCGAAAGATGTAACCATTCACAGTGCTAAACCTCGGCAGAGCCTGTTCCCAAAAAGGCAAACGTCCGGCTCCTTCTGCCAGACGGAAGGCGGCAGCCCTGAAAGCTGTTGCTGGTCTTACCCTCCCCCGTGCAGCCTACTCAAAGGCACAACAGATATTGGGATCTCTGCTTTCCAACAGATGCAATCATTCACGGTGCTAAACCTCAGCAGAGCCTGTTCCCGAAAAGGCAAACGTCCGGCTCCTTGTCCCACACGGAAGGCGGCAGCCCTGAAAGCTGTTGCTGGTATTCACCTTCCCCGTGCAGCCTATTCACAGGAACTACCGCACTGGGAATCTCTGCTTTCCCAAAGACGCAATCATTCACGGTGCGCATCCTCGGCAGAGCCTGTTCCCGAAAAGGCAAACGTCCGGCTCCTTGACCCACACGGCAGGTGGCAGCCCTGAAAGCTGTTGCTCGTCTTCACCTTCCCCGTGCAGCCTATTCACAGGCACAACCGCACTGGGAATCTCTGCTTTCCCAAAGACGCAATCATTCACGGTGCTAAACCTCAGCTGAACCTGTTCCCGAAAAGGCAAACGTCCGGCTCCTTGTCCCACACGGAAGGTGGCAGCCCTGAAAGCTGTTGCTGGTCTTACCCTCCCCGTGCAGCCTATTCACAGGCACAACCGCACTGGGAATCTCTGCTTTCCCAAAGATGCAATCTCTCACGGTGCGCATCATCGGCAGAGCCTGTTCCTGAAAAGGCAAACGTCCGGCTCCTTGTCCCACACGGCAGGTGGCAGCCCTGAAAGCTGTTGCTGGTCTTCACCTTCCCCGTGCAGCCTACTCACAGGCACAATAGACATTGGGATCTGTGGTTGCCCAGAGAAGAAACATCTCACGGTGCGCATCCTCGGCAGAGCCTGTTCCCGAAAAGGCAAACGTCCGGCTCCTTGTCCCACACAGAAGGTGGCAGCCCTGAAAGCTGTTGCTCGTCTTCGCCTTCCCCGTGCAGCCTATTCACAGGCACAACCGCGCTGGGAATCTCTGCTGTCCGAAAGATGTAACCGTTCACGGTGCTAAACCTCAGCAGAGCCTGTTCCCGAAAAGGCAAACGTCCGGTTCCTTGTCCCACACGGAAGGCGGCAGCCCTGAAAGCTGTTGCTGGTCTTCACCTTCCCCGTGCAGCCTATTCACAGGCACAACCTCGCTGGGAATCTCTGCTTTCCCACAGATGCAATCATTCACGGTGCACGTCCTCGGCAGAGCCTGTTCCCGAAAAGGTAAACGTCCAGCTCCTTGTCCCACACGGAAGGTGGCAGTCCTGAAAGCTGTTGCTGGTCTTCACCTTCCCCCTGCAGCCTATTCACAGGCACAACAGATATTGGGATCTCTACTCTCCAAAAGACGCAATCACTCACGATGCGCATCCTCGGCAGAGCCTGTTCCCGAAAAGGCAAAAGTCCTGCTCCTTCTCCCAGACGGAAGGCGGCAGCCCTGAAAGCTGTTGGTGGTGTTCACCTTCCCCGTGCAGCCTATTTACAGGCACAACCGCACTGGGAATCTCTGCTTTCCCAAAGATGTAACCATTCACGGTGCTAAACCTCAGCAGAGCCTGTTCCCAAGAAGGCAAACGTCCGGCTCCTTGTTGCACACGGAAGGCGGCAGCCCTGAAAGCTGTTGCTGGTCTTCACCTTCCCCGTGCAGCCTACTCACAGGCACAACAGATATTGGGATCTGTGCTTTCCCAAAGATGCAATCATTCACGGTGCTAATCCTCGGCAGAGACTGTTCCCGAAAAGGCAAACGTCCGGCTCCTTGTCCCACACGGAAGGTGGCAGCCCTGAAAGCTGTTGCTGGTCTTCACCTTCCCCCTGCAGCCTATTCACAGGCACAACAGACATTGGGATCTGTGCTTGCCCAGAGAACAAACATCTCACGGTGCGCATCCTCGGCAGAGCCTGTTCCCGAAAAGGCAAACGTCCGGCTCCTTGTCCCACACGGCAGGTGGCAGCCCTGAAAGCTGTTGCTGGTCTTCACCTTCCCCGTGCAGCCTATTCACAGGCACAACCGCACTGGGAATCTCTGCTTTCCCAAAGATTTAACCATTCACAGTGCTAAACCTCAGCAGGGCCTGTTCCCGAAAAGGCAAACGTCCGGCTCCTTGTCCCACACGGCAGGTGGCAGCCCTGAAAGCTGTTGCTGGTCTTCACCTTCCCCCTGCAGCCTATTCACAGGCACAACAGATATTGGGATCTGTGCTTGCCCAGAGAAGAAACATGTCACGGTCTGCATCCTCAGCAGAGCCTGTTCCCGAAAAGGCAAACGTCCGGCTCCTTGTCCCACACGGAAGGTGGCAGCCCTGAAAGCTGTTGCTGGTCTTACCCTCCCCCGTGCAGCCTACTAAAAGGCACAACAGATATTGGGATCTCTGCTTTCCAACAGATGCAATCATTCACGGTGCTAAACCTCAGCAGAGCCTGTTCCCGAAAAGGCAAACGTCCGGCTCCTTGTCCCACACGGAAGGCGGCAGCCCTGAAAGCTGTTGCTGGTCTTCACCTTCCCCGTGCAGCCTATTCACAGGAACTACCGCACTGGGAATCTCTGCTTTCCCAAAGACGCAATCATTCACGGTGCGCATCCTCGGCAGAGCCTGTTCCCGAAAAGGCAAACGTCCGGCTCCTTGACCCACACGGCAGGTGGCAGCCCTGAAAGCTGTTGCTCGTCTTCACCTTCCCCGTGCAGCCTATTCACAGGCACAACCGCACTGGGAATCTCTGCTTTCCCAAAGACGCAATCATTCACGGTGCTAAACCTCAGCTGAACCTGTTCCCGAAAAGGCAAACGTCCGGCTCCTTGTCCCACATGGAAGGTGGCAGCCCTGAAAGCTGTTGCTGGTCTTACCCTCCCCGTGCAGCCTATTCACAGGCACAACCGCACTGGGAATCTCTGCTTTCCCCAAGATGCAATCTCTCACGGTGCGCATCATCGGCAGAGCCTGTTCCTGAAAAGGCAAACGTCCGGCTCCTTGTCCCACACGGCAGGTGGCAGCCCTGAAAGCTGTTGCTGGTCTTCACCTTCCCCGGGCAGCCTATTCACAGGCACAACCGCACTGGGAATCTCTGCTTTCCCAAAGACGCAATCATTCACGGTGCGCATCCTCGGCAGAGCCTGTTCCCGAAAAGGCAAACGTCCGGCTCCTTGACCCACACGGCAGGTGGCAGCCCTGAAAGCTGTTGCTCGTCTTCACCTTCCCCGTGCAGCCTATTCACAGGCACAACCGCACTGGGAATCTCTGCTTTCCCAAAGACGCAATCATTCACGGTGCTAAACCTCAGCTGAACCTGTTCCCGAAAAGGCAAACGTCCGGCTCCTTGTCCCACACGGAAGGTGGCAGCCCTGAAAGCTGTTGCTGGTCTTACCCTCCCCGTGCAGCCTATTCACAGGCACAACCGCACTGGGAATCTCTGCTTTCCCAAAGATGCAATCTCTCACGGTGCGCATCATCGGCAGAGCCTGTTCCTGAAAAGGCAAACGTCCGGCTCCTTGTCCCACACGGCAGGTGGCAGCCCTGAAAGCTGTTGCTGGTCTTCACCTTCCCCGTGCAGCCTATTCACAGGCACAACCGCACTGGGAATCTCTGCTTTCCCAAAGACGCAATCATTCACGGTGTTAAACCTCAGCAGAGCCTGTTCCCGAAAAGGCAAACGTCCGGCTCCTTGTCCCACATGGAAGGCGGCAGCCCTGAAAGCTGTTGCTGGTCTTCACCTTCCCCGTGCAGCCTATTCACAGGCACAACCGCGCTGGGAATCTCTGCTTTCCCAAAGACGCAATCACTCACGGTGCGCATCCTCGGCAGAGCCTGTTCCCGAAAAGGCAAATGTCCGGCTCCTTCTCCCACACGGAAGGTGGCAGCCCTGAAAGCTGTTGCTGGTCTTACCCTCCCCCGTGCAGCCTACTCAAAGGCACAACAGATATTGGGATCTCTGCTTTCCAACAGATGCAATCATTCACGGTGCTAAACCTCAGCAGAGCCTGTTCCCGAAAAGGCAAACGTCCGGCTCCTTGTCCCACACGGAAGGCGGCAGCCCTGAAAGCTGTTGCTGGTATTCACCTTCCCCGTGCAGCCTATTCACAGGAACTACCGCTCTGGGAATCTCTGCTTTCCCAAAGACGCAATCATTCACGGTGCGCATCCTCGGCAGAGCCTGTTCCCGAAAAGGCAAACGTCCGGCTCCTTGACCCACACGGCAGGTGGCAGCCCTGAAAGCTGTTGCTGGTCTTCACCTTCCCCGTGCAGCCTATTCACAGGCACAACCGCACTGGGAATCTCTGCTTTCCCAAAGACGCAATCATTCACGGTGCTAAACCTCAGCTGAACCTGTTCCCGAAAAGGCAAACATCCGGCTCCTTGTCCCACACGGAAGGTGGCAGCCCTGAAAGCTGTTGCTGGTCTTACCCTCCCCGTGCAGCCTATTCACAGGCACAACCGCACTGGGAATCTCTGCTTTCCCAAAGATGCAATCTCTCACGGTGCGCATCATCGGCAGAGCCTGTTCCTGAAAAGGCAAACGTCCGGCTCCTTGTCCCACACGGCAGGTGGCAGCCCTGAAAGCTGTTGCTGGTCTTCACCTTCCCCGTGCAGCCTATTCACAGGAACAACCGCACTGGGAATCTCTGCTTTCCCAAAGACGCAAGCATTCACGGTGCGCATCCTCGGCAGAGCCTGTTCCCGAAAAGGCAAACGTCCGGCTCCTTGACCCACACGGCAGGTGGCAGCCCTGAAAGCTGTTGCTCGTCTTCACCTTCCCCGTGCAGCCTATTCACAGGCACAACCGCGCTGGGAATCTCTGCTGTCCGAAAGATGTAACCGTTCACGGTGCTAAACCTCAGCAGAGCCTGTTCCCGAAAAGGCAAACGTCCGGTTCCTTGTCCCACACGGAAGGCGGCAGCCCTGAAAGCTGTTGCTGGTCTTCACCTTCCCCGTGCAGCCTATTCACAGGCACAACCTCGCTGGGAATCTCTGCTTTCCCACAGATGCAATCATTCACGGTGCGCGTCCTCAGCAGAGCCTGGTCCCGAAAAGGTAAACGTCCAGCTCCTTGTCCCACACGGAAGGCGGCAGCCCTGAAAGCTGTTGCTGGTCTTCACCTTCCCCGTGCAGCCTATTCACAGGCACAACAGATATTGGGATCTCTACTCTCCAGAAGACGCAATCACTCACGGTGCGCATCCTCGGCAGAGCCTGTTCCCGAAAAGGCAAAAGTCCTGCTCCTTCTCCCAGACGGAAGGCGGCAGCCCTGAAAGCTGTTGGTGGTGTTCACCTTCCCCGTGCAGCCTATTTACAGGCACAACCGCACTGGGAATCTCTGCTTTCCCAAAGATGTAACCATTCACGGTGCTAAACCTCAGCAGAGCCTGTTCCCAAAAAGGCAAACGTCCGGCTCCTTGTTGCACACGGAAGGCGGCAGCCCTGAAAGCTGTTGCTGGTCTTCACCTTCCCCGTGCAGCCTACTCACAGGCACAACAGATATTGGGATCTGTGCTTTCCCAAAGATGCAATCATTCACGGTGCTAATCCTCGGCAGAGCCTGTTCCCGAAAAGGCAAACGTCCGGCTCCTTGTCCCACACGGAAGGTGGCAGCCCTGAAAGCTGTTGCTGGTCTTCACCTTCCCCCTGCAGCCTATTCACAGGCACAACAGACATTGGGATCTGTGCTTGCCCAGAGAACAAACATCTCACGGTGCGCATCCTCGGCAGAGCCTGTTCCCAAAAAGGCAAACGTCCGGCTCCTTGTCCCACACGGAAGGCGGCAGCCCTGAAAGCTGTTGCTGGTCTTCACCTTCCCCGTGCAGCCTATTCACAGGCACAACCGCACTGGGAATCTCTGCTTTCCGAAAGATGTAACCATTCACAGTGCTAAACCTCGGCAGAGCCTGTTCCCAAAAAGGCAAACGTCCGGTTCCTTCTGCCAGACGGAAGGCGGCAGCCCTGAAAGCTGTTGCTGGTCTTACCCTCCCCCGTGCAGCCTACTCAAAGGCACAACAGATATTGGGATCTCTGCTTTCCAACAGATGCAATCATTCACGGTGCTAAACCTCAGCAGAGCCTGTTCCCGAAAAGGCAAACGTCCGGCTCCTTGTCCCACACGGAAGGCGGCAGCCCTGAAAGCTGTTGCTGGTATTCACCTTCCCCGTGCAGCCTATTCACAGGAACTACCGCACTGGGAATCTCTGCTTTCCCAAAGACGCAATCATTCACGGTGCGCATCCTCGGCAGAGCCTGTTCCCGAAAAGGCAAACGTCCGGCTCCTTGACCCACACGGCAGGTGGCAGCCCTGAAAGCTGTTGCTCGTCTTCACCTTCCCCGTGCAGCCTATTCACAGGCACAACCGCACTGGGAATCTCTGCTTTCCCAAAGACGCAATCATTCACGGTGCTAAACCTCAGCTGAACCTGTTCCCGAAAAGGCAAACGTCCGGCTCCTTGTCCCACACGGAAGGTGGCAGCCCTGAAAGCTGTTGCTGGTCTTACCCTCCCCGTGCAGCCTATTCACAGGCACAACCGCACTGGGAATCTCTGCTTTCCCAAAGATGCAATCTCTCACGGTGCGCATCATCGGCAGAGCCTGTTCCTGAAAAGGCAAACGTCCGGCTCCTTGTCCCACACGGCAGGTGGCAGCCCTGAAAGCTGTTGCTGGTCTTCACCTTCCCCGTGCAGCCTACTCACAGGCACAATAGACATTGGGATCTGTGGTTGCCCAGAGAAGAAACATCTTACTGTGCGCGTCCTCGGCAGAGCCTGTTCCCGAAAAGGCAAACGTCCGGCTCCTTGTCCCACACGGAATGTGGCAGCCCTGAAAGCTGTTACTGGTCTTCACCTTCCCCGTGCAGCCTATTCACAGGCACAACCGCACTGGGAATCTCTGCTTTCCCACAGATGCAATCACTCACGGTGCGCATCCCCGGCAGAGCCTGTTCCCGAAAAGGCAAACGTCCGGCTCCTTGTCCCACACGGAAGGTGGCAGCCCTGAAAGCTGTTGCTGGTCTTCACCTTCCCCCTGCATCCTATTCACGGGAACAACAGATATTGGGATCTGTGCTTGCCGAGAGAAGGAACATCTCACGGTGCGCATCCTCGGCAGAGCCTGTTCCCGAAAAGGCAAACGTCCGGCTCCTTGTCCCACACAGAAGGTGGCAGCCCTGAAAGCTGTTGCTCGTCTTCGCCTTCCCCGTGCAGCCTATTCACAGGCACAACCGCGCTGGGAATCTCTGCTGTCCGAAAGATGTAACCGTTCACGGTGCTAAACCTCAGCAGAGCCTGTTCCCGAAAAGGCAAACGTCCGGTTCCTTGTCCCACACGGAAGGCGGCAGCCCTGAAAGCTGTTGCTGGTCTTCACCTTCCCCGTGCAGCCTATTCACAGGCACAACCTCGCTGGGAATCTCTGCTTTCCCACAGATGCAATCATTCACGGTGCACGTCCTCGGCAGAGCCTGTTCCCGAAAAGGTAAACGTCCAGCTCCTTGTCCCACACGGAAGGTGGCAGTCCTGAAAGCTGTTGCTGGTCTTCACCTTCCCCCTGCAGCCTATTCACAGGCACAACAGATATTGGGATCTCTACTCTCCAAAAGACGCAATCACTCACGGTGCGCATCCTCGGCAGAGCCTGTTCCCGAAAAGGCAAAAGTCCTGCTCCTTCTCCCAGACGGAAGGCGGCAGCCCTGAAAGCTGTTGGTGGTGTTCACCTTCCCCGTGCAGCCTATTTACAGGCACAACCGCACTGGGAATCTCTGCTTTCCCAAAGATGTAACCATTCACGGTGCTAAACCTCAGCAGAGCCTGTTCCCAAAAAGGCAAACGTCCGGCTCCTTGTTGCACACGGAAGGCGGCAGCCCTGAAAGCTGTTGCTGGTCTTCACCATCCCCGTGCAGCCTACTCACAGGCACAACAGATATTGGGATCTGTGCTTTCCCAAAGATGCAATCATTCACGGTGCTAATCCTCGGCAGAGCCTGTTCCCGAAAAGGCAAACGTCCGGCTCCTTGTCCCACACGGAAGGTGGCAGCCCTGAAAGCTGTTGCTGGTCTTCACCTTCCCCCTGCAGCCTATTCACAGGCACAACAGACATTGGGATCTGTGCTTGCCCAGAGAACAAACATCTCACGGTGCGCATCCTCGGCAGAGCCTGTTCCCGAAAAGGCAAACGTCCGGCTCCTTGTCCCACACGGCAGGTGGCAGCCCTGAAAGCTGTTGCTGGTCTTCACCTTCCCCGTGCAGCCTATTCACAGGCACAACCGCACTGGGAATCTCTGCTTTCCGAAAGATGTAACCATTCACAGTGCTAAACCTCAGCATGGCCTGTTCCCGAAAAGGCAAACGTCCGGCTCCTTGTCCCACACGGCAGGTGGCAGCCCTGAAAGCTGTTGCTGGTCTTCACCTTCCCCCTGCAGCCTATTCACAGGCACAACAGATATTGGGATCTGTGCTTGCCCAGAGAAGAAACATGTCACGGTCTGCATCCTCAGCAGAGCCTGTTCCCGAAAAGGCAAACGTCCGGCTCCTTGTCCCACACGGAAGGCGGCAGCCCTGAAAGCTGTTGGTGGTCTTCACCTTCCCCGTGCAGCCTATTCACAGGCACAACCGCACTGGGAATCTCTGCTTTCCGAAAGATGTAACCATTCACAGTGCTAAACCTCAGCAGAACCTGTTCCCGAAAAGGCAAACGTCCGGCTCCATGTCCCACACGGAAGGCGGCAGCCCTGAAAGCTGTTGGTGGTCTTCACCTTCCCCGTGCAGCCTATTCACAGGCACAACCGCACTGGGAATCTCTGCTTTCCGAAAGATGTAACCATTCACAGTGCTAAACCTCGGCAGAGCCTGTTCCCAAAAAGGGAAACGTCCGGCTCCTTCTGCCAGACGGAAGGCGGCAGCCCTGAAAGCTGTTGGTGGTCTTCACCTTCCCCGTGCAGCCTATTCACAGGCACAACCGATATTGGGATCTCTACTCTCCAAAAGACGCAATCATTCACGGTCTGCATCCTCGGCAGAGCCTGTTCCCGAAAAGGCAAACGTCCGGCTCCTTGTCCCACACGGAAGGCGGCAGCCCTGAAAGCTGTTGCTGGTCTTCACCTTCCTCGTGCAGCCTATTCACAGGCACAACAGATATTGGGATCTCTACTCTCCAAAAGACGCAATCACTCACGGTGCGCATCCTCGGCAGAGCCTGTTCCCGAAAAGGCAAACGTCCGGCTCTTTCTCCCAGACGGAAGGTGGCAGCCCTGAAAGCTGTTGCTCGTCTTCACCTTCCCCATGCAGCGTATTCACAGGCACAATCGCGCTGGGAATCTCTGCTGTCCGAAAGATGTAACCGTTCACGGTGCTAAACCTCAGCAGAGCCTGTTCCCGAAAAGGCAAACGTCCGGCTCCTTGTCCCACATGGAAGGCGGCAGCCCTGAAAGCTGTTGCTGGTCTTCACCTTCCCCGTGCAGCCTATTCACAGGCACAACCGCACTGGGAATCTCTGCTTTCCCACAGATGCAATCACTCACGGTGCGCATCCTCGGCAGAGCCTGTTCCCGAAAAGGCAAACGTCCGGCTCCTTGTCCCACACGGAAGGCGGCAGCCCTGAAAGCTGTTGCTGGTCTTCACCTTCCCCGTGCAGCCTATTCACAGGACAACCGCGCTGGGAATCTCTGCTTTCCCACAGATGCAATCTCTCACGGTGCGCATCATCGGCAGAGCCTGTTCCTGAAAAGGCAAACGTCCGGCTCCTTGTCCCACACGGAAGGTGGCAGCCCTGAAAGCTGTTGCTGGTCTTCACCTTCCCAGTGCAGCCTATTCACAGGCACAACCGCGCTGGGAATCTCTGCTTTCCCACAGATGCAATCATTCACGGTGCGCATCCTCGGCAGAGCCTGTTCCCGAAAAGGCAAATGTCCAGCTCCTTGTCCCACACGGAAGGTGGCAGCCCTGAAAGCTGTTGCTGGTCTTCACCTTCCCCCTGCAGCCTATTCACAGGAACAACAGACATTGGGATCTGTGCTTGCCCAGAGAAGAAACATCTCACGGTGCGCATCCTCGGCAGAGCCTGTTCCCGAAAAGGTAAACGTCCGGCTCCTTGTCCCACACGGAAGGCGGCAGCCCTGAAAGCTGTTGCTGGTCTTCACCTTCCCCGTGCAGCCTATTCACATACACAACCGCACTGGGAATCTCTGCTTTCCCACAGATGGAATCATTCACGGTGCTAAACCTCAGCAGAGCCTGTTCCCGAAAAGGCAAACGTCCGGCTCCTTGTCCCACACGGAAGGCGGCAGCCCTGAAAGCTGTTGCTGGTCTTCACCTTCCCCGTGCAGCCTATTCACAGGCAGAACAGATATTGGGATCTCTACTCTCCAAAAGACGCAATCACTCACGGTGCACATCCTCGGCAGAGCCTGTTCCCGAAAAGGCAAACGTCCGGCTCCTTGTCCCACACGGAAGGCGGCAGCCCTGAAAGCTGTTGCTGGTCTTCACCTTCCCCGTGCAGCCTACTCACAGGCACAACAGATATTGGGATCTGTGCTTTCCCAAAGATGCAATCATTCACGGTGCGAAACCTCAGCAGAGCCTGTTCCCGAAAAGGCAAACGTCTGGCTCCTTGTCCCACACGGAAGGTGGCAGTCCTGAAAGCTGTTGCTGGTCTTCACCTTCCCCGTGCAGCCTACTCACAGGCACAACAGATATTGGGATCTCTACTCTCCAAAAGACGCAATCACTCACGGTGCGCATCCTCGGCAGAGCCTGTTCCCGAAAAGGCAAACGTCCGGCTCCTTCTCCCAGACGGAAGGCGGCAGCCCTGAAAGCTGTTGCTGGTCTTCACCTTCCCCGTGCAGCCTATTCACAGGCACAACAGACATTGGGAATCTCTGCTTTCCCAAAGACGCAATCTCTCACGGTGCGCATCTTCGGCAGAGCCTGTTCCCGAAAAGGCAAACGTCCGGCTCCTTGTCCCACACGGAAGGTGGCAGCCCTGAAAGCTGTTGCTGGTCTTCACCTTCCCCGTGCAGCCTATTCACAGGCACAACCGCACTGGGAATCTCTGCTTTCCCAAAGATGCAATCATTCACGGTGCGCATCCTCGGCAGAGCCTGTTCCCGAAAAGGCAAACGTCCGGCTCCTTGTCCCACACGGAAGGTGGCAGCCCTGAAAGCTGTTGCTGGTCTTCACCTTCCCCGTGCAGCCTACTCACAGGCACAACAGATATTGGGATCTGTGCTTTCCCAAAGATGCAATCATTCACGGTGATAAACCTCAGCAGAGCCTGTTCCCGAAAAGGCAAACGTCCGGCTCCTTGTCCCACACGGAAGGCGGCAGCCCTGCAAGCTGTTGCTGGTCTTCACCTTCCCCCTGCAGCCTACTCACAGGCACAACAGATATTGGGATCTGTGCTTTCCCAAAGATGCAATCATTCACGGTGCTAATCCTCGGCAGAGCCTGTTCCCGAAAAGGCAAACGTCCGGCTCCTTGTCCCACACGGAAGGTGGCAGCCCTGCAAGCTGTTGCTGTTCTTCACCTTCCCCGTGCAGCCTATTCACAGGCACAACAGACATTGGGATCTGTGCTTGCCCAGAGAAGAAACACCTCACGGTGTGCATCCTCGGCAGAGCCTGTTCCCGAAAAGGCAAACGTCCGGCTCCTTCTCCCACACGGAAGGCGGCTGCCCTGAAAGCTGTTGCTGGTCTTCACCTTCCCCGTGCAGCCTATTCACAGGAACAACAGTCATTGGGAATCTCTGCTTTCCCACAGATGCAATCATTCACGGTGCGCATCCTCGGCAGAGCCTGTTCCCGAAAAGGCAAACGTCCGGCTCCTTCTCCCACACGGAAGGCGGCAGCCCTGAAAGCTGTTGCTGGTCTTCACCTTCCCCGTGCAGCCTATTCACAGGCACAACCGATATTGGGATCTCCACTCTCCAAAAGACGCAGTCATTCACGGTCTGCATCCTCGGCAGAGCCTGTTCCCGAAAAGGCAAACGTCCGGCTCCTTGTCCCACACGGAAGGCGGCAGCCCTGAAAGCTGTTGCTGGTCTTCACCTTCCCCGTGCAGCCTATTCACAGGAACAACCGCACTGGGAATCTCTACTTTCCCAAAGACGTAATCACTCACGGTGCGCATCTTCGGCAGAGCCTGTTCCCGAAAAGGCAAACGTCCGGCTCCTTGTCCCACACGGAAGGCGGCAGCCCTGAAAGCTGTTGCTGGTCTTCACCTTCCCCGTGCAGCCTATTCACAGGCACAACCGATATTGGGATCTCTACTCTCCAAAAGATGCAATCATTCACGGTCTGCATCCTCGGCAGAGCCTGTTCCCGAAAAGGCAAACGTCCGGCTCCTTGTCCCACACGGAAGGTGGCAGCCCTGAAAGCTGTTGCTGGTCTTCACCTTCCCCGTGCAGCCTATTCACAGGCACAACCGCACTGGGAATCTCTGCTTTCCCAAAGACGCAATCATTCACGGTCTGCATCCTCGGCAGAGCCTGTTCCCGAAAAGGCAAACGTCCAGCTCCTTGTCCCACATGGAAGGTTGCAGTCCTGAAAGCTGTTGCTGGTCTTCACCTTCCCCGTGCAGCCTATTCACAGGCACAACAGATATTGGGATCTGTGCTTGCCCAGAGAAGAAACATCTCACGGTGCGCATCCACGGCAGAGCCTGTTCCCGAAAAGGCAAACGTCCGGCTCCTTGTCCCACACGGAAGGTGGCAGCCCTGAAAGCTGTTGCTGGTCTTCACCTTCCCCGTGCAGCCTATTCACAGGCACAACCGATATTGGGATCTGTGCTTTCCCAAAGATGCAATCATTCACGGTGCTAATCCTCGGCAGAGCCTGTTCCCGAAAAGGCAAACGTCCGGCTCCTTGTCCCACACGGAAGGCGGCAGCCCTGAAAGCTGTTGCTGGTCTTCACCTTCCTCGTGCAGCCTATTCACAGGCACAACAGATATTGGGATCTGTGCTTGCCCAGAGAAGGAACATCTCACGGTGCGCATCCTCGGCAGAGCCTGTTCCCGAAAAGGCAAACGTCCGGCTCCTTGTCCCACACGGCAGGTGGCAGCCCTGCAAGCTGTTGCTGGTCTTCACCTTCCCCCTGCAGCCTATTCACAGGCACAACCGCACTGCGAATCTCTGCTTTCCCAAAGATGTAACCATTCACAGTGCTAAACCTCAGCAGAGCCTGTTCCCGAAAAGGCAAACGTCCGGATCCTTGTCCCACACGGAAGGCGGCAGCCCTGAAAGCTGTTGCTGGTCTTCACCTTCCCCCTGCAGCCTATTCACAGGCACAACAGACATTGGGAATCTCTGCTTTCCCACAGATGCAATCATTCACGGTGCGCATCCTCGGCAGAGCCTGTTCCCGAAAAGGCAAACGTCCGGCTCCTTGTCCCACACGGAAGGCGGCAGCCCTGAAAGCTGTTGCTGGTCTTCACCTTCCCCGTGCAGCCTATTCACAGGCACAACCGCACTGGGAATCTCTGCTTTCCCAAAGATGCAATCATTCACGGTGCTAAACCTCGGCAGAGCCTGTTCCCGAAAAGGCAAACGTCCGGCTCCTTGTCCCACACGGAAGGTGGCAGCCCTGAAAGCTGTTGCTGGTCTTCACCTTCCCAGTGCAGCCTATTCACAGGCACAACCGCACTGGGAATCTCTGCTTTCCCAAAGATGCAATCATTCACGGTGCTAATCCTCGGCAGAGCCTGTTCCCGAAAAGGCAAACGTCCGGCTCCTTGTCCCACACGGAAGGCGGCAGCCCTGAAAGCTGTTGCTGGTCTTCACCTTCCCCATGCAGCCTATTCACAGGCACAACCGCACTGGGAATCTCTGCTTTCCCAAAGACGCAATCATTCACGGCGCTAAACCTCAGCAGAGCCTGTTCCCGAAAATGCAAACGTCCGGCACCAAGTCCCACATGGAAGGTGGCAGCCCTGAAAGCTGTTGCTGGTCTTCACCTTCCCCCTGCAGCCTATTTACAGGCACAAAGGACATTGGGATCTGTGCTTGCCCAGAGAAGAAACATCTCACGGTGCGCATCCTCGGCACAGCCTGTTCCCGAAAAGGCAAACGTCCGGCTCCTTGTCCCACACGGCAGGCGGCAGCCCTGAAAGCTGTTGCTGGTCTTCACCTTCCCCGTGCAGCCTATTCACAGGCACAACCGCACTGGGAATCTCTGCTTTCCGACAGATGTAACCATTCACAGTGCTAAACCTCAGCAGAGCCTGTTCCCGAAAAGGCAAACGTCCGGCTCCCTGTCCCACACGGAAGGTGGCAGCCCTGAAAGCTGTTGCTGGTCTTCACCTTCCCCCTGCAGCCTATTCACAGGCACAACAGATATTGGGATCTGTGCTTGCCCAGAGAAGAAACATCTCACGGTGCGCATCCTCGGCAGAGCCTGTTCCCGAAAAGGCAAACGTCCGGCTCCATGTCCCACACGGAAGGCGGCAGCCCTGAAAGCTGTTGCTGGTCTTCACCTTCCCCCTGCAGCCTATTCACAGGCACAACCACACTGGGAATCTCTGCTTTCCCAAAGATGCAATCTCTCACGGTGCACATCATCGGCAGAGCCTGTTCCCGAAAAGGCAAACGTCCGGCTCCTTGTCCCACACGGAAGGCGGCAGCCCTGAAAGCTGTTGCTGGTCTTCACCTTCCCCGTGCAGCCTATTCACAGGCACAACCACACTGGGAATCTCTGCTTTCCCAAAGATGCAATCTCTCACGGTGCACATCATCGGCAGAGCCTGTTCCCGAAAAGGCAATCGTCCGGCTCCTTGTCCCACACGGAAGGTGGCAGCCCTGAAAGCTGTTGCTGGTCTTCACCTTCCCCGTGCAGCCTATTCACAGGCACAACCGCACTGGGAATCTATGCTTTCCCAAAGACGCAATCGCTCACGGTGCGCATCTTTGGCAGAGCCTGTTCCCGAAAAGGCAAACGTCCGGCTCCTTTTCCCACACGGAAGGTGGCAGCCCTGAAAGCTGTTGCTGGTCTTCACCTTCCCCGTGCAGCCTATTCACAGGCACAACCGATATTGGGATCTCTACTCTCCAAAAGACGCAATCATTCACGGTCTGCATCCTCGGCAGAGCCTGTTCCCGAAAAGGCAAACGTCCGGCTCCTTGTCCCACACGGCAGGTGGCAGTCCTGAAAGCTGTTGCTGGTCTTCACCTTCCCCGTGCAGCCTATTCACAGGCACAACAGACATTGGGATCTGTGCTTGCCCAGAGAAGAAACATCTCACGGTGCGCATCCTCGGCAGATCCTGTTCCCGAAAAGGCAAACGTCCGGCTCCTTGTCCCACACGGAAGGTGGCAGCCCTGAAAGCTGTTGCTGGTCTTCACCTTCCCCGTGCAGCCTACTCACAGGCACAACAGACATTGGGATCTCTGCTTGCCCAGAGAAGCAACATCTCACGGTGCGCATCCTCGGCAGAGCCTGTTCCCGAAAAGGCAAACATCCGGCTCCTTGTCCCACACGGAAGGTGGCAGCCCTGAAAGCTGTTGCTGGTCTTCACCTTCCCCGTGCAGCCTATTCACAGGCACAACCGCACTGGGAATCTCTGCTTTCCCACAGATACAATCTCTCACGGTGGGCATCCTCTGCAGAGCCTGTTCCCGAAAAGGCAAACGTCCGGCTCCTTGTCCCACACGGAAGGTGGCAGCGCTGAAAGCTGTTGCTGGTCTTCACCTTCCCCGTGCAGCCTATTCACAGGCACAACAGATATTGGGATCTGTGCTTGCCCAGAGAAGGAACATCTCACGGTGCGCATCCTCGGCAGAGCCTGTTCCCGAAAAGGCAAACGTCCGGCTCCTTGTCCCACACGGAAGGTGGCAGCCCTGAAAGCTGTTGCTGGTCTTCACCTTCCCCGTGCAGCCTATTCACAGGCACAACAGATATTGGGATCTCTGCTTTCCCACAGATGCAATCATTCGCGGTGCTAAACCTCAGCAGAGCCTGTTCCTGAAAAGGCAAACGTCCGGCTCCTTGTCCCACACGGAAGGTGGCAGCCCTGAAAGCTGTTGCTGGTCTTCACCTTCCCTGTGCAGCCTAGTCACAGGCACAACCGCACTGGGAATCTAAGCTTTCCCAAAGACGCAATCGCTCACGGTGCGCATCTTTGGCAGAGCCTGTTCCCGAAAAGGCAAACGTCCGGCTCCTTGTCCCACACGGCAGGTGGCAGCCCTGAAAGCTGTTGCTGGTCTTCACCTTCCCCCTGCAGCCTATTCACAGGCACAACAGACATTGGGATCTCTACTCTCCAAAAGACTCAATCATTCACGGTGCGCATCCTCGGCAGAGCCTGTTCCCGAAAAGGCAAACATCCGGCTCCTTGTCCCACACGGAAGGCGGCAGCCCTGAAAGCTGTTGCTGGTCTTCACCTTCCCCGTGCAGCCTATACACACGCACAACAGATATTGGGATCTGTGCTTGCCCAGAGAAGAAACATCTCACGGAGCTAAACCTCAGCAGAGCCTGTTCCCGAAAAGGCAAACGTCCGGCTCCTTGTCCCACACGGAAGGTGGCAGCCATGAAAGCTGTTGCTGGTCTTCACCTTCCCCGTGCAGCCTATTCACAGGCACAACAGACATTGGGATCTGTGCTTGCCCACAGATGCAATCATTCACGGTGCGCATCCTCAGCAGAGCCTGTTCCCGAAAAGGCAAACGTCCGGCTCCTTGTCCCACACGGCAGGTGGCAGCCCTGAAAGCTGTTGCTGGTCTTCACCTTCCCCGTGCAGCCTATTCACAGGCACAACCGCACTGGGAATCTCTGCTTTCCCAAAGACGCAATCGCTCACGGTCTGCATCCTCGGCAGAGCCTGTTCCCGAAAAGGCAAGCGTCCGGCTCCTTGTCCCACACGGAAGGTGGCAGCCCTGAAAGCTGTTGCTGGTCTTCACCTTCCCCGTGCAGCCTATTCACAGGCACAACAGATATTGGGATCTGTGCTTGCCCAGAGAAGAAACATCTCACGGTGCGCATCCACGGCAGAGCCTGTTCCCGAAAAGGCAAACGTCCGGCTCCTTGTCCCACACGGAAGGTGGCAGCCCTGAAAGCTGTTGCTGGTCTTCACCTTCCCCGTGCAGCCTATTCACAGGCACAACCGATATTGGGATCTCTACTCTCCAAAAGACGCAATCATTCACGGTCTGCATCCTCGGCAGAGCCTGTTCCCGAAAAGGCAAACGTCCGGCTCCTTGTCCCACACGAAAGGCGGCAGCCCTGAAAGCTGTTGCTGGTCTTCACCTTCCTCGTGCAGCCTATTCACAGGCACAACAGATATTGGGATCTGTGCTTGCCCAGAGAAGGAACATCTCACGGTGCGCATCCTCGGCAGAGCCTGTTCCCGAAAAGGCAAACGTCCGGCTCCTTGTCCCACACGGCAGGTGGCAGCCCTGCAAGCTGTTGCTGGTCTTCACCTTCCCCCTGCAGCCTATTCACAGGCACAACCGCACTGCGAATCTCTGCTTTCCCAAAGATGTAACCATTCACAGTGCTAAACCTCAGCAGAGCCTGTTCCCGAAAAGGCAAACGTCCGGATCCTTGTCCCACACGGAAGGTGGCAGCCCTGAAAGCTGTTGCTGGTCTTCACCTTCCCCGTGCAGCCTATTCACAGGCACAACCGCACTGGGAATCTCTGCTTTCCCACAGATACAATCTCTCACGGTGCGCATCCTCTGCAGAGCCTGTTCCCGAAAAGGCAAACGTCCGGCTCCTTGTCCCACACGGAAGGTGGCAGCGCTGAAAGCTGTTGCTGGTCTTCACCTTCCCCGTGCAGCCTATTCACAGGCACAACAGATATTGGGATCTGTGCTTGCCCAGAGAAGGAACATCTCACGGTGCGCATCCTCGGCAGAGCCTGTTCCCGAAAAGGCAAACGTCCGGCTCCTTGTCCCACACGGAAGGTGGCAGCCCTGAAAGCTGTTGCTGGTCTTCACCTTCCCCGTGCAGCCTATTCACAGGCACAACAGATATTGGGATCTCTGCTTTCCCACAGATGCAATCATTCACGGTGCTAAACCTCAGCAGAGCCTGTTCCTGAAAAGGCAAACGTCCGGCTCCTTGTCCCACACGGAAGGTGGCAGCCCTGAAAGCTGTTGCTGGTCTTCACCTTCCCCGTGCAGCCTAGTCACAGGCACAACCGCACTGGGAATCTATGCTTTCCCAAAGACGCAACCGCTCACGGTGCGCATCTTTGGCAGAGCCTGTTCCCGAAAAGGCAAACGTCCGGCTCCTTGTCCCACACGGCAGGTGGCAGCCCTGAAAGCTGTTGCTGGTCTTCACCTTCCCCCTGCAGCCTATTCACAGGCACAACCGATATTGGGATCTCTACTCTACAAAAGACGCAATCATTCACGGTGCGCATCCTCGGCAGAGCCTGTTCCCGAAAAGGCAAACATCCGGCTCCTTGTCCCACACGGAAGGCGGCAGCCCTGAAAGCTGTTGCTGGTCTTCACCTTCCCCGTGCAGCCTATACACACGCACAACAGATATTGGGATCTGTGCTTGCCCAGAGAAGAAACATCTCACGGAGCTAAACCTCAGCAGAGCCTGTTCCCGAAAAGGCAAACGTCCGGCTCCTTGTCCCACACGGAAGGTGGCAGCCATGAAAGCTGTTGCTGGTCTTCACCTTCCCCGTGCAGCCTATTCACAGGCACAACCGCACTGGGAATCTCTGTTTTCCCACAGATGCAATCATTCACGGTGCGCATCCTCAGCAGAGCCTGTTCCCGAAAAGGCAAACGTCCGGCTCCTTGTCCCACACGGCAGGTGGCAGCCCTGAAAGCTGTTGCTGGTCTTCATCTTCCCCGTGCAGCCTATTCACAGGCACAACCGCACTGGGAATCTCTGCTTTCCCAAAGACGCAATCGCTCACGGTCTGCATCCTCGGCAGAGCCTGTTCCCGAAAAGGCAAACGTCCAGCTCCTTGTCCCACACGGAAGGTTGCAGTCCTGAAAGCTGTTGCTGGTCTTCACCTTCCCCGTGCAGCCTATTCACAGGCACAACAGATATTGGGATCTGTGCTTGCCCAGAGAAGAAACATCTCACGGTGCGCATCCACGGCAGAGCCTGTTCCCGAAAAGGCAAACGTCCGGCTCCTTGTCCCACACGGAAGGTGGCAGCCCTGAAAGCTGTTGCTGGTCTTCACCTTCCCCGTGCAGCCTATTCACAGGCACAACCGATATTGGGATCTCTACTCTCCAAAAGACGCAATCATTCACGGTCTGCATCCTCGGCAGAGCCTGTTCCCGAAAAGGCAAACGTCCGGCTCCTTGTCCCACACGGAAGGTGGCAGCCCTGAAAGCTGTTGCTGGTCTTCACCTTCCTCGTGCAGCCTATTCACAGGCACAACAGATATTGGGATCTGTGCTTGCCCAGAGAAGGAACATCTCACGGTGCGCATCCTCGGCAGAGCCTGTTCCCGAAAAGGCAAACGTCCGGCTCCTTGTCCCACACGGCAGGTGGCAGCCCTGCAAGCTGTTGCTGGTCTTCACCTTCCCCGTGCAGCCTATTCACAGGCACAACCGCACTGCGAATCTCTGCTTTCCCAAAGATGTAACCATTCACAGTGCTAAACCTCAGCAGAGCCTGTTCCCGAAAAGGCAAACGTCCGGATCCTTGTCCCACACGGAAGGTGGCAGCCCTGAAAGCTGTTGCTGGTCTTCACCTTCCCCCTGCAGCCTATTCACAGGCACAACAGACATTGGGAATCTCTGCTTTCCCACAGATGCAATCATTCACGGTGCGCATCCTCGGCAGAGCCTGTTCCCGAAAAGGCAAACGTCCGGCTCCTTGTCCCACACGGAAGGCGGCAGCCCTGAAAGCTGTTGCTGGTCTTCACCTTCCCCGTGCAGCCTATTCACAGGCACAACCGCACTGGGAATCTCTGCTTTCCCAAAGATGCAATCATTCACGGTGCTAAACCTCGGCAGAGCCTGTTCCCGAAAAGGCAAACGTCCGGCTCCTTGTCCCACACGGAAGGTGGCAGTCCTGAAAGCTGTTGCTGGTCTTCACCTTCCCAGTGCAGCCTATTCACAGGCACAACCGCACTGGGAATCTCTGCTTTCCCAAAGATGCAATCATTCACGGTGCTAATCCTCTGCAGAGCCTGTTCCCGAAAAGGCAAACGTCCGGCTCCTTGTCCCACACGGAAGGCGGCAGCCCTGAAAGCTGTTGCTGGTCTTCACCTTCCCCATGCAGCCTATTCACAGGCACAACCGCACTGGGAATCTCTGCTTTCCCAAAGATGCAATCATTCACGGCGCTAAACCTCAGCAGAGCCTGTTCCCGAAAATGCAAACGTCCGGCACCAAGTCCCACACGGAAGGTGGCAGCCCTGAAAGCTGTTGCTGGTCTTCACCTTCCCCCTGCAGCCTATTTACAGGCACAAAGGACATTGGGATCTGTGCTTGCCCAGAGAAGAAACATCTCACGGTGCGCATCCTCGGCACAGCCTGTTCCCGAAAAGGCAAACGTCCGGCTCCTTGTCCCACACGGAAGGCGGCAGCCCTGAAAGCTGTTGCTGGTCTTCACCTTCCCCGTGCAGCCTATTCACAGGCACAACCGCACTGGGAATCTCTGCTTTCCCACAGATGTAACCATTCACAGTGCTAAACCTCAGCAGAGCCTGTTCCCGAAAAGGCAAACGTCCGGCTCCCTGTCCCACACGGAAGGTGGCAGCCCTGAAAGCTGTTGCTGGTCTTCACCTTCCCCGTGCAGCCTATTCACAGGCACAACAGATATTGGGATCTGTGCTTGCCCAGAGAAGAAACATCTCACGGTGCGCATCCTCGGCAGAGCCTGTTCCCGAAAAGGCAAACGTAAGGGTCCTTGTCCCACACAGCAGGCGGCAGCCCTGAAAGCTGTTGCTGGTCTTCACCTTCCCCGTGCAGCCTATTCACAGGCACAACCACACTGGGAATCTCTGCTTTCCCAAAGATGCAATCTCTCACGGTGCACATCATCGGCAGAGCCTGTTCCCGAAAAGGCAAACGTCCGGCTCCTTGTCCCACACGGAAGGCGGCAGACCTGAAAGCTGTTGCTGGTCTTCACCTTCCCCGTGCAGCCTATTCACAGGCACAACCACACTGGGAATCTCTGCTTTCCCAAAGATGCAATCTCTCACGGTGCACATCATCGGCAGAGCCTGTTCCCGAAAAGGCAATCGTCCGGCTCCTTGTCCCACACGGAAGGTGGCAGCCCTGAAAGCTGTTGCTGGTCTTCACCTTCCCCGTGCAGCCTATTCACAGGCACAACCGCACTGGGAATCTATGCTTTCCCAAAGACGCAATCGCTCACGGTGCGCATCTTTGGCAGAGCCTGTTCCCGAAAAGGCAAACGTCCGGCTCCTTGTCCCACACGGAAGGTGGCAGCCCTGAAAGCTGTTGCTGGTCTTCACCTTCCCCGTGCAGCCTATTCACAGGCACAACCGATATTGGGATCTCTACTCTCCAAAAGACGCAATCATTCACGGTCTGCATCCTCGGCAGAGCCTGTTCCCGAAAAGGCAAACGTCCGGCTCCTTGTCCCACACGGCAGGTGGCAGTCCTGAAAGCTGTTGCTGGTCTTCACCTTCCCCGTGCAGCCTATTCACAGGCACAACAGACATTGGGATCTGTGCTTGCCCAGAGAAGCAACATCTCACGGTGCGCATCCTCGGCAGAGCCTGTTCCCGAAAAGGCAAACATCCGGCTCCTTGTCCCACAAGGCAGGAGGCAGCCCTGAAAGCTGTTGCTGGTCTTCACCTTCCCCGTGCAGCCTATTCACAGGCACAACAGATATTGGGATCTCTGCTTTCCCACAGATGCAATCATTCACGGTGCGCAACCTCAGCAGAGCCTGTTCCTGAAAAGGCAAACGTCCGGCTCCTTGTCCCACACGGCAGGTGGCAGCCCTGAAAGCTGTTGCTGGTCTTCACCTTCCCCCTGCAGCCTATTCACAGGCACAACAGACATTGGGATCTCTACTCTCCAAAAGACGCAATCATTCACGGTGCGCATCCTCGGCAGAGCCTGTTCCCGAAAAGGCAAACATCCGGCTCCTTGTCCCACATGGAAGGCGGCAGCCCTGAAAGCTGTTGCTGGTCTTCACCTTCCCCGTGCAGCCTATACACACGCACAACAGATATTGGGATCTGTGCTTGCCCAGAGAAGAAACATCTCACGGAGCTAAACCTCAGCAGAGCCTGTTCCCGAAAAGGCAAACGTCCGGCTCCTTGTCCCACACGGAAGGTGGCAGCCCTGAAAGATGTTGCTGGTCTTCACCTTCCCCGTGCAGCCTATTCACAGGCACAACCGCACTGGGAATCTCTGCTTTCCCACAGATGCAATCATTCACGGTGCGCATCCTCAGCAGAGCCTGTTCCCGAAAAGGCAAACGTCCGGCTCCTTGTCCCACACGGCAGGTGGCAGCCCTGCAAGCTGTTGCTGGTCTTCACCTTCCCCGTGCAGCCTATTCACAGGCACAACAGACATTGGGATCTGTGCTTGCCCAGAGAAGAAACATCTCACGGTGCGTATACTCTGCAGAGCCTGTTCCCGAAAAGGCAAATGTCCGGCTCCTTGTCCCACACGGAAGGTGGCAGCCCTGAAAGCTGTTGCTGGTCTTCACCTTCCCCGTGCAGCCTACTCACAGGCACAACAGATATTGGGATCTGTGCTTGCCCAGAGAAGAAACATCTCACGTTGCGCATCCTCGGCAGAGCCTGTTCCCGAAAAGGCAAACGTCCGGCTCCTTGTCCCACACGGAAGGTGGCAGCCCTGAAAGCTGTTGCTGGTCTTCACCTTCCCCCTGCAGCCTATTCACAGGCACAACCTCACTGGGAATCTCTGCTTTCCCACAGATGCAAACATTCACGGTGCTAAACCTCAGCAGAGCCTGTTCCCGAAAAGGCAAACGTCCGGCTCCTTGTCCCACACGGAAGGTGGCAGCCCTGAAAGCTGTTGCTGGTCTTCACCTTCCCCGTGCAGCCTATTCACAGGCACAACAGATATTGGGATCTGTGCTTGCCCAGAGAAGAAACATCTCACGTTGCGCATCCTCGGCAGAGCCTGGTCCCGAAAAGGCAAACGTCCGGCTCCTTGTCCCACACGGCAGGTGGCAGCCCTGAAAGCTGTTGCTGGTCTTCACCTTCCCCGTGCAGCCTATTCACAGGAACAACCGCACTGGGAATCTCTGCTTTCCCACAGATGCAATCACTCACGGTGCGCATCCTAGGCAGAGCCTGTTCCCGAAAAGGCAAACGTCCGGCTCCTTGTCCCACACGGAAGGTGGAAGCCCTGAAAGCTGTTGCTGGTCTTCACCTTCCCCGTGCAGCCTACTCACAGGCACAACAGATATTGGGATCTCTCCTTTCCCACAGATGTAATCATTCACGGTGCTAAACCTCAGCAGAGCCTGTTCCCAAAAAGGCAAACGTCCGGCTCCTTGTCCCACAGGGCAGGTGGCAGCCCTGAAAGCTGTTGCTGGTCTTCACCTTCCCCGTGCAGCCTATTCACAGGCACAACAGATATTGGGAATCTCTGCTTTCCGAAAGATGCAATCATTCACGGTGCGCATCCTCGGCAGAGCCTGTTCCCGAAAAGGCAAACGTCCGGCTCCTTGTCCCACACGGAAGGCGGCAGCCCTGAAAGCTGTTGCTGGTCTTCACCTTCCCCGTGCAGCCTATTCACAGGCACAACAGATATTGGGAATCTCTGCTTTCCGAAAGATGCAATCATTCACGGTGCGCATCCTCGGCAGAGCCTGTTCCCGAAAAGGCAAACGTCCGGCTCCTTGTCCCACACGGCAGGTGGCAGCCCTGAAAGCTGTTGCTGGTCTTCACCTTCCCCGTGCAGCCTATTCACAGGAACAACCGCACTGGGAATCTCTGCTTTCCCACAGATGCAATCACTCACGGTGCGCATCCTAGGCAGAGCCTGTTCCCGAAAAGGCAAACGTCCGGCTCCTTGTCCCACACGGAAGGTGGAAGCCCTGAAAGCTGTTGCTGGTCTTCACCTTCCCCCTGCAGCCTACTCACAGGCACAACAGATATTGGGATCTCTCTTTTCCCACAGATGCAATCATTCACGGTGCGCATCCTCAGCAGAGCCTGTTCCCGAAAAGGCAAACGTCCGGCTCCTTGTCCCACACGGAAGGTGGCAGCCCTGAAAGCTGTTGCTGGTCTTCACCTTCCCCATGCAGCCTATTCACAGGAACAACCGCACTGGGAATCTCTGCTTGCCCAGAGAAGCAACATGTCACTGTGCGCATCCTCGGCAGAGCCTGTTCCCGAAAAGGCAAACGTCCGGCTCCTTGTCCCACACGGAAGGTGGCAGCCCTGAAAGCTCTTGCTGGTCTTCACCTTCCCCGTGCAGCCTATTCACAGGCACAACCGCGCTGGGAATCTCTGCTTTCTCAAAGACGCAATCACTCACGGTGCGCATCATCGGCAGAGCCTGTTCCCGAAAAGGCAAACGTCCGGCTCCTTGTCCCACAGGGCAGGTGGCAGCCCTGAAAGCTGTTGCTAGTCTTCACCTTCCCCGTGCAGTCTATTCACAGGCACAACCGCATTGGGAATCTCTGCTTTCCCACAGATGCAATCTCTCACGGTGCGCATCCTCGGCAGAGCCTGTTCCCGAAAAGGCAAACGTCCGGCTCCTTGTCCCACAGGGCAGGTGGCAGCACTGAAAGCTGTTGCTGGTCTTCACCTTCCCCGTGCAGCCTATTCACAGGCACAACCGCATTGGGAATCTCTGCTTTCCCACAGATGCAATCTCTCACGGTGCGCATCCTCAGCAGAGCCTGTTCCCGAAAAGGCAAACGTCCGGCTCCTTGTCCCACACGAAAGGCGGCAGCCCTGAAAGCTGTTGCTGGTCTTCACCTTCCCCGTGCAGCCTACTCACAGGCAAAACAGATATTGGGAATCTCTGCTTTCCGAAAGATGCAATCATTCACGGTGCGCATCCTCGGCAGAGCCTGTTCCCGAAAAGGCAAACGTCCGGCTCCTTGTCCCACACGGCAGGTGGCAGCCCTGAAAGCTGTTGCTGGTCTTCACCTTCCCCGTGCAGCCTATTCACAGGAACAACCGCACTGGGAATCTCTGCTTTCCCACAGATGCAATCACTCACGGTGCGCATCCTAGGCAGAGCCTGTTCCCGAAAAGGCAAACGTCCGGCTCCTTGTCCCACACGGAAGGTGGAAGCCCTGAAAGCTGTTGCTGGTCTTCACCTTCCCCGTGCAGCCTACTCACAGGCACAACAGATATTGGGATCTCTCCTTTCCCACAGATGTAATCATTCACGGTGCTAAACCTCAGCAGAGCCTGTTCCCGAAAAGGCAAACGTCCGGCTCCTTGTCCCACAGGGCAGGTGGCAGCCCTGAAAGCTGTTGCTGGTCTTCACCTTCCCCGTGCAGCCTATTCACAGGCACAACCGCACTGGGAATCTCTGCTTGCCCAGAGAAGCAACGTCTCACGGTGCGCATCCTCGGCAGAGCCTGTTCCCGAAAAGGCAAACGTCCGGCTCCTTATCCCACATGGAAGGCGGCAGACCTGAAAGCTGTTGCTGGTCTTCACCTTCCCCGTGCAGCCTATTCACAGGCACAACCGCGCTGGGAATCTCTGCTTTCCCAAAGACGCAATCACTCACGGTGCGCATCTTCGGCAGAGCCTGTTCCCGAAAAGGCAAACGTCCGGCTCCTTGTCCCACACGGCAGGTGGCAGCCCTGCAAGCTGTTGCTGGTCTTCACCTTCCCCGTGCAGCCTATTCACAGGCACAACAGACATTGGGATCTGTGCTTGCCCAGAGAAGAAACATCTCACGGTGCGTATACTCTGCAGAGCCTGTTCCCGAAAAGGCAAATGTCCGGCTCCTTGTCCCACACGGAAGGTGGCAGCCCTGAAAGCTGTTGCTGGTCTTCACCTTCCCCGTGCAGCCTACTCACAGGCACAACAGATATTGGGATCTGTGCTTGCCCAGAGAAGAAACATCTCACGTTGCGCATCCTCGGCAGAGCCTGTTCCCGAAAAGGCAAACGTCCGGCTCCTTGTCCCACACGGAAGGTGGCAGCCCTGAAAGCTGTTGCTGGTCTTCACCTTCCCCCTGCAGCCTATTCACAGGCACAACCTCACTGGGAATCTCTGCTTTCCCACAGATGCAAACATTCACGGTGCTAAACCTCAGCAGAGCCTGTTCCCGAAAAGGCAAACGTCCGGCTCCTTGTCCCACACGGAAGGTGGCAGCCCTGAAAGCTGTTGCTGGTCTTCACCTTCCCCGTGCAGCCTATTCACAGGCACAACAGATATTGGGATCTGTGCTTGCCCAGAGAAGAAACATCTCACGTTGCGCATCCTCGGCAGAGCCTGGTCCCGAAAAGGCAAACGTCCGGCTCCTTGTCCCACACGGCAGGTGGCAGCCCTGAAAGCTGTTGCTGGTCTTCACCTTCCCCGTGCAGCCTATTCACAGGAACAACCGCACTGGGAATCTCTGCTTTCCCACAGATGCAATCACTCACGGTGCGCATCCTAGGCAGAGCCTGTTCCCGAAAAGGCAAACGTCCGGCTCCTTGTCCCACACGGAAGGTGGAAGCCCTGAAAGCTGTTGCTGGTCTTCACCTTCCCCGTGCAGCCTACTCACAGGCACAACAGATATTGGGATCTCTCCTTTCCCACAGATGTAATCATTCACGGTGCTAAACCTCAGCAGAGCCTGTTCCCAAAAAGGCAAACGTCCGGCTCCTTGTCCCACAGGGCAGGTGGCAGCCCTGAAAGCTGTTGCTGGTCTTCACCTTCCCCGTGCAGCCTATTCACAGGCACAACAGATATTGGGAATCTCTGCTTTCCGAAAGATGCAATCATTCACGGTGCGCATCCTCGGCAGAGCCTGTTCCCGAAAAGGCAAACGTCCGGCTCCTTGTCCCACACGGAAGGCGGCAGCCCTGAAAGCTGTTGCTGGTCTTCACCTTCCCCGTGCAGCCTATTCACAGGCACAACAGATATTGGGAATCTCTGCTTTCCGAAAGATGCAATCATTCACGGTGCGCATCCTCGGCAGAGCCTGTTCCCGAAAAGGCAAACGTCCGGCTCCTTGTCCCACACGGCAGGTGGCAGCCCTGAAAGCTGTTGCTGGTCTTCACCTTCCCCGTGCAGCCTATTCACAGGAACAACCGCACTGGGAATCTCTGCTTTCCCACAGATGCAATCACTCACGGTGCGCATCCTAGGCAGAGCCTGTTCCCGAAAAGGCAAACGTCCGGCTCCTTGTCCCACACGGAAGGTGGAAGCCCTGAAAGCTGTTGCTGGTCTTCACCTTCCCCCTGCAGCCTACTCACAGGCACAACAGATATTGGGATCTCTCCTTTCCCACAGATGCAATCATTCACGGTGCGCATCCTCAGCAGAGCCTGTTCCCGAAAAGGCAAACGTCCGGCTCCTTGTCCCACACGGAAGGTGGCAGCCCTGAAAGCTGTTGCTGGTCTTCACCTTCCCCATGCAGCCTATTCACAGGAACAACCGCACTGGGAATCTCTGCTTGCCCAGAGAAGCAACATGTCACTGTGCGCATCCTCGGCAGAGCCTGTTCCCGAAAAGGCAAACGTCCGGCTCCTTGTCCCACACGGAAGGTGGCAGCCCTGAAAGCTCTTGCTGGTCTTCACCTTCCCCGTGCAGCCTATTCACAGGCACAACCGCGCTGGGAATCTCTGCTTTCTCAAAGACGCAATCACTCACGGTGCGCATCATCGGCAGAGCCTGTTCCCGAAAAGGCAAACGTCCGGCTCCTTGTCCCACAGGGCAGGTGGCAGCCCTGAAAGCTGTTGCTAGTCTTCACCTTCCCCGTGCAGTCTATTCACAGGCACAACCGCATTGGGAATCTCTGCTTTCCCACAGATGCAATCTCTCACGGTGCGCATCCTCGGCAGAGCCTGTTCCCGAAAAGGCAAACGTCCGGCTCCTTGTCCCACAGGGCAGGTGGCAGCACTGAAAGCTGTTGCTGGTCTTCACCTTCCCCGTGCAGCCTATTCACAGGCACAACCGCATTGGGAATCTCTGCTTTCCCACAGATGCAATCTCTCACGGTGCGCATCCTCGGCAGAGCCTGTTCCCGAAAAGGCAAACGTCCGGCTCCTTGTCCCACACGAAAGGCGGCAGCCCTGAAAGCTGTTGCTGGTCTTCACCTTCCCCGTGCAGCCTACTCACAGGCAAAACAGATATTGGGAATCTCTGCTTTCCGAAAGATGCAATCATTCACGGTGCGCATCCTCGGCAGAGCCTGTTCCCGAAAAGGCAAACGTCCGGCTCCTTGTCCCACACGGCAGGTGGCAGCCCTGAAAGCTGTTGCTGGTCTTCACCTTCCCCGTGCAGCCTATTCACAGGAACAACCGCACTGGGAATCTCTGCTTTCCCACAGATGCAATCACTCACGGTGCGCATCCTAGGCAGAGCCTGTTCCCGAAAAGGCAAACGTCCGGCTCCTTGTCCCACACGGAAGGTGGAAGCCCTGAAAGCTGTTGCTGGTCTTCACCTTCCCCGTGCAGCCTACTCACAGGCACAACAGATATTGGGATCTCTCCTTTCCCACAGATGTAATCATTCACGGTGCTAAACCTCAGCAGAGCCTGTTCCCGAAAAGGCAAACGTCCGGCTCCTTGTCCCACAGGGCAGGTGGCAGCCCTGAAAGCTGTTGCTGGTCTTCACCTTCCCCGTGCAGCCTATTCACAGGCACAACCGCACTGGGAATCTCTGCTTGCCCAGAGAAGCAACGTCTCACGGTGCGCATCCTCGGCAGAGCCTGTTCCCGAAAAGGCAAACGTCCGGCTCCTTATCCCACATGGAAGGCGGCAGACCTGAAAGCTGTTGCTGGTCTTCACCTTCCCCGTGCAGCCTATTCACAGGCACAACCGCGCTGGGAATCTCTGCTTTCCCAAAGACGCAATCACTCACGGTGCGCATCTTCGGCAGAGCCTGTTCCCGAAAAGGCAAACGTCCGGCTCCTAGTCCCACACGGAAGGCGGCAGCCCTGAAAGCTGTTGCTGGTCTTCACCTTCCCCGTGCAGCCTAATCACAGGCACAACCGCACTGGGAATCTCTGCTTTCCGAAAGACGCAATCATTCACGGTGCTAAACCTCAGCAGAGCCTGTTCCCGAAAAGGCAAACGTCCGGCTCCTTGTCCCACACGGAAGGCGGCAGCCCTGCAAGCTGTTGCTGGTCTTCACCTTCCCCGTGCAGCCTATTCACAGGCACAACAGATATTGGGATCTGTGCTTGCCCAGAGAAGAAACATCTCACGGTGCGCATCCTCGGCAGAGCCTGTTCCCGAAAAGGCAAACATCCGGCTCCTTGTCCCACAGAGAAGGTGGCAGCCCTGAAAGCTGTTGCTGGTCTTCACCTTCCCCGTGCACCCTATTCACAGGCACAACCGCACTGGGAATCTCTGCTTTCCCAAAGATGCAATCATTCACGGTGCTAATCCTCGGCAGAGTCGGTTCCCGAAAAGGCAAATGTCCGGCTCCTTGTCCCACACGGAAGGTGGCAGCCCTGAAAGCTGTTGCTGGTCTTCACCTTCCCCCTGCAGCCTATTCACAGGCACAACAGACATTGGGATCTCTGCTTTCCCACAGATGCAATCATTCACGGTGCTAAACCTCAGCAGAGCCTGTTCCCGAAAAGGCAAACGTCCGGCTCCTTGTCCCACACGGCAGGTGGCAGCCCTGAAAGCTGTTGCTGGTCTTCACCTTCCCCGTGCAGCCTATTCACAGGCACAACCGCATTGGGAATCTCTGCTTTCCCACAGATGCAATCTCTCACGGTGCGCATCCTAAGCAGAGTCTGTTCCCGAAAAGGCAAACGTCCGGCTCCTTGTCCCACAAGGAAGGCGGCAGCCCTGAAAGTTGTTGCTGGTCTTCACCTTCCCCGTGCAGCCTATTCACAGGAACAACTGCACTGGGAATCTCTGCTTTCCCACAGATGCAATCACTCACGGTGCGCATCCTCGGCAGAGCCTGTTCCCGAAAAGGCAAACGTAAGGGTCCTTGTCCCACACGGCAGGTGGCAGCCCTGAAAGCTGTTGCTGGTCTTCACCTTCCCCGTGCAGCCTATTCACAGGCACAACTGCATTGGGAATCTCTGCTTTCCCAAAGATGCAATCTGTCACGGTGCGCATCATCGGCAGAGCCTGTTCCCGAAAAGGCAAACGTCCGGCTCCTTGTCCCACACGGAAGGTGGCAGCCCTGCAAGCTGTTGCTGGTCTTCACCTTCCCCGTGCAGCCTACTCACAGGCACAACCGCACTGGGAATCTCTGCTTTCCCACAGATGCAATCATTCACGGTGCTAAACCTCAGCAGAGCCTGTTCCCGAAAAGGCAAACGTCCGGCTCCTTGTCCCACACGGAAGGTGGCAGCCCTGAAAGCTGTTGCTGGTCTTCACCTTCCCCCTGCAGCCTATTCACAGGCACAACCGCACTGGGAATCTCTGCTTTCCCAAAGATGCAATCATTCACGGTGCAGATCCTCGGCAGAGTCGGTTCCCGAAAAAGCAAACGTCCGGCTCCTTGTCCCACACGGCAGGCGGCAGCCCTGAAAGCTGTTGCTGGTCTTCACCTTCCCCCTGCAGCCTATTCACAGGCACAACAGACATTGGGATCTCTGCTTTCCCACAGATGCAATCATTCACGGTGCTAAACCTCAGCAGAGCCTGGTCCCGAAAAGGCAAACGTCCGGCTCCTTGTCCCACACGGCAGGTGGCAGCCCTGAAAGCTGTTGCTGGTCTTCACCTTCCCCCTGCAGCCTATTCACAGGCACAACAGATATTGGGATCTGTGCTTGCCCAGAGAAGAAACATCTCACGGTGCGCATCCTCGGCAGAGCCTGTTCCCGAAAAGGCAAACGTCCGGCTCCTTGTCCCACACGGAAGGCGGCAGCCCTGAAAGCTGTTGCTGGTCTTCACCTTCCCCCTGCAGCCTATTCACAGGCACAACCGATATTGGGATCTCTACTCTCCTAAAGACGCAATCATTCACGGTCTGCATCCTCGGCAGAGCCTGTTCCCGAAAAGGCAAACATCCGGCTCCTTGTCCCACACGGAAGCTGGCAGCCCTGAAAGCTGTTGCTGGTCTTCACCTTCCCCGTGCAGCCTACTCACAGGCACAACAGATATTGGGATCTGTGCTTGCTCAGATAAGAAACATCTCACGATGCTAAACCTCAGCAGAGCCTGTTCCCGAAAAGGCAAACATCCGGCTCCTTGTCCCACACGGAAGGTGGCAGCCCTGAAAGCTGTTGCTGGTCTTCACCTTCCCCGTGCAGCCTACTCACAGGCACAACAGATATTGGTATCTGTGCTTGCCCAGAGAAGAAACATCTCACGGTGCGCATCCTCGGCAGAGCCTGTTCCCGAAAAGGCAAACGTCCGGCTCCTTGTCCCACAAGGAAGGCGGCAGCCCTGAAAGCTGTTGCTGGTCTTCACCTTCCCCGTGCAGCCTATTCACAGGCACAACAGATATTGGGAATCTCTGCTTTCCGAAAGATGCAATCATTCACGGTGCGCATCCTCGGCAGAGCCTGTTCCCGAAAAGGCAAATGTCCGGCTCTTTGTCCCACACGGAAGGCGGCAGCCCTGAAAGCTGTTGCTGGTCTTCACCTTCCCCGTGCAGCCTACTCACAGGCAAAACAGATATTGGGAATCTCTGCTTTCCGAAAGATGCAATCATTCACGGTGCGCATCCTCGGCAGAGCCTGTTCCCGAAAAGGCAAACGTCCGGCTCCTTGTCCCACACGGCAGGTGGCAGCCCTGAAAGCTGTTGCTGGTCTTCACCTTCCCCGTGCAGCCTATTCACAGGAACAACCGCACTGGGAATCTCTGCTTTCCCACAGATGCAATCACTCACGGTGCGCATCCTAGGCAGAGCCTGTTCCCGAAAAGGCAAACGTCCGGCTCCTTGTCCCACACGGAAGGTGGAAGCCCTGAAAGCTGTTGCTGGTCTTCACCTTCCCCGTGCAGCCTACTCACAGGCACAACAGATATTGGGATCTCTCCTTTCCCACAGATGTAATCATTCACGGTGCGCATCCTCAGCAGAGCCTGTTCCCGAAAAGGCAAACGTCCGGCTCCTTGTCCCACAGGGCAGGTGGCAGCCCTGAAAGCTGTTGCTAGTCTTCACCTTCCCCGTGCAGCCTATTCACAGGCACAACAGATATTGGGAATCTCTGCTTTCCGAAAGATGCAATCATTCACGGTGCGCATCCTCGGCAGAGCCTGTTCCCGAAAAGGCAAACGTCCGGCTCCTTGTCCCACACGGAAGGCGGCAGCCCTGAAAGCTGTTGCTGGTCTTCACCTTCCCCCTGCAGCCTATTCACAGGCACAACAGATATTGGGAATCTCTGCTTTCCGAAAGATGCAATCATTCACGGTGCGCATCCTCGGCAGAGCCTGTTCCCGAAAAGGCAAACGTCCGGCTCCTTGTCCCACACGGCAGGTGGCAGCCCTGAAAGCTGTTGCTGGTCTTCACCTTCCCCGTGCAGCCTATTCACAGGAACAACCGCACTGGGAATCTCTGCTTTCCCACAGATGCAATCACTCACGGTGCGCATCCTCAGCAGAGCCTGTTCCCGAAAAGGCAAACGTCCGGCTCCTTGTCCCACACGGAAGGTGGAAGCCCTGAAAGCTGTTGCTGGTCTTCACCTTCCCCCTGCAGCCTACTCACAGGCACAACAGATATTGGGATCTCTCCTTTCCCACAGATGCAATCATTCACGGTGCGCATCCTCAGCAGAGCCTGTTCCCGAAAAGGCAAACGTCCGGCTCCTTGTCCCACACGGAAGGTGGCAGCCCTGAAAGCTGTTGCTGGTCTTCACCTTCCCCGTGCAGCCTATTCACAGGAACAACCGCACTGGGAATCTCTGCTTGCCCAGAGAAGCAACATCTCACTGTGCGCATCCTCGGCAGAGCCTGTTCCCGAAAAGGCAAACGTCCGGCTCCTTGTCCCACACGGCAGGTGGCAGCCCTGAAAGCTGTTGCTGGTCTTCACCTTCCCCGTGCAGCCTATTCACAGGCACAACCGCGCTGGGAATCTCTGCTTTCTCAAAGACGCAATCACTCACGGTGCGCATACTGGCAGAGCCTGTTCCCGAAAAGGCAAACGTCCGGCTCCTTGTCCCACAGGGCAGGTGGCAGCCCTGAAAGCTGTTGCTAGTCTTCACCTTCCCCGTGCAGTCTATTCACAGGCACAACCGCATTGGGAATCTCTGCTTTCCCACAGATGCAATCTCTCACGGTGCGCATCCTCGGCAGAGCCTGTTCCCGAAAAGGCAAACGTCCGGCTCCTTGTCCCACAGGGCAGGTGGCAGCCCTGAAAGCTGTTGCTGGTCTTCACCTTCCCCGTGCAGCCTATTCACAGGCACAACCGCATTGGGAATCTCTGCTTTCCCACAGATGCAATCTCTCACGGTGCGCATCCTCGGCAGAGCCTGTTCCCGAAAAGGCAAACGTCCGGCTCCTTGTCCCACACGAAAGGCGGCAGCCCTGAAAGCTGTTGCTGGTCTTCACCTTCCCCGTGCAGCCTACTCACAGGCAAAACAGATATTGGGAATCTCTGCTTTCTGAAAGATGCAATCATTCACGGTGCACATCCTCGGCAGAGCCTGTTCCCGCAAAGGCAAACGTCCGGCTCCTTGTCCCACACGGCAGGTGGCAGCCCTGAAAGCTGTTGCTGGTCTTCACCTTCCCCGTGCAGCCTATTCACAGGAACAACCGCACTGGGAATCTCTGCTTTCCCACAGATGCAATCACTCACGGTGCGCATCCTAGGCAGAGCCTGTTCCCGAAAAGGCAAACGTCCGGCTCCTTGTCCCACACGGAAGGTGGAAGCCCTGAAAGCTGTTGCTGGTCTTCACCTTCCCCGTGCAGCCTACTCACAGGCACAACAGATATTGGGATCTCTCCTTTCCCACAGATGTAATCATTCACGGTGCTAAACCTCAGCAGAGCCTGTTCCCGAAAAGGCAAACGTCCGGCTCCTTGTCCCACAGGGCAGGTGGCAGCCCTGAAAGCTGTTGCTGGTCTTCACCTTCCCCGTGCAGCCTATTCACAGGCACAACCGCACTGGGAATCTCTGCTTGCCCAGAGAAGCAACGTCTCACGGTGCGCATCCTCGGCAGAGCCTGTTCCCGAAAAGGCAAACGTCCGGCTCCTTATCCCACATGGAAGGCGGCAGCCCTGAAAGCTGTTGCTGGTCTTCACCTTCCCCGTGCAGCCTATTCACAGGCACAACCGCGCTGGGAATCTCTGCTTTCCCAAAGACGCAATCACTCACGGTGCGCATCTTCGGCAGAGCCTGTTCCCGAAAAGGCAAACGTCCGGCTCCTTGTCCCACACGGCAGGTGGCAGCCCTGCAAGCTGTTGCTGGTCTTCACCTTCCCCGTGCAGCCTATTCACAGGCACAACCGCACTGGGAATCTCTGCTTTCCGAAAGACGCAATCATTCACGGTGCTAAACCTCAGCAGAGCCTGTTCCCGAAAAGGCAAACGTCCGGCTCCTTGTCCCACACGGAAGGCGGCAGCCCTGCAAGCTGTTGCTGGTCTTCACGTTCCCCGTGCAGCCTATTCACAGGCAGAACAGATATTGGGATCTGTGCTTGCCCAGAGAAGAAACATCTCACGGTGCGCATCCTCGGCAGAGCCTGTTCCCGAAAAGGCAAACGTCCGGCTCCTTGTCCCACACGGAAGGTGGCAGCCCTGAAAGCTGTTGCTGGTCTTCACCTTCCCCGTGCAGCCTATTCACAGGCACAACCGCCCTGGGAATCTCTGCTTTCCCACAGATGCAATCTCTCACGGTGCGCATCCTCGGCAGAGCCTGTTCCCGAAAAGGCAAACGTCCGGCTCCTTGTCCCACACGGCAGGTGGCAGCCCTGAAAGCTGTTGCTGGTCTTCACCTTCCCCGTGCAGCCTATTCACAGGCACAACAGATATTGGGATCTGTGCTTGCCCAGAGAAGAAACATCTCACGGTGCGCATCCTCGGCAGAGCCTGTTCCCGAAAAGGCAAACGTCCGGCTCCTTGTCCCACATGGGAGGAGGCAGCCCTGAAAGCTGTTGCTGGTCTTCACCTTCCCCGTGCAGCCTATTCACAGGAACAACCGCACTGGGAATCTCTGCTTTCCCACAGATGCAATCACTCAGGGTGCGCATCCTAGGCAGAACCTGTTCCCGAAAAGGCAAACGTCCGGCTCCTTGTCCCACACGGAAGGTGGAAGCCCTGAAAGCTGTTGCTGGTCTTCACCTTCCCCGTGCAGCCTACTCACAGGCACAAAAGATATTGGGATCTCTGCTTTCCCACAGACGCAATCACTCACGGTGCGCATCCTCGGCAGAGCCTGTTCCCGAAAAGGCAAACGTCCGGCTCCTTGTCCCACACGGAAGGCGGCAGCCCTGAAAGCTGTTGCTGGTCTTCAGCTTCCCCGTGCAGCCTATTCACAGGCACAACCGCGCTGGGAATCTCTGCTTTCTCAAAGACGCAATCACTCACGGTGCGCATCTTTGGCAGAGCCTGTTCCCGAAAAGGCAAACGTCCGGCTCCTTGTCCCACACGGCAGGTGGCAGCCCTGAAAGCTGTTGCTGGTCTTCACCTTCCCCGTGCAGCCTATTCACAGGAACAACCGCACTGGGTATCTCTGCTTTCCCACAGATGCAATCTCTCACGGTGCGCATCCTAGGCAGAGCCTGTTCCCGAAAAGGCAAACGTCCGGCTCCTAGTCCCACACGGAAGGCGGCAGCCCTGAAAGCTGTTGCTGGTCTTCACCTTCCCCGTGCAGCCTACTCACAGGCACAACAGATATTGGGATCTCTCCTTTCCCACAGATGCAATCATTCACGGTGCTAAACCTCAGCAGAGCCTGTTCCCGAAAAGGCAAACGTCCGGCTCCTTGTCCCACACTGAAGGCGGCAGCCCTGAAAGCTGTTGCTGGTCTTCACCTTCCCCGTGCAGCCTATTCACAGGAGCAATAGATATTGGGATCTGTGCTTGCCCAGAGAAGAAACATCTCACGGTGCGCATCCTCGGCAGAGCCTGTTCCCGAAAAGGCAAACGTCCGGCTCCTTGTCCCACACGGAAGGTGGCAGCCCTGCAAGCTGTTGCTGGTCTTCACCTTCCCCGTGCAGCCTATTCACAGGCACAACCGCATTGGGAATCTCTGCTTTCCCACAGATGCAATCTCTCACGGTGCGCTTCCTCGGCAGAGCCTGTTCCCGAAAAGGCAAACGTCCGGCTCCTTGTCCCACACGGAAGGTGGCAGCCCTGAAAGCTGTTGCTGGTCTTCACCTTCCCCGTGCAGCCTACTCACAGGCACAACAGATATTGGAATCTCTGCTTTCCCACAGATGCAATCATTCGCGGTGCTAAACCTCAGCAGAGCCTGTTCCTGAAAAGGCACACGTCCGGCTCCTTGTCCCACACGGAAGATGGAAGCCCTGAAAGCTGTTGCTGGTCTTCACCTTCCCAGTGCAGCCTATTCACAGGCACAACAGACATTGGGTTCTGTGCTTGCCCAGAGAAGAAACATCTCACAGTGTGCATCCTCAGCAGAGCCTGTTCCCGAAAAGGCACACGTCCGGCTCCTTGTCCCACACGGAAGGTGGCAGCCCTGCAAGCTGTTGCTGGTCTTCACCTTCCCCGTGCAGCCTATTCACAGGCACAACCGCGCTGGGAATCTCTGCTTTCCGAAAGACGCAATCATTCACGGTGCTAAACCTCAGCAGAGCCTGTTCCCGAAAAGGCAAACGTCCGGCTCCTTGTCCCACACGGAAGGCGGCAGCCCTGAAAGCTGTTGCTGGTCTTCACCTTCCCCGTGCAGCCTATTCACAGGCACAGCAGATATTGGGATCTGTGCTTGCCCAGAGAAGAAACTTCTCACGGTGCGCATCGTCGGCAGAGCCTTTTCCCGAAAAGGCAAACGTCCGGCTCCTTGTCCCACACAGAAGGTGGCAGCCCTGAAAGCTGTTGCTGGTCTTCACCTTCCCAGTGCAGCCTATTCACAGGCACAACCGCCCTGGGAATCTCTGCTTTCCCACAGATGCAATCTCTCACGGTGCGCATCCTCGGCAGAGCCTGTTCCCGAAAAGGCAAACGTCCGGCTCCTTGTCCCACACGGAAGGTGGCAGCCCTGAAAGCTGTTGCTGGTCTTCACCTTCCCCGTGCAGCCTACTCAGAGGCACAACAGATATTGGGATCTGTGCTTTCCCAGAGAAGGAACATCTCACGGTGCTCATCCTCGGCAGAGCCTGTTCCCGAAAAGGCAAACGTCCGGCTCCTTGTCCCACACGGAAGGCGGCAGCCCGGAAAGCTGTTGCTGGTCTTCACCTTCCCCGTGCAGCCTATTCACAGGCACAACAGATATTGGGATCTGTGCTTGCCCAGAGAAGAAACATCTCACGGTGCGCATCCTCGGCAGAGCCTGTTCCCGAAAAGGCAAACGTCCGGCTCCTTGTCCCACACGGAAGGAGGCAGCCCTGAAAGCTGTTGCTGGTCTTCACCTTCCCCGTGCAGCCTATTCACAGGCACAACCGCGCTGGGAATCTCTGCTTTCTCAAAGACGCAATCACTCACGGTGCGCATCTTTGGCAGAGCCTGTTCCCGAAAAGGCAAACCTCCGGCTCCTTTTCCCACACGGAAGGTGGCAGCCCTGCAAGCTGTTGCTGGTCTTCACCTTCCCCGTGCAGCCTATTCACAGGCACAACCGCACTGGGAATCTCTGCTTTCCCACAGATGCAATCTCTCACGGTGCGCATCCTCGGCAGAGCCTGTTCCCGAAAAGGCAAACGTCCGGCTCCTTGTCCCACACGGAAGGCGGCAGCCCTGAAAGCTGTTGCTGGTCTTCACCTTCCCCGTGCAGCCTATTCACAGGCACAACCGCGTTGGGAATCTCTGCTTTCCGAAAGATGTAACCATTCACGGTGCTAAACCTCAGCAGAGCCTGTTCCCGAAAAGGCAAACGTCCGGCTCCTTGTCCCACACGGAAGGCGGCAGCCCTGAAAGCTGTTGCTGGTCTTCACCTTCCCCGTGCAGCCTATTCACAGGCACAACAGATATTGGGATCTGTGCATGCCCAAAGAAGAAACATCTCACGGTGCGCATCCTCGGCAGATCCTGTTCCCGAAAAGGCAAACGTCCGGCTCCTTGTCCCACACGGAAGGTGGCAGCCCTGAAAGCTGTTGCTGGTCTTCACCTTCCCCGTGCAGCCTATTCACAGGAACAACCGCACTGGGAATCTCTGCTTGCCCAGAGAAGCAACATCTCACGGTGCGCATCTTCGGCATAGCCTGTTCCCGAAAAGGCAAACGTCCAGCTCCTTGTCCCACACGGAAGGTGGCAGCCCTGAAAGCTGTTGCTGGTCTTCACCTTCCCCGTGCAGCCTATTCACAGGCACAACCGCGCTGGGAATCTCTGCTTTCCCAAAGACGCAATCACTCACGGTGCGCATCTTCGGCAGAGCCTGTTCCCGAAAAGGCAAACGTCCGGCTCCTTGTCCCACACGGAATGTGGCAGACCTGCAAGCTGTTGCTGGTCTTCACCTTCCCCGTGCAGCCTATTCACAGGCACAACAGATATTGGGATCTGTGCTTGCCCAGAGAAGAAACATCTCACGGTGCGCATCCTCGGCAGAGCCTGTTCCCAAAAAGGCAAACGTCCGGCTCCTTGTCCCACACGGAAGGAGGCAGCCCTGAAAGCTGTTGCTGGTCTTCACCTTCCCCGTGCAGCCTATTCACAGGCACAACCGCACTAGGAATCTCTGCTTTCCCAAAGATGTAACCATTCACAGTGCTAAACCTCAGCAGAGCCTGTTCCCGAAAAGGCAAACGTCCGGCTCCTTGTCCCACACGGCAGGTGGCAGCCCTGAAAGCTGTTGCTGGTCTTCACCTTCCCCGTGCAGCCTATTCACAGGCGCAACCGCGCTGGGAATCTCTGCTTTCCCACAGATGCAATCACTCACGGTGCGCATCCTCGGCAGAGCCTGTTCCCGAAACGGCAAACGTCCGGCTCCTTGTCCCACACGGAAGGTGGAAGCCCTGAAAGCTGTTGCTGGTCTTCACCTTCCCCGTGCAGCCTACTCACAGGCACAACAGATATTGGGATCTCTCCTTTCCCACAGATGTAATCATTCACGGTGCTAAACCTCAGCAGAGCCTGTTCCCGAAAAGGCAAACGTCCGGCTCCTTGTCCCACAGGGCAGGTGGCAGCCCTGAAAGCTGTTGCTGGTCTTCACCTTCCCCGTGCAGCCTATTCACAGGCACAACCGCACTGGGAATCTCTGCTTGCCCAGAGAAGCAACGTCTCACGGTGCGCATCCTCGGCAGAGCCTGTTCCCGAAAAGGCAAACGTCCGGCTCCTTATCCCACATGGAAGGCGGCAGCCCTGAAAGCTGTTGCTGGTCTTCACCTTCCCCGTGCAGCCTATTCACAGGCACAACCGCGCTGGGAATCTCTGCTTTCCCAAAGACGCAATCACTCACGGTGCGCATCTTCGGCAGAGCCTGTTCCCGAAAAGGCAAACGTCCGGCTCCTTGTCCCACACGGCAGGTGGCAGCCCTGCAAGCTGTTGCTGGTCTTCACCTTCCCCGTGCAGCCTATTCACAGGCACAACCGCACTGGGAATCTCTGCTTTCCGAAAGACGCAATCATTCACGGTGCTAAACCTCAGCAGAGCCTGTTCCCGAAAAGGCAAACGTCCGGCTCCTTGTCCCACACGGAAGGCGGCAGCCCTGCAAGCTGTTGCTGGTCTTCACGTTCCCCGTGCAGCCTATTCACAGGCAGAACAGATATTGGGATCTGTGCTTGCCCAGAGAAGAAACATCTCACGGTGCGCATCCTCGGCAGAGCCTGTTCCCGAAAAGGCAAACGTCCGGCTCCTTGTCCCACACGGAAGGTGGCAGCCCTGAAAGCTGTTGCTGGTCTTCACCTTCCCCGTGCAGCCTATTCACAGGCACAACCGCCCTGGGAATCTCTGCTTTCCCACAGATGCAATCTCTCACGGTGCGCATCCTCGGCAGAGCCTGTTCCCGAAAAGGCAAACGTCCGGCTCCTTGTCCCACACGGCAGGTGGCAGCCCTGAAAGCTGTTGCTGGTCTTCACCTTCCCCGTGCAGCCTATTCACAGGCACAACAGATATTGGGATCTGTGCTTGCCCAGAGAAGAAACATCTCACGGTGCGCATCCTCGGCAGAGCCTGTTCCCGAAAAGGCAAACGTCCGGCTCCTTGTCCCACATGGGAGGAGGCAGCCCTGAAAGCTGTTGCTGGTCTTCACCTTCCCCGTGCAGCCTATTCACAGGAACAACCGCACTGGGAATCTCTGCTTTCCCACAGATGCAATCACTCAGGGTGCGCATCCTAGGCAGAACCTGTTCCCGAAAAGGCAAACGTCCGGCTCCTTGTCCCACACGGAAGGTGGAAGCCCTGAAAGCTGTTGCTGGTCTTCACCTTCCCCGTGCAGCCTACTCACAGGCACAAAAGATATTGGGATCTCTGCTTTCCCACAGACGCAATCACTCACGGTGCGCATCCTCGGCAGAGCCTGTTCCCGAAAAGGCAAACGTCCGGCTCCTTGTCCCACACGGAAGGCGGCAGCCCTGAAAGCTGTTGCTGGTCTTCAGCTTCCCCGTGCAGCCTATTCACAGGCACAACCGCGCTGGGAATCTCTGCTTTCTCAAAGACGCAATCACTCACGGTGCGCATCTTTGGCAGAGCCTGTTCCCGAAAAGGCAAACGTCCGGCTCCTTGTCCCACACGGCAGGTGGCAGCCCTGAAAGCTGTTGCTGGTCTTCACCTTCCCCGTGCAGCCTATTCACAGGAACAACCGCACTGGGTATCTCTGCTTTCCCACAGATGCAATCTCTCACGGTGCGCATCCTAGGCAGAGCCTGTTCCCGAAAAGGCAAACGTCCGGCTCCTAGTCCCACACGGAAGGCGGCAGCCCTGAAAGCTGTTGCTGGTCTTCACCTTCCCCGTGCAGCCTACTCACAGGCACAACAGATATTGGGATCTCTCCTTTCCCACAGATGCAATCATTCACGGTGCTAAACCTCAGCAGAGCCTGTTCCCGAAAAGGCAAACGTCCGGCTCCTTGTCCCACACTGAAGGCGGCAGCCCTGAAAGCTGTTGCTGGTCTTCACCTTCCCCGTGCAGCCTATTCACAGGAGCAATAGATATTGGGATCTGTGCTTGCCCAGAGAAGAAACATCTCACGGTGCGCATCCTCGGCAGAGCCTGTTCCCGAAAAGGCAAACGTCCGGCTCCTTGTCCCACACGGAAGGTGGCAGCCCTGCAAGCTGTTGCTGGTCTTCACCTTCCCCGTGCAGCCTATTCACAGGCACAACCGCATTGGGAATCTCTGCTTTCCCACAGATGCAATCTCTCACGGTGCGCTTCCTCGGCAGAGCCTGTTCCCGAAAAGGCAAACGTCCGGCTCCTTGTCCCACACGGAAGGTGGCAGCCCTGAAAGCTGTTGCTGGTCTTCACCTTCCCCGTGCAGCCTACTCACAGGCACAACAGATATTGGAATCTCTGCTTTCCCACAGATGCAATCATTCGCGGTGCTAAACCTCAGCAGAGCCTGTTCCTGAAAAGGCACACGTCCGGCTCCTTGTCCCACACGGAAGATGGAAGCCCTGAAAGCTGTTGCTGGTCTTCACCTTCCCAGTGCAGCCTATTCACAGGCACAACAGACATTGGGTTCTGTGCTTGCCCAGAGAAGAAACATCTCACAGTGTGCATCCTCAGCAGAGCCTGTTCCCGAAAAGGCACACGTCCGGCTCCTTGTCCCACACGGCAGGTGGCAGCCCTGCAAGCTGTTGCTGGTCTTCACCTTCCCCGTGCAGCCTATTCACAGGCACAACCGCGCTGGGAATCTCTGCTTTCCGAAAGACGCAATCATTCACGGTGCTAAACCTCAGCAGAGCCTGTTCCCGAAAAGGCAAACGTCCGGCTCCTTGTCCCACACGGAAGGCGGCAGCCCTGAAAGCTGTTGCTGGTCTTCACCTTCCCCGTGCAGCCTATTCACAGGCACAGCAGATATTGGGATCTGTGCTTGCCCAGAGAAGAAACTTCTCACGGTGCGCATCGTCGGCAGAGCCTTTTCCCGAAAAGGCAAACGTCCGGCTCCTTGTCCCACACGGCAGGTGGCAGCCCTGAAAGCTGTTGCTGGTCTTCACCTTCCCAGTGCAGCCTATTCACAGGCACAACCGCCCTGGGAATCTCTGCTTTCCCACAGATGCAATCTCTCACGGTGCGCATCCTCGGCAGAGCCTGTTCCCGAAAAGGCAAACGTCCGGCTCCTTGTCCCACACGGAAGGTGGCAGCCCTGAAAGCTGTTGCTGGTCTTCACCTTCCCCGTGCAGCCTACTCAGAGGCACAACAGATATTGGGATCTGTGCTTTCCCAGAGAAGGAACATCTCACGGTGCTCATCCTCGGCAGAGCCTGTTCCCGAAAAGGCAAACGTCCGGCTCCTTGTCCCACACGGAAGGCGGCAGCCCGGAAAGCTGTTGCTGGTCTTCACCTTCCCCGTGCAGCCTATTCACAGGCACAACAGATATTGGGATCTGTGCTTGCCCAGAGAAGAAACATCTCACGGTGCGCATCCTCGGCAGAGCCTGTTCCCGAAAAGGCAAACGTCCGGCTCCTTGTCCCACACGGAAGGAGGCAGCCCTGAAAGCTGTTGCTGGTCTTCACCTTCCCCGTGCAGCCTATTCACAGGCACAACCGCGCTGGGAATCTCTGCTTTCTCAAAGACGCAATCACTCACGGTGCGCATCTTTGGCAGAGCCTGTTCCCGAAAAGGCAAACCTCCGGCTCCTTTTCCCACACGGAAGGTGGCAGCCCTGCAAGCTGTTGCTGGTCTTCACCTTCCCCGTGCAGCCTATTCACAGGCACAACCGCACTGGGAATCTCTGCTTTCCCACAGATGCAATCTCTCACGGTGCGCATCCTCGGCAGAGCCTGTTCCCGAAAAGGCAAACGTCCGGCTCCTTGTCCCACACGGAAGGCGGCAGCCCTGAAAGCTGTTGCTGGTCTTCACCTTCCCCGTGCAGCCTATTCACAGGCACAACCGCGTTGGGAATCTCTGCTTTCCGAAAGATGTAACCATTCACGGTGCTAAACCTCAGCAGAGCCTGTTCCCGAAAAGGCAAACGTCCGGCTCCTTGTCCCACACGGAAGGCGGCAGCCCTGAAAGCTGTTGCTGGTCTTCACCTTCCCCGTGCAGCCTATTCACAGGCACAACAGATATTGGGATCTGTGCATGCCCAAAGAAGAAACATCTCACGGTGCGCATCCTCGGCAGATCCTGTTCCCGAAAAGGCAAACGTCCGGCTCCTTGTCCCACACGGAAGGTGGCAGCCCTGAAAGCTGTTGCTGGTCTTCACCTTCCCCGTGCAGCCTATTCACAGGAACAACCGCACTGGGAATCTCTGCTTGCCCAGAGAAGCAACATCTCACGGTGCGCATCTTCGGCATAGCCTGTTCCCGAAAAGGCAAACGTCCAGCTCCTTGTCCCACACGGAAGGTGGCAGCCCTGAAAGCTGTTGCTGGTCTTCACCTTCCCCGTGCAGCCTATTCACAGGCACAACCGCGCTGGGAATCTCTGCTTTCCCAAAGACGCAATCACTCACGGTGCGCATCTTCGGCAGAGCCTGTTCCCGAAAAGGCAAACGTCCGGCTCCTTGTCCCACACGGAATGTGGCAGACCTGCAAGCTGTTGCTGGTCTTCACCTTCCCCGTGCAGCCTATTCACAGGCACAACAGATATTGGGATCTGTGCTTGCCCAGAGAAGAAACATCTCACGGTGCGCATCCTCGGCAGAGCCTGTTCCCAAAAAGGCAAACGTCCGGCTCCTTGTCCCACACGGAAGGAGGCAGCCCTGAAAGCTGTTGCTGGTCTTCACCTTCCCCGTGCAGCCTATTCACAGGCACAACCGCACTAGGAATCTCTGCTTTCCCAAAGATGTAACCATTCACAGTGCTAAACCTCAGCAGAGCCTGTTCCCGAAAAGGCAAACGTCCGGCTCCTTGTCCCACACGGCAGGTGGCAGCCCTGAAAGCTGTTGCTGGTCTTCACCTTCCCCGTGCAGCCTATTCACAGGCGCAACCGCGCTGGGAATCTCTGCTTTCCCACAGATGCAATCACTCACGGTGCGCATCCTCGGCAGAGCCTGTTCCCGAAACGGCAAACGTCCGGCTCCTTGTCCCACACGGAAGGTGGAAGCCCTGAAAGCTGTTGCTGGTCTTCACCTTCCCCGTGCAGCCTACTCACAGGCACAACAGATATTGGGATCTCTGCTTTCCCACAGATGCAATCATTCACGGTGCTAAACCTCAGCAGAGCCTGTTCCCGAAAAGGCAAACGTCCGGCTCCTTGTCCCACACGGAAGGTGGCAGCCCTGAAAGCTGTTGCTGGTCTTCACCTTCCCCGTGCAGCCTATTCACAGGAACAACCTCACTGGGAATCTCTGCTTGCCCAGAGAAGCAACATCTCACGGTGCGCATCCTCGGCAGAGCCTGTTCCCGAAAAGGCAAACGTCCGGCTCCTTGTCCCACACGGAAGGCGGCAGCCCTGAAAGCTGTTGCTGGTCTTCACCTTCCCCGTGCAGCCTATTCAAAGGCACAACCGCGCTGGGAATCTCTGCTTTCTCAAAGACGCAATCACTCACGGTGCGCATCTTTGGCAGAGCCTGTTCCCGAAAAGGCAAACGTCCGGCTCCTTGTCCCACACGGAAGGCGGCAGCCCTGAAAGCTGTTGCTGGTCTTCACCTTCCCCGTGCAGCCTATTCACAGGCACAACAGATATTGGGATCTGTGCTTGCCCAGAGAAGAAACATCTCACGGTGCGCATCCTCGGCAGAGCCAGTTCCCGAAAAGGCAAACATCCGGCTCCTTGTCCCACACGGAAGGTGGAAGCCCTGCAAGCTGTTGCTGGTCTTCACCTTCCCCGTGCAGCCTACTCACAGGCACAACATATATTGGGATCTCTGCTTTCCCACAGATGCAATCATTCACGGTGCTAAACCTCAGCAGAGCCTATTCCCGAAAAGGCAAACGTCCGGCTCCTTGTCCCACACGGAAGGTGGCAGCCCTGAAAGCTGTTGCTGGTCTTCACCTTCCCAGTGCAGCCTATTCACAGGCACAACCGCACTGGGAATCTCTGCTTTCCCACAGATGCAATCACTCACGGTGCGCATCCTCGGCAGAGCCTGTTCCCGAAAAGGCAAACGTCCGCCTCCTTGTCCCACACGGAAGGCGGCAGCCCTGAAAGCTGTTGCTGGTCTTACCCTTCCCCGTGCAGCCTACTCAGAGGCACAACAGATATTGGGATCTGTGCTTTCCCAGAGAAGGAACATCTCACGGTGCTCATCCTCGGCAGAGCCTGTTCCCGAAAAGGCAAACGTCCGGCTCCTTGTCCCACAGGGCAGGTGGCAGCCCTGAAAGCTGTTGCTAGTCTTCACCTTCCCAGTGCAGCCTATTCACAGGCACAACCGCATTGCGAATCTCTGCTTTCCCAAAGATGCAATCTCTCACGGTGCGCATCCTCGGCAGAGCCTGTTCCCGAAAAGGCAAACGTCCGGCTCCTTGTCCCACACGGAAGGTGGCAGCCCTGAAAGCTGTTGCTGGTCTTCACCTTTCCCGTGCAGCCTATTCACAGGAACAACCGCACTGGGAATCTCTGCTTTCCCACAGATGCAATCTCTCACGGTGCGCATCCTCGGCAGAGCCTGTTCCCGAAAAGGCAAACGTCCGGCTCCTTGTCCCACACGGAAGGTGGAAGCCCTGCAAGCTGTTGCTGGTCTTCACCTTCCCCGTGCAGCCTATTCACAGGCACAACAGATATTGGGATCTGTGCTTGCCCAGAGAAGAAACATCTCACGGTGCGCATCCTCGGCAGAGCCTGTTCCCGAAAAGGCAAACGTCCGGCTCCTTGTCCCACACGGCAGGTGGCAGCCCTGCAAGCTGTTGCTGGTCTTCACCTTCCCCGTGCAGCCTATTCACAGGCACAACCGCACTGGGAATCTCTGCTTTCCGAAAGACGCAATCATTCACGGTGCTAAACCTCAGCAGAGCCTGTTCCCGAAAAGGCAAACGTCCGGCTCCTTGTCCCACACGGAAGGTGGCAGCCCTGAAAGCTGTTGCTGGTCTTCACCTTCCCCGTGCAGCCTATTCACAGGCACAGCAGATATTGGGATCTGTGCTTGCCCAGAGAAGAAACATCTCACGGTGCAGATCCTCGGCAGAGCCTGTTCCCGAAAAGGCAAACGTCCGGCTCCTTGTCCCAGACAGAAGGTGGCAGCCCTGAAAGCTGTTGCTGGTCTTCACCTTCCCCGTGCAGCCTATTCACAGGCACAACTGCACTGGGAATCTCTGCTTTCCCACAGATGCAATCTCTCACGGTGCGCATCCTAGGCAGAGCCTGTTCCCGAAAAGGCAAACGTCCGGCTCCTTGTCCCACACGGAAGGCGGCAGCCCTGAAAGCTGTTGCTGGTCTTCACCTTCCCCGTGCAGCCTACTCAGAGGCACAACAGATATTGGGATCTGTGCTTTCCCAGAGAAGGAACATCTCACGGTGCTCATCCTCGGCAGAGCCTGTTCCCGAAAAGGCAAACGTCCGGCTCCTTGTCCCACACGGCAGGTGGCAGCCCTGAAAGCTGTTGCTGGTCTTCACCTTCCCAGTGCAGCCTATTCACAGGCACAACCGCACTGGGAATCTCTGCTTTCCGAAAGATGTAACCATTCACGGTTCTAAACCTCAGCAGAGCCTGTTCCCGAAAAGGCAAACGTCCGGCTCCTTGTCCCACACGGAAGGCGGCAGCCCTGAAAGCTGTTGCTGGTCTTCACCTTCCCCGTGCAGCCTATTCACAGGCACAACCGCGCTGGGAATCTCTGCTTTCCCAAAGACGCAATCACTCACGGTGCGCATCTTTGGCAGAGCCTGTTCCCGAAAAGGCAAACGTCCGGCTCCTTGTCCCACACAGAAGGTGGCAGCCCTGAAAGCTGTTGCTGGTCTTCACCTTCCCCGTGCAGCCTATTCACAGGAACAACCACACTGGGAATCTCTGCTTTCCCAGAGACGCAATCTCTCACGGTGCGCATCCTCGGCAGAGCCTGTTCCCGAAAAGGCAAACGTCCGGCTCCTTGTCCCACACGGCAGGTGGCAGCCCTGAAAGCTGTTGCTGGTCTTCACCTTCCCCGTGCAGCCTATTCACAGGCACAACAGATATTGGGATCTGTGCTTGCCCAGAGAAGAAACATCTCACGGTGCGCATCCTCGGCAGAGCCTGTTCCCGAAAAGGCAAACGTCCGGCTCCTTGTCCCACACGGAAGGTGGCAGCCCTGAAAGCTGTTGCTGGTCTTCACCTTCCCCGTGCAGCCTATTCACAGGCACAACCGCGCTGGGAATCTCTGCTTTCTCAAAGACGCAATCACTCACGGTGCGCATCTTTGGCAGAGCCTGTTCCCGAAAAGGCAAACCTCCGGCTCCTTTTCCCACACGGAAGGTGGCAGCCCTGAAAGCTGTTGCTGGTCTTCACCTTCCCCGTGCAGCCTATTCACAGGCACAACCGCACTGGGAATCTCTGCTTTCCCAAAGATGCAATCTCTCACGGTGCGCATCCTCGGCAGAGCCTGTTCCCGAAAAGGCAAACGTCCGGCTCCTTGTCCCACACGGAAGGTGGCAGCCCTGAAAGCTGTTGCTGGTCTTCACCTTCCCCGTGCAGCCTATTCACAGGCACAACCGCGCTGGGAATCTCTGCTTTCCCACAGATGCAATCACTCACGGTGCGCATCCTAGGCAGAGCCTGTTCCCGAAACGGCAAACGTCCGGCTCCTTGTCCCACACGGAAGGTGGAAGCCCTGAAAGCTGTTGCTGGTCTTCACCTTCCCCGTGCAGCCTACTCACAGGCACAACAGATATTGGGATCTCTGCTTTCCCACAGATGCAATCATTCACGGTGCTAAACCTCAGCAGAGCCTGTTCCCGAAAAGGCAAACGTCCGGCTCCTTGTCCCACACGGAAGGTGGCAGCCCTGAAAGCTGTTGCTGGTCTTCACCTTCCCCGTGCAGCCTATTCACAGGAACAACCTCACTGGGAATCTCTGCTTGCCCAGAGAAGCAACATCTCACGGTGCGCATCCTCGGCAGAGCCTGTTCCCGAAAAGGCAAACGTCCGGCTCCTTGTCCCACACGGAAGGCGGCAGCCCTGAAAGCTGTTGCTGGTCTTCACCTTCCCCGTGCAGCCTATTCAAAGGCACAACCGCGCTGGGAATCTCTGCTTTCTCAAAGACGCAATCACTCACGGTGCGCATCTTTGGCAGAGCCTGTTCCCGAAAAGGCAAACGTCCGGCTCCTTGTCCCACACGGAAGGCGGCAGCCCTGAAAGCTGTTGCTGGTCTTCACCTTCCCCGTGCAGCCTATTCACAGGCACAACAGATATTGGGATCTGTGCTTGCCCAGAGAAGAAACATCTCACGGTGCGCATCCTCGGCAGAGCCGGTTCCCGAAAAGGCAAACATCCGGCTCCTTGTCCCACAGGGAAGGTGGAAGCCCTGCAAGCTGTTGCTGGTCTTCACCTTCCCCGTGCAGCCTACTCACAGGCACAACAGATATTGGGATCTCTGCTTTCCCACAGATGCAATCATTCACGGTGCTAAACCTCAGCAGAGCCTATTCCCGAAAAGGCAAACGTCCGGCTCCTTGTCCCACACGGCAGGTGGCAGCCCTGAAAGCTGTTGCTGGTCTTCACCTTCCCCATGCAGCCTATTCACAGGCACAACCGCACTGGGAATCTCTGCTTTCCCACAGATGCAATCTCTCACGGTGCGCATCATCGGTAGAGCCTGTTCCCGAAAAGGCAAACGTCCGGCTCCTTGTCCCACACGGAAGGTGGCAGTCCTGAAAGCTGTTGCTGGTCTTCACCTTTCCCTTGCAGCCTATTCACAGGCACAACCGCACTGGAAATCTCTGCTTTCCCAAAGATGCAATCTCTCACGGTGCGCATCCTAGGCAGAGCCTGTTCCCGAAAAGGCAAACGTCCGGCTCCTTGTCCCACACGGAAGGAGGCAGCCCTGAAAGCTGTTGCTGGTCTTCACCTTCCCCCTGCAGCCTATTCACAGGCACAACAGACATTGGGATCTGTGCTTGCCCAGAGAAGAAACATCTCACGGTGCGCATCCTCGGCAGAGCCTGTTCCCGAAAAGGCAAACGTCCGGCTCCTTGTCCCACACGGAAGGTGGCAGCCCTGAAAGCTGTTGCTGGTCTTCACCTTCCCCGTGCAGCCTATTCACAGGCACAACCACACTGGGAATCTCTGCTTGCCCAGAGAAGCAACATCTCACGGTGCGCATCATCGGCAGAGCCTGTTCCCGAAAAGGCAAACGTCCGGCTCCTTGTCCCACACGGAAGGTGGCAGTCCTGAAAGCTGTTGCTGGTCTTCACCTTCCCCGTGCAGCCTATTCACAGGCACAACAGACATTGGGATCTGTGCTTGCCCAGAGAAGAAACATCTCACGGTGCGCATCTTCGGCAGAGCCTGTTCCCGAAAAGGCAAACGTCCGGCTCCTTGTCCCACACGGAAGGTGGCAGCCCTAAAAGCTGTTGCTGGTCTTCACCTTCCCCCTGCAGCCTACTCACAGGCACAACAGATATTGGGATCTGTGCTTTCCCAAACACGCAATCTCTCACGGTGCGCATCCTCGGCAGAGCCTGTTCCTGAAAAGGCAAACGTCCGGCTCCTTGTCCCACACGGCAGGTGGCAGTCCTGAAAGCTGTTGCTGGTCTTCACCTTCCCCCTGCAGCCTATTCACAGGCACAACAGACATTGGGATCTGTGCTTGCCCAGAGAAGAAACATCTCACGGTGCACATCTTCGGCAGAGCCTGTTCCCGAAAAGGCAAACGTCCGGCTCCTTGTCCCACACGGAAGGCGGCAGCCCTGAAAGCTGTTGCTGGTCTTCACCTTCCCCGTGCAGCCTATTCACAGGCACAACCGCACTGGGAATCTCTGCTTTCCCAAAGATATAACCATTCACGGTGCTAAACCTCAGCAGAGCCTGTTCCCGAAAAGGCAAATGTCCGGCTCCTTGTCCCACACGGAAGGTGGCAGCCCTGAAAGCTGTTGCTGGTCTTCACCTTCCCCGTGCAGCCTATTCACAGGCACAACAAGTATTGGGATCTGTGCTTGCCCAGAGAAGAAATATGTCACGGTCTGCATCCTCGGCAGAGCCTGTTCCCGAAAAGGCAAACGTCCGGCTCCTTGTCCCACACGGAAGGTGGCAGCCCTGAAAGCTGTTGCTGGTCTTCACCTTCCCCGTGCAGCCTATTCACAGGCACAATCGCACTTGGGGAATCTCTGCTTTCCCAAAGATGCAATCTCTCACGGTGCGCATCCTAGGAAGAGATTGTTCCCGAAAAGGCAAACGTCTGGCTCCTTGTCCCACACGGAAGGTGGCAGCCCTGAAAGCTGGTGCTGGTCTTCACCTTCCCCGTGCAGCCTATTCACAGGCACAACCGCACTGGGAATCTCTGCTTTCCCAAAGATGCAATCATGCACGGTGCGCATCCTCGGCAGGGCCTGTTCCCGAAAAGGCAAACGTCCGGCTCCTTGTCCCACACGGAAGGTGGCAGCCCTGAAAGCTGTTGCTGGTCTTCACGTTCCCCGTGCAGCCTATTCACAGGTACAACCGATATTGGGATCTGTGCTTGCCCAGAGAAGGAACAGCTCACGGTGCGCATCCTCGGCAGAGCCTGTTCCTGAAAAGGCAAACGTCCGGCTCCTTGTCCCACACGGAAGGCGGCAGCCCTGAAAGCTGTTGCTGCTCTTCACCTTCCCCGTGCAGCCTATTCACAGGCACAACAGACATTGGGATCTCTGCTTTCCCAAAGATGCAATCTCTCACGGTGCGCATCCTCGGCAGAGCCTGTTCCCGAAAAGGCAAACGTCCAGCTCCTTGTCCCACACGGAAGGTGGCAGCCCTGAAAGCTGTTGCTGGTCTTCACATTCCCCGTGCATCCTATTCACAGGCACAACAGACATTGGGATCTCTACTCTCCAAAAGACGCAATCATTAACGGTGCGCATCCTCGGCAGAGCCTGTTCCCGAAAAGGCAAACGTCCGGCTCCTTGTCCCACACGGAAGGTGGCAGCCCTGAAAGCTGTTGCTGGTCTTCACCTTCCCCGTGAAGCCTAGTCACAGGCACAACAGATATTGGGATCTGTGCTTGCCCAGAGAAGGAACATCTCACGGTGCGCATCCTCGGCAGAGCCTGTTCCCGAAAAGGCAAACTTCCGGCTCCTTGTCCCACACGGAAGGTGGCAGCCCTGAAAGCTGTTGCTGGTCTTCACCTTCCCCGTGCAGCCTATTCACAGGCACAATCGCACTTGGGGAATCTCTGCTTTCCCAAAGATGCAATCTCTCACGGTGCGCATCCTAGGAAGAGATTGTTCCCGAAAAGGCAAACGTCTGGCTCCTTGTCCCACACGGAAGGTGGCAGCCCTGAAAGCTGTTGCTGGTCTTCACCTTCCCCGTGCAGCCTATTCACAGGCACAACCGCACTGGGAATCTCAGCTTTAGCAAAGACGCAATCTCTCACGGAGCTAATCCTCGGCAGAGCCTGTTCCCGAAAAGGCAAACGTCCGGCTCCTTGTCCCACACAGAAGGTGGCAGCCCTGCAAGCTGTTGCTGGTCTTCACCTTCCCCCTGCAGCCTAGTCACAGGCACAACCACACTGGGAATCTCTGCTTTCCCAAAGACGCAATCTTTCACAGTGCTAATCCTCGGCAGAGCCTGTTCCCGAAAAGGCAAACGTCCGGCTCCTTGTCCCACACGGAAGGTGGCAGCCGTGAAAGCTGTTGCTGGTCTTCACCTTCCCCGTGCAGCCTACTCACAGGCACAACAGACATTGGGATCTCTACTCTCCAAAGACGTAACCATTGACGGTGCGCATCCTCGGCAGAGCCTGTTCCCGAAAAGGCAAACGTCTGGCTCCTTCTCCCACACGGCAGGTGGCAGCCCTGAAAGCTCTTGATGGTCTTCACCTTCCCCGTGCAGCCTATTCACAGGCACAACCGCGCTGGGAATCTCAGCTTTCCCAAAGATGCAATCATTCACGGTGCTAATCCTCGGCAGTGCCTGTTCCCGAAAAGGCAAACGTCCGGCTCCTTGTCCCACACGGAAGGTGGAAGCCCTGAAAGCTGTTGCTGGTCCTCACCTTCCCCGTGCAGCCTATTCACAGGCACAACAAGTATTGGGATCTGTGCTTGCCCAGAGAAGAAACATGTCACGGTCTGCATCCTCGGCAGAGCCTGTTCCCGAAAAGGCAAACGTCCGGCTCCTTGTCCCACACGGAAGGTGGCAGCCCTGAAAGCTGTTGCTGGTCTTCACCTTCCCCGTGCAGCCTATTCACAGGCACAACAGACATTGGGATCTCTGCTTTCCCAAAGATGAAATCTCTCACGGTGCGCATCCTCGGCAGAGCCTGTTCCCGAAAAGGCAAACGTCCGGCTCCTTGTCCCACACGGAAGGTGGCAGCCCTGAAAGCTGTTGCTGGTCTTCACATTCCCCGTGCAGCCTATTCACAGGCACAGCAGACATTGGGATCTCTACTCTCGAAAAGACGCAATCATTAACGGTGCGCATCCTCGGCAGAGCCTGTTCCAGAAAAGGCAAACGTCCGGCTCCTTGTCCCACATGGAAGGTGGCAGCCCTGAAAGCTGTTGCTGGTCTTCACCTTCCCCATGCAGCCTATTCACAGGCACAACAGATCTTGGGATCTGTGCTTGCCCAGAGAAGGAACATCTCACGGTGCGCATCGTTGGCAGAGCCTGTTCCCGAAAAGGCAAACGTCCGGCTCCTTCTCCCACACGGAAGGTGGCAGCCCTGAAAGCTGTTGCTGGTCTTCACCTTCCCCGTGCAGCCTATTCACAGGCACAACAGACATTGGGATCTCTGCTTTCCCAAAGACGCAATCTCTCACGGTGCGCATCCTCGGCAGAGCCTGTTCCCGAAAAGGCAAACGTCCGGCTCCTTGTCCCACACGGAAGGTGGCAGCCCTGAAAGCTGTTGCTGCTCTTCACCTTCCCCGTGCAGCCTAGTCACAGGCACAACCGATACTGGGATCTCTACTCTCCAAAGACGTAACCATTGACGGTGCGCATCCTCGGCAGAGCCTGTTCCCGAATAGGCAAATGTCCGGCTCCTTGTCCCACACGGAAGGCGGCAGCCCTGAACGCTGTTGCTGATCTTCACCTTCCCCGTGCAGCCTATTCACAGGCACAACCGCACTGGGAATCTCTGCTTTCCCACAGATGCAATCATGCACGGTGCGCATCCTCGGCAAATCCTGTTCCCGAAAAGGCAAACGTCCGGCTCCTTGTCCCACACGGAAGGTGGCAGCCCTGAAAGCTGTTGCTGGTCTTCACCTTCCCCGGGCAGCCTATTCACAGGCACACAGATACTGGGATCTGTGTTTGCCCAGAGAAGGAACATCTCACGGTGCGCATCCTCGGCAGAGCCTGTTCCCGAAAAGGCAAACTTCCGGCTCCTTGTCCCACACGGAAGGTGGCAGCCCTGAAAGCTGTTGCTGGTCTTCACCTTCCCCGTGCAGCCTATTCACAGGCACAACCGCACTGGGAATCTCGGCTTTCCCAAAGATGCAATCATTCATGGTGCTAATCCCCGGCAGAGCCTGTTCCCGAAAAGGCAAACGTCCGGCTCCTTGTCCCACACGGAAGGTGGCAGCCCTGCAAGCTGTTGCTGGTCTTCACCTTCCCCGTGCAGCCTAGTCACAGGAACAACAAGTATTGGGATCTGAGCTTGCCCAGAGAAGGAACATCTCACGGTGCGCATCCTCGGCAGAGCCTGTTCCCGAAAAGGCAAACGTCCGGCTCCTTGTCCCACACGGAAGGTGGAAGCCCTGAATGCTGTTGCTGGTCTTCACCTTCCCCGTGCAGCCTATTCACAGGCACAACAGACATTGGGATCTCTGCTTTCCCAAAGACGCAATCATTAACGGTGCGCATCCTCGGCAGAGCCTGTTCCCGAAAAGGCAAACGTCCGGCTCCTTGTCCCACACGGAAGGAGGCAGCCCTGAAAGCTCTTGATGGTCTTCACCTTCCCCGTGCAGCCTATTCACAGGAACAACAAGTATGGGGATCTGAGATTGCCCAGAGAAGGAACATCTCACGGTGCGCATCGTTGGCATAGCCTGTTCCCGAAAAGGCAAACGTCCGGCTCCTTGTCCCACACGGAAGGTGGCAGCCCTGAAAGCTGTTGCTGCTCTTCACCTTCCCCGTGCAGCCTACTCACAGGCACAACCGCACTGGGAATCTCGACTTTCCCAAAGATGCAATCATTCACGGTGCGCATCGTTGGCATAGCCTGTTCCCGAAAAGGCAAACGTCCGGCTCCTTGTCCCACACGGCAGGTGGCAGCCCTGAAAGCTCTTGATGGTCTTCACCTTCCCCGTGCAGCCTATTCACAGGCAAAACCGCGCTGGGAATCTCAGCTTTCCCAAAGATGCAATCATTCACGGTGCTAATCCTCGGCAGTGCCTGTTCCCGAAAAGGCAAACGTCTGGCTCCTTGTCCCACACGGAAGGTGGCAGCCCTGAAAGCTGTTGCTGGTCTTCACCTTCCCCATGCAGCCTATTCACAGGCACAACACGTATTGGGATCTGTGCTTGCCCAGAGAAGAAACATCTCACGGTGCATATCCTCGGCAGAGCCTGTTCCCAAAAAGGCAAACGTCCGGCTCCTTGTCCCACACGGAAGGTGGCAGCCCTGAAAGCTGTTGCTGGTCTTCACCTTCCCCGTGCAGGCTATTCAGACAAACAACAAGTATTGGGATCTGTGCTTGCCCAGAGAAGAAACATCTCACGGTGCGCATCCTCGGCAGAGCCTGTTCCCGAAAAGGCAAACGTCCAGCTCCTTGTCCCACACGGAAGGTGGCAGCCCTGAAAGCTGTTGCTGGTCTTCACCTTCCCCCTGCAGCCTATTCACAGGCACAACAGATATTGTGATCTGAGCTTGGCCAGAGAAGGAACATCTCACGGTGCACATCCTCGGCAGATCCTGGTCCCGAAATGGCAAACGTCCGGCTCCTTGTCCCACACGGAAGGTGGAAGCCCTGAAAGCTGTTGCTGGTCTTCACCTTCCCCGTGCAGCGTATTCACAGGCACAACCGCTCTGGGAATCTCTGCTTTCCCAAAGATGCAATCTCTCACGGTGCGCATCCTCGGCAGAAATTCTTCCCGAAAAGGCAAACGTCCGGCTACTTGTCCCACACGGAAGGTGGCAGCCCTGAAAGCTGTTGCTGGTCTTCACCTTCCCCGTGCAGCCTATTCAAAGGCACAACCACTCTGGGAATCTCTGCTATCCCAAAGACGCAATCTCTCATGGTGCGCATCCTCGGCAGAGCCTTTTCCCGAAAAGGCAAACATCTGGCTTCTTGTCCCTCATGGAATGTGGCAGCCATGAAAGCTGTTGCTGGTCTTCACCTTCCCCGTGCAGCCTATACAGACGAACAACAAGTATTGGGATCTGTGCTTGCCCAGAGAAGAAACATCTCCAGGTGCGCATGCTGGACAGAGCCTGTTCCCGAAAAGGCAAACGTCCGGCTCCTTGTCCCACACGGAAGGTGGCAGCCCTGAAAGCTGTTGCTTGTCTTCACATTCCCCGTGCAGCCTATTCACAGGCACAACAGATCTTGGGATATCTACTCTCCAAAGACGTAACCATTCACGGTGCTAATCCTCGGCAGAGCCTGTTCCCGAAAAGGCAAACGTCCGGCTCCTTGTCCCACACGGCAGGTGGCAGCCCTGAAAGCTGTTGCTGGTCTTCACCTTCCCCGTGCAGCCTATTCACAGGCACAACCGCACTGGGAATCTCAGCTTTCCCAAAGTTGCAATCATGCACGGTGCTAATCCTCGGCAGAGATTGTTCCCGAAAAGGCAAACGTCTGGCTCCTTGTCCCACACGGAAGGTGGCAGCCCTGAAAGCTGTTGCTGGTCTTCACCTTCCCCGTGCAGCCTATTCACAGGCACAACAAGTATTGGGATCTGTGCTTGCCCAGAGAAGAAACATCTCACGGTGCGCATCCTCAGCAGAGCCTGTTCCCAAAAAGGCAAACGTCCGGCTCCTTGTCCCGCACGGAAGGTGGCAGCCCTGAAAGCTGTTGCTGGTCTTGACCTTCCCCGTGCAGGCTATTCAGACGAACAACAAGTATTGGGATCTGTGATTCCCAGAGAAGAAACATCTCACGGTGCGCATCCTCGGCAGAGCCTGTTCCCGAAAAGGCAAACGTCCGGCTCCTTGTCCCACACGGAAGGTGGCAGCCCTGAAAGCTGTTGCTAGTCTTCACCTTCCCCGTGCAGCCTATTCACAGGCACAACACGTATTGGGATCTGTGATGCCCAGAGAAGAAACATCTCACGGTGCGCATCCTCGGCAGAGCCTGTTCCCGAAAAGGCAAACATCCGGCTCCTTGTCCCACACGGAAGGTGGCAGCCCTGAAAGCTGTTGCTGGTCTTCAGCTTCCCCCTGCAGCCTATTCACAGGCACAACAAGTATTGGGATCCCTACTGTCCAAAAGACGCAATCATTCACGGTGCTAATCCTCGGCAGAGCCTGTTCCCGAAAAGCAAACAGTCAGCTCCTTGTCCCACACGGAAGGTGGCAGCCCTGCAAGCTGTTGCTGGTCTTCACCTTCCCCGTGCAGCCTATTCACAGGCACAACAGACATTGGGATCTCTGCTTTCCCAAAGATGCAATCTCTCACGGTGCGCATCCTCGGCAGAGCCTGTTCCCGAAAAGGCAAACGTCCGGCTCCTTGTCCCACACGGAAGGTGGCAGCCCTGAAAGCTGTTGCTGGTCTTCACATTCCCCGTGCAGCCTATTCACAGGCACAACAGACATTGGGATCTCTACTCTCGAAAAGACGCAATCATTAACGGTGCGCATCCTCGGCAGAGCCTGTTCCAGAAAAGGCAAACGTCCGGCTCCTTGTCCCACATGGAAGGTGGCAGCCCTGAAAGCTGTTGCTGGTCTTCACCTTCCCCATGCAGCCTATTCACAGGCACAACAGATCTTGGGATCTGTGCTTGCCCAGAGAAGGAACATCTCACGGTGCGCATCGTTGGCAGAGCCTGTTCCCGAAAAGGCAAACGTCCGGCTCCTTGTCCCACACGGAAGGTGGCAGCCCTGAAAGCTGTTGCTGCTCTTCACCTTCCCCCTGCAGCCTATTCACAGGCACAACAGACATTGGGATCTCTGCTTTCCCAAAGATGCAATCTCTCACGGTGCGCATCCTCGGCAGAGCCTGTTCCCGAAAAGGCAAACGTCCGGCTCCTTGTCCCACACGGAAGGTGGCAGCCCTGAAAGCTGTTGCTGGTCTTCACCTTCCCCGTGCAGCCTACTCACAGGCACAACCGCACTGGGAATCTCAGCTTTAGCAAAGACGCAATCTCTCACGGTACTAATCCTCGGCAGAGCCTGTTCCCGAAAAGGCAAACGTCCGGCTCCTTGTCCCACACGGAAGGTGGCAGCCCTGAAAGCTGTTGCTGGTCTTCACCTTCCCCGTGCAGCCTAGTCACAGGCACAACCGCACTGGGAATCTCTGCTTTCCCAAAGACACAATCATTAACGGTGCGCATCCTCGGCAGAGCCTGTTCCCGAAAAGGCAAACGTCCGGCTCCTTGTCCCACACGGAAGGTGGCAGCCCTGAAAGCTGTTGCTGGTCTTCACCTTCCCCGTGCAGCCTAGTCACAGGCACAACCGATATTGGGATCTCTACTCTCCAAAGACGTAACCATTGACGGTGCGCATCCTCGGCAGAGCCTGTTCCCGAAAAGACAAACGTCTGGCTCCTTGTCCCACACGGCAGGTGGCAGCCCTGAAAGCTGTTGCTGGTCTTCACCTTCCCCGTGCAGCCTATTCACAGGCACAACACGTATTGGGATCTGTGATGCCCAGAGAAGAAACATCTCACGGTGCGCATCCTCGGCAGAGCCTGTTCCCGAAAAGGCAAACGTCCGGCTCCTTGTCCCACACGGAAGGTGGCAGCCCTGAAAGCTGTTGCTGGTCTTCAGCTTCCCCCTGCAGCCTATTCACAGGCACAACAATTATTGGGATCCCTACTGTCCAAAATACGCAATCATTCACGGTGCTAATCCTCGGCAGAGCCTGTTCCCGAAAAGCAAACAGTCAGCTCCTTGTCCCACACGGAAGGTGGCAGCCCTGCAAGCTGTTGCTGGTCTTCACCTTCCCCGTGCAGCCTATTCACAGGAACAACAAGTATTGGGATCTGAGCTTGCCCAGAGAAGAAACATCTCACGTTGCGCATCCTCGGCAGAGCCTGTTCCCGAAAAGCAAACAGTCAGCTCCTTGTCCCACACAGAAGGTGGCAGCCCTGCAAGCTGTTGCTTGTCTTCACATTCCCCGTGCAGCCTATTCACAGGCACAACAGATCTTGGGATATCTACTCTCCAAAGACGTAACCATTCACGGTGCTAATCCTCGGCAGAGCCTGTTCCCGAAAAGGCAAACGTCCGGCTCCTTGTCCCACACGGCAGGTGGCAGCCCTGAAAGCTGTTGCTGGTCTTCACCTTCCCCGTGCAGCCTATTCACAGGCACAACCGCACTGGGAATCTCAGCTTTCCCAAAGTTGCAATCATGCACGGTGCTAATCCTCGGCAGAGATTGTTCCCGAAAAGGCAAACGTCTGGCTCCTTGTCCCACACGGAAGGTGGCAGCCCTGAAAGCTGTTGCTGGTCTTCACCTTCCCCGTGCAGCCTATTCACAGGCACAACAAGTATTGGGATCTGTGCTTGCCCAGAGAAGAAACATCTCACGGTGCGCATCCTCAGCAGAGCCTGTTCCCAAAAAGGCAAACGTCCGGCTCCTTGTCCCGCACGGAAGGTGGCAGCCCTGAAAGCTGTTGCTGGTCTTGACCTTCCCCGTGCAGGCTATTCAGACGAACAACAAGTATTGGGATCTGTGATTCCCAGAGAAGAAACATCTCACGGTGCGCATCCTCGGCAGAGCCTGTTCCCGAAAAGGCAAACGTCCGGCTCCTTGTCCCACACGGAAGGTGGCAGCCCTGAAAGCTGTTGCTAGTCTTCACCTTCCCCGTGCAGCCTATTCACAGGCACAACACGTATTGGGATCTGTGATGCCCAGAGAAGAAACATCTCACGGTGCGCATCCTCGGCAGAGCCTGTTCCCGAAAAGGCAAACATCCGGCTCCTTGTCCCACACGGAAGGTGGCAGCCCTGAAAGCTGTTGCTGGTCTTCAGCTTCCCCCTGCAGCCTATTCACAGGCACAACAAGTATTGGGATCCCTACTGTCCAAAAGACGCAATCATTCACGGTGCTAATCCTCGGCAGAGCCTGTTCCCGAAAAGCAAACAGTCAGCTCCTTGTCCCACACGGAAGGTGGCAGCCCTGCAAGCTGTTGCTGGTCTTCACCTTCCCCGTGCAGCCTATTCACAGGCACAACAGACATTGGGATCTCTGCTTTCCCAAAGATGCAATCTCTCACGGTGCGCATCCTCGGCAGAGCCTGTTCCCGAAAAGGCAAACGTCCGGCTCCTTGTCCCACACGGAAGGTGGCAGCCCTGAAAGCTGTTGCTGGTCTTCACATTCCCCGTGCAGCCTATTCACAGGCACAACAGACATTGGGATCTCTACTCTCGAAAAGACGCAATCATTAACGGTGCGCATCCTCGGCAGAGCCTGTTCCAGAAAAGGCAAACGTCCGGCTCCTTGTCCCACATGGAAGGTGGCAGCCCTGAAAGCTGTTGCTGGTCTTCACCTTCCCCATGCAGCCTATTCACAGGCACAACAGATCTTGGGATCTGTGCTTGCCCAGAGAAGGAACATCTCACGGTGCGCATCGTTGGCAGAGCCTGTTCCCGAAAAGGCAAACGTCCGGCTCCTTGTCCCACACGGAAGGTGGCAGCCCTGAAAGCTGTTGCTGCTCTTCACCTTCCCCCTGCAGCCTTTTCACAGGCACAACAGACATTGGGATCTCTGCTTTCCCAAAGATGCAATCTCTCACGGTGCGCATCCTCGGCAGAGCCTGTTCCCGAAAAGGCAAACGTCCGGCTCCTTGTCCCACACGGAAGGTGGCAGCCCTGAAAGCTGTTGCTGGTCTTCACCTTCCCCGTGCAGCCTACTCACAGGCACAACCGCACTGGGAATCTCAGCTTTAGCAAAGACGCAATCTCTCACGGTACTAATCCTCGGCAGAGCCTGTTCCCGAAAAGGCAAACGTCCGGCTCCTTGTCCCACACGGAAGGTGGCAGCCCTGAAAGCTGTTGCTGGTCTTCACCTTCCCCGTGCAGCCTATTCACAGGCACAACCGCACTGGGAATCTCTGCTTTCCCAAAGACACAATCATTAACGGTGCGCATCCTCGGCAGAGCCTGTTCCCGAAAAGGCAAACGTCCGGCTCCTTGTCCCACACGGAAGGTGGCAGCCCTGAAAGCTGTTGCTGGTCTTCACCTTCCCCGTGCAGCCTAGTCACAGGCACAACCGATATTGGGATCTCTACTCTCCAAAGACGTAACCATTGACGGTGCGCATCCTCGGCAGAGCCTGTTCCCGAAAAGACAAACGTCTGGCTCCTTGTCCCACACGGCAGGTGGCAGCCCTGAAAGCTGTTGCTGGTCTTCACCTTCCCCGCGCAGCCTATTCACAGGCACAACCGCACTGTGAATCTCAGCTTTCCCAAAGACGCAATCATTAATGTTGCTAATCCTCGGCAGAGCCTGTTCCCGAAAAGGCAAACGTCCGGCTCCTTGTCCCACATGGAAGGTGGCAGCCCTGAAAGCTGTTGCTGGTCCTCACCTTCCCCGTGCAGCCTATTCACAGGCACAACCGCTCTGGGAATCTCTGCTTTCCCAAAGACGAAATAATCTCACAGTGCGCATCCTAGGCAGAGCCTGTTCCCGAAAAGGCAAACGTCCGGCTCCTTGTCCCACACGGAAGGTGGCAGCCCTGAAAGCTGTTGCTGGTCTTCACCTTCCCCGTGCAGCCTATTCACAGGCACAATCGCACTGGGAATCTCTGCTTTCCCAAAGACGCAATCTCTCACGGTGCGCATCCTCGGCAGAGCCTTTTCCCGAAAAGGCAAACATCTGGCTTCTTGTCCCACACAGAAGGTGGCAGACCTGAAAGCTGTTGCTGGTCTTCACCTTCCCCGTGCAGCCTATTCAGACGAACAACAAGTATTGGGATCTGTGCTTGCCCAGAGAAGAAACATGTCACGGTGCGCATCCTCGGCAGAGCCTGTTCCCGAAAAGGCAAACGTCCGGCTCCTTGTCCCACACGGAAGGTGGCAGCCCTGAAAGCTGTTGCTGCTCTTCACCTTCCCCGTGCAGCCTAGTCACAGGCACAATCGCACTTGGGGAATCTCTGCTTTCCCAAAGATGCAATCTCTCACGGTGCGCATCCTAGGCAGAGATTATTCCCAAAAAGCAAACGTCTGGCTCCTTGTCCTACATGGAAGGTGGCAGCCCTGAAAGCTGTTGCTGGTCTTCACCTTCCCCGTGCAGCCTATTCACAGGCACAAACGCCCTGTGAATCTCAGCTTTCCCAAAGATGCAATCATTCACGGTGCTAATCCTCGGCAGAGCCTGTTCCCGAAAAGGCAAACGTCCGGCTCCTTGTCCCACACGGAAGGTGGCAGCCCTGAAAGCTGTTGCTGCTCTTCACCTTCCCCGTGCAGCCTATTCACAGGCACAACCGCACTGGGAATCTCTGCTTTCCCAAGGATGTAAGCATTCACAGTGCTAAACCTCAGCAGAGCCTGTTCCTGAAAAGGCAAACGTCCGGCTCCTTGTCCCACACGGAAGGTGGCAGCCCTGAAAGCTGTTGCTGGTCTTCACCTTCCCCGTGCAGCCTATTCACAGGCACAATCGCACTTGGGGAATCTCTGCTTTCCCAAACATGCAATCTCTCACGGTGCGCATCCTAGGCAGAGATTGTTCCCGAAAAGGCAAACGTCTGGCTCCTTGTCCCACACGGAAGGTGGCAGCCCTGAAAGCTGTTGCTGGTCTTCACCTTCCCCATGCAGCCTATTCACAGGCACAACACGTATTGGGATCTGTGCTTGCCCAGAGAAGAAACATCTCACGGTGCGTATCCTCGGCAGAGCCTGTTCCCAAAAAGGCAAACGTCCGTCTCCTTGTCCCACACGGAAGGTGGCAGCCCTGAAAGCTGTTGCTGGTCTTCACCTTCCCCGTGCAGGCTATTCAGGCAAACAACAAGTATTGGGATCTGTGCTTGCCCAGAGAAGCAACATCTCACGGTGCGCATCCTCGGCAGAGCCTGTTGCCGAAAAGGCAAACGTCCAGCTCCTTGTCCCACACGGAAGGTGGCAGCCCTGAAAGCTGTTTCTGGTCTTCACCTTCCCTGTGCAGCCTATTCACAGGCACAACAGATATTGTGATCTGAGCTTGGCCAGAGAAGGAACATCTCACGGTGCGCATCCTCGGCAGAGCCTTTTCCCGAAAAGGCAAACATCTGGCTTCTTGTCCCTCATGGAATGTGGCAGCCATGAAAGCTGTTGCTGGTCTTCACCTTCCCCGTGCAGCCTATACAGACGAACAACAAGTATTGGGATCTGTGCTTGCCCAGAGAAGAAACATCTCCAGGTGCGCATGCTGGACAGAGCCTGTTCCCGAAAAGGCAAACGTCCGGCTCCTTGTCCCACACGGAAGGTGGCAGCCCTGAAAGCTGTTGCTGCTCTTCACATTCCCCGTGCAGCCTATTCACAGGCACAACAGATCTTGGGATATCTACTCTCCAAAGACGTAACCATTCACGGTGCTAATCCTCGGCAGAGCCTGTTCCCGAAAAGGCAAACGTCCGGCTCCTTGTCCCACACGGAAGGTGGCAGCCCTGAAAGCTGTTGCTGGTCTTCACCTTCCCCGTGCAGCCTATTCACAGGCACAACACGTATTGGGATCTGTGATGCCCAGAGAAGAAACATCTCACGGTGCGCATCCTCGGCAGAGCCTGTTCCCGAAAAGGCAAACGTCCGGCTCCTTGTCCCACACGGAAGGTGGCAGCCCTGAAAGCTGTTGCTGGTCTTCAGCTTCCCCCTGCAGCCTATTCACAGGCACAACAATTATTGGGATCCCTACTGTCCAAAAGACGCAATCATTCACGGTGCTAATCCTCGGCAGAGCCTGTTCCCGAAAAGCAAACAGTCAGCTCCTTGTCCCACACGGAAGGTGGCAGCCCTGCAAGCTGTTGCTGGTCTTCACCTTCCCCGTGCAGCCTATTCACAGGAACAACAAGTATTGGGATCTGAGCTTGCCCAGAGAAGAAACATCTCACGTTGCGCATCCTCGGCAGAGCCTGTTCCCGAAAAGCAAACAGTCAGCTCCTTGTCCCACACAGAAGGTGGCAGCCCTGCAAGCTGTTGCTGGTCTTCACCTTCCCCGTGCAGCCTATTCACAGGCACAACCGCACTGGGAATCCCTGCTTTCCCAAAGATGTAACCATTCACGGTGCTAAACCTCAGCAGAGCCTGTTCCCGAAAAGGCAAACGTCCGGCTCCTTGTCCCACACGGAAGGTGGCAGCCCTGAAAGTTGTTTCTGGTCTTCACCTTCCCCGTGCAGCCTATTCACAGGAACAACAAGTATTGGGATCTGTGATGCCCAGAGAAGGAACATGACACGGTGCGCATCCTCGGCAGAGCCTGGTCCCCAAAAGGCAAACGTCCGGCTCCTTGTCCCACACGGAAGGTGGCAGCCCTGAAAGCTGTTGCTGGTCTTCACCTTCCCCATGCAGCCTATTCACAGGAACAACAAGTATTGGGATCTTTGCTTACCCTGAGAAGGAACATCTCACGGTGCGCATCTTCGGCAGAGATTGTTCCCGAAAAGGCAAACGTCCGGCTCCTTGTCCCACACGGAAGGTGGCAGCCCTGAAAGCTGTTGCTGGTCTTCACCTTCCCCGTGCAGCCTATTCACAGGAACAACAGATATTAGGATCTCTGCTTTCCCAAAGACGAAATAATCTCACAGTGCGCATCCTCGGCAGAGCCTGTTCCCAAAAAGGCAAACGTCCGTCTCCTTGTCCCACACGGAAGGTGGCAGCCCTGAAAGCTGTTGCTGGTCTTCACCTTCCCCGTGCAGCCTAGTCACAGGCACAACAGAAATTGGGATCTGACCTTGCCCAGAGAAGAAACATCTCACGGCGCGCATCGTTGGCAGAGCCTGTTCCCGAAAAGGCAAACGTCCGGCTCCTTGTCCCACACGGAAGGCGGCAGCCCTGAAAGCTGTTTCTGGTCTTCACCTTCCCCGTGCAGCCTATTCACAGGCACATTCGCACTTGGGGAATCTCTGCTTTCCCAAAGATGCAATCTCTCACGGTGCGCATCCTAGGCAGAGATTGTTCCCGAAAGGCAAACGTCTGGCTCCTTGTCCCACACGGAAGGTGGCAGCCCTGAAAGCTGTTGCTGGTCTTCACCTTCCCCGTGCAGCCTATTCACAGGAACAAAAGATCTTGGGATCTCTACTCTCCAAAGACGTAATCATTCACGGTCTGCATCCTCGGCAGAGCCTGTTCCCGAAAAGGCAAACGTCCGGCTCCTTGTCCCACACGGAAGGTGGCAGCCCTGAAAGCTCTTGATGGTCTTCACCTTCCCCGTGCAGCCTATTCACAGGCACAACCACACTGTGAATCTCAGCTTTCCCAAAGATGCAATCATTCACGGTGCTAATCCTCGGCAGAGCCTGTTCCCGAAAAGGCAAACGTCCGGCTCCTTGTCCCACATGGAAGGTGGCAGCCCTGAAAGCTGTTGCTGGTCCTCACCTTCCCCATGCAGCCTATTCACAGGCACAACCGCTCTGGGAATCCCTGCTTTCCCAAAGACGAAATAATCTCACAGTGCGCATCCTAGGCAGAGATTGTTCCCGAAAAGGCAAACGTCCGGCTCCTTGTCCCACACGGAAGGTGGCAGCCCTGAAAGCTGTTGCTGGTCTTCACCTTCCCCGTGCAGCCTATTCACAGGCACAACGGCACTGGGAATCTCTGCTTTCCCAAAGATGCAATCTCTCACGGTGCGCATCCTCGGCAGAGCCTTTTCCCGAAAAGGCAAACATCTGGCTTCTTGTCCCTCACAGAAGGTGGCAGACCTGAAAGCTGTTGCTGGTCTTCACCTTCCCCGTGCAGCCTATTCAGACGAACAACAAGTAATTGGATCTGTGCTTGCCCAGAGAAGAAACATCTCACGGTGTGCATCCTCGGCAGAGCCTGTTCCCGAAAAGGCAAACATCTGGCTTCTTGTCCCACACAGAAGGTGGCAGCCCTGAAAGCTGTTGCTGCTCTTCACCTTCCCCATGCAGCCTATTCACAGGAACAACAAGTATTGGGATCTGTGCTAGCCCAGAGAAGAAACATCTCACGGTGCGCATCCTCGGCAGAGCCTGTTCCCGAAAAGGCAAACGTCCGGCTCCTTGTCCCACACGGAAGGTGGCAGCCCTGAAAGCTGTTGCTGGTCTTCACCTTCCCCGTGCAGCCTATTCACAGGAACAACAAGTATTGGGATCTGAGCTTGCCCAGAGAAGGAACATGACACGGTGCGCATCCTCGGCAGAGCCTGTTCCCGAAAAGGCAAACGTCCGGCTCCTTGTCCCACACGGAAGGTGGCAGCCCTGAAAGCTGTTTCTGGTCTTCACCTTCCCCATACAGCCTATTCACAGGAACAACAAGTATTGGGATCTGTGCTTGCCCTGAGAAGGAACATCTCACGGTGCGCATCTTCGGCAGAGTTTGTTCCCGAAAAGGCAAACGTCCGGCTCCTTGTCCCACACGGAAGGTGGCAGCCCTGAAAGCTGTTGCTGGTCCTCACCTTCCCCGTCCAGCCTATTCACAGGCACAACCGCACTGGGAATCTCTGCTTTCCCAAAGACGCAATCTCTCACTGTGCGCATCCTCGGCAGAGCCTTTTCCCGAAAAGGCAAACATCTGGCTTCTTGTCCCACACAGAAGGTGGCAGACCTGAAAGCTGTTGCTGCTCTTCACCTTCCCCGTGCAGCCTATTCACAGGAACAACAAGTATTGGGATCTGAGCTTGCCCAGAGAAGAAACATCTCACGTTGCGCATCCTCGGCAGAGCCTGTTCCCGAAAAGCAAACAGTCAGCTCCTTGTCCCACAGAGAAGGTGGCAGCCCTGAAAGCTGTTGCTGGTCTTCACCTTCCCCGTGCAGCCTATTCACAGGCACAACCGCACTGGGAATCCCTGCTTTCCCAAAGATGTAACCATTCACGGTGCTAAACCTCAGCAGAGCCTGTTCCCGAAAAGGCAAACGTCCGGCTCCTTGTCCCACACGGAAGGTGGCAGCCCTGAAAGTTGTTTCTGGTCTTCACCTTCCCCGTGCAGCCTATTCACAGGAACAACAAGTATTGGGATCTGAGCTTGCCCAGAGAAGGAACATGACACGGTGCGCATCCTAGGCAGAGATTGTTCCCGAAAAGGCAAACGTCCGGCTCCTTGTCCCACACGGAAGGTGGCAGCCCTGAAAGCTGTTGCTGGTCTTCACCTTCCCCATGCAGCCTATTCACAGGAACAACAAGTATTGGGATCTTTGCTTACCCTGAGAAGGAACATCTCACGGTGCGCATCTTCGGCAGAGATTGTTCCCGAAAAGGCAAACGTCCGGCTCCTTGTCCCACACGGAAGGTGGCAGCCCTGAAAGCTGTTGCTGGTCTTCACCTTCCCCGTGCAGCCTATTCACAGGCACAATCGCACTTGGGGAATCTCTGCTTTCCCAAAGATGCAATCTCTCACGGTGAGCAGCCTAGGCAGAGATTGTTCCCGAAAAGGCAAAAGTCTGGCTCCTTGTCCCACACGGAAGGTGGCAGCCCTGAAAGCTGTTGCTGGTCTTCACCTTCCCCATGCAGCCTATTCACAGGAACAACAGATCTTGGGATCTCTACTCTGCAAAGACGTAATCATTCACGGTCTGCATCCTCCGCAGAGCCTGTTCCCGAAAAGGCAAACGTCCGGCTCCTTGTCCCACACGGAAGGTGGCAGCCCTGAAAGCTGTTGCTGGTCTTCACCTTCCCCGTGCAGCCTAGTCACAGGCACAAACGCACTGTGAATCTCAGCTTTCCCAAAGATGCAATCATTCACGGTGCTAATCCTCGGCAGAGCCTGTTCCCAAAAAGGCAAACGTCCGGCTCCTTGTCCCACATGGAAGGTGGCAGCCCTGAAAGATGTTGCTGGTCCTCACCTTCCCCGTGCAGCCTATTCACAGGCACAATCGCACTTGGGGAATCTCTGCTTTCCCAAAGAGGAAATAATCTCACAGTGCGCATCCTAGGCAGAGATTGTTCCCGAAAAGGCAAACGTCTGGCTCCTTGTCCCACACGGAAGGTGGCAGCCCTGAAAGCTGTTGCTGGTCTTCACCTTCCCCATGCAGCCTATTCACAGGCACAACAGATCTTGGGATCTGTGCTTGCCCAGAGAAGAAACATCTCACGGTGCGTATCCTCGGCAGAGCCTGTTCCCAAAAAGGCAAACGTCCGGCTCCTTGTCCCACACGGAAGGTGGCAGCCCTGAAAGCTGTTGCTGGTCTTCACCTTCCCCGTGCAGGCTATTCAGACAAACAACAAGTATTGGGATCTGTGCTTGCCCAGAGAAGAAACATCTCACGGTGCGCATCCTCGGCAGAGCCTGTTCCCGAAAAGGCAAACGTCCGGCTCCTTGTCCCACATGGAAGGTGGCAGCCCTGAAAGCTGTTGCTGGTCCTCACCTTCCCCATGCAGCCTATTCACAGGCACAACCGCTCTGGGAATCCCTGCTTTCCCAAAGACGAAATAATCTCACAGTGCGCATCCTAGGCAGAGATTGTTCCCGAAAAGGCAAACGTCCGGCTCCTTGTCCCACACGGAAGGTGGCAGCCCTGAAAGCTGTTGCTGGTCTTCACCTTCCCCGTGCAGCCTATTCACAGGCACAACGGCACTGGGAATCTCTGCTTTCCCAAAGATGCAATCTCTCACGGTGCGCATCCTCGGCAGAGCCTTTTCCCGAAAAGGCAAACATCTGGCTTCTTGTCCCACACAGAAGGTGGCAGACCTGAAAGCTGTTGCTGGTCTTCACCTTCCCCGTGCAGCCTATTCAGACGAACAACAAGTAATTGGATCTGTGCTTGCCCAGAGAAGAAACATCTCACGGTGTGCATCCTCGGCAGAGCCTGTTCCCGAAAAGGCAAACATCTGGCTTCTTGTCCCACACAGAAGGTGGCAGCCCTGAAAGCTGTTGCTGCTCTTCACCTTCCCCATGCAGCCTATTCACAGGAACAACAAGTATTGGGATCTGTGCTAGCCCAGAGAAGAAACATCTCACGGTGCGCATCCTCGGCAGAGCCTGTTCCCGAAAAGGCAAACGTCCGGCTCCTTGTCCCACACGGAAGGTGGCAGCCCTGAAAGCTGTTGCTGGTCTTCACCTTCCCCGTGCAGCCTATTCACAGGAACAACAAGTATTGGGATCTGAGCTTGCCCAGAGAAGGAACATGACACGGTGCGCATCCTCGGCAGAGCCTGTTCCCGAAAAGGCAAACGTCCGGCTCCTTGTCCCACACGGAAGGTGGCAGCCCTGAAAGCTGTTTCTGGTCTTCACCTTCCCCATACAGCCTATTCACAGGAACAACAAGTATTGGGATCTGTGCTTGCCCTGAGAAGGAACATCTCACGGTGCGCATCTTCGGCAGAGTTTGTTCCCGAAAAGGCAAACGTCCGGCTCCTTGTCCCACACGGAAGGTGGCAGCCCTGAAAGCTGTTGCTGGTCCTCACCTTCCCCGTCCAGCCTATTCACAGGCACAACCGCACTGGGAATCTCTGCTTTCCCAAAGACGCAATCTCTCACTGTGCGCATCCTCGGCAGAGCCTTTTCCCGAAAAGGTAAACATCTGGCTTCTTGTCCCACACAGAAGGTGGCAGACCTGAAAGCTGTTGCTGCTCTTCACCTTCCCCGTGCAGCCTATTCACAGGAACAACAAGTATTGGGATCTGAGCTTGCCCAGAGAAGAAACATCTCACGTTGCGCATCCTCGGCAGAGCCTGTTCCCGAAAAGCAAACAGTCAGCTCCTTGTCCCACAGAGAAGGTGGCAGCCCTGAAAGCTGTTGCTGGTCTTCACCTTCCCCGTGCAGCCTATTCACAGGCACAACCGCACTGGGAATCCCTGCTTTCCCAAAGATGTAACCATTCACGGTGCTAAACCTCAGCAGAGCCTGTTCCCGAAAAGGCAAACGTCCGGCTCCTTGTCCCACACGGAAGGTGGCAGCCCTGAAAGTTGTTTCTGGTCTTCACCTTCCCCGTGCAGCCTATTCACAGGAACAACAAGTATTGGGATCTGAGCTTGCCCAGAGAAGGAACATGACACGGTGCGCATCCTAGGCAGAGATTGTTCCCGAAAAGGCAAACGTCCGGCTCCTTGTCCCACACGGAAGGTGGCAGCCCTGAAAGCTGTTGCTGGTCTTCACCTTCCCCATGCAGCCTATTCACAGGAACAACAAGTATTGGGATCTTTGCTTACCCTGAGAAGGAACATCTCACGGTGCGCATCTTCGGCAGAGATTGTTCCCGAAAAGGCAAACGTCCGGCTCCTTGTCCCACACGGAAGGTGGCAGCCCTGAAAGCTGTTGCTGGTCTTCACCTTCCCCGTGCAGCCTATTCACAGGCACAATCGCACTTGGGGAATCTCTGCTTTCCCAAAGATGCAATCTCTCACGGTGAGCAGCCTAGGCAGAGATTGTTCCCGAAAAGGCAAAAGTCTGGCTCCTTGTCCCACACGGAAGGTGGCAGCCCTGAAAGCTGTTGCTGGTCTTCACCTTCCCCATGCAGCCTATTCACAGGAACAACAGATCTTGGGATCTCTACTCTGCAAAGACGTAATCATTCACGGTCTGCATCCTCCGCAGAGCCTGTTCCCGAAAAGGCAAACGTCCGGCTCCTTGTCCCACACGGAAGGTGGCAGCCCTGAAAGCTGTTGCTGGTCTTCACCTTCCCCGTGCAGCCTAGTCACAGGCACAAACGCACTGTGAATCTCAGCTTTCCCAAAGATGCAATCATTCACGGTGCTAATCCTCGGCAGAGCCTGTTCCCGAAAAGGCAAACGTCCGGCTCCTTGTCCCACATGGAAGGTGGCAGCCCTGAAAGCTGTTGCTGGTCCTCACCTTCCCCGTGCAGCCTATTCACAGGCACAATCGCACTTGGGGAATCTCTGCTTTCCCAAAGAGGAAATAATCTCACAGTGCGCATCCTAGGCAGAGATTGTTCCCGAAAAGGCAAACGTCTGGCTCCTTGTCCCACACGGAAGGTGGCAGCCCTGAAAGCTGTTGCTGGTCTTCACCTTCCCCATGCAGCCTATTCACAGGCACAACAGATCTTGGGATCTGTGCTTGCCCAGAGAAGAAACATCTCACGGTGCGTATCCTCGGCAGAGCCTGTTCCCAAAAAGGCAAACGTCCGGCTCCTTGTCCCACACGGAAGGTGGCAGCCCTGAAAGCTGTTGCTGGTCTTCACCTTCCCCGTGCAGGCTATTCAGACAAACAACAAGTATTGGGATCTGTGCTTGCCCAGAGAAGAAACATCTCACGTTGCGCATCCTCGGCAGAGCCTGTTCCCGAAAAGGCAAACGTCCGGCTCCTTGTCCCACACGGAAGGTGGCAGCCCTGAAAGCTGTTTCTGGTCTTCACCTTCCCCATGCAGCCTATTCACAGGCACAACAGATATTGTGATCTGAGCTTGGCCAGAGAAGGAACATCTCACGGTGCACATCCTCGGCAGAGCCTGTTCCCGAAATGGCAAATGTCCGGCTCCTTGTCCCACACAGAAGGTGGAAGCCCTGAAAGCTGTTGCTGGTCCTCACCTTCCCCGTGCAGCGTATTCACAGGCACAACCGCTCTGGGAATCTCTGCTTTCCCAAAGATGCAATCTCTCACGGTGCGCATCCTCGCAGAAATTCTTCCCGAAAAGGCAAACGTCCGGCTCCTTGTCCCACACGGAAGGTGGCAGCCCTGAAAGCTGTTGCTGGTCTTCACCTTCCCCGTGCAGGCTATTCAGACGAACAACAAGTATTGGGATCTGTGATGCCCAGAGAAGAAACATCTCACGGTGCGCATCTTTGGCAGAGCCTGTTCCCGAAAAGGCAAACGTCCGGCTCCTTGTCCCACACGGAAGGTGGCAGCCCTGAAAGCTGTTGCTGGTCTTCACCTTCCCCGTGCAGCCTATTCAGACGAACAACAAGTATTGGGATCTGTGCTTGCCCAGAGAAGAAACATCTCCAGGTGCGCATGCTCGGCAGAGCCTGTTCCCGAAAAGGCAAACGTCCGGCTCCTTGTCCCACACGGAAGGTGGCAGCCCTGAAAGCTGTTGCTGGTCTTCACCTTCCCCGTGCAGCCTATTCACAGGCACAACAGATCTTGGCATCTCTACTCTCCAAAGACGTAACCATTCACGGTGCTAATCCTCGGCAGAGCCTGTTCCCGAAAAGGCAAACGTCCGGCTCCTTGTCCCACACGGAAGGTGGCAGCCCTGAAAGCTGTTGCTGGTCCTCACCTTCCCCGTCCAGCCTATTCACAGGCACAACCGCACTGGGAATCTCTGCTTTCCCAAAGACGCAATCTCTCACTGTGCGCATCCTCGGCAGAGCCTTTTCCCGAAAAGGCAAACATCTGGCTTCTTGTCCCACACAGAAGGTGGCAGACCTGAAAGCTGTTGCTGCTCTTCACCTTCCCCGTGCAGCCTATTCACAGGAACAACAAGTATTGGGATCTGAGCTTGCCCAGAGAAGAAACATCTCACGTTGCGCATCCTCGGCAGAGCCTGTTCCCGAAAAGCAAACAGTCAGCTCCTTGTCCCACAGAGAAGGTGGCAGCCCTGAAAGCTGTTGCTGGTCTTCACCTTCCCCGTGCAGCCTATTCACAGGCACAACCGCACTGGGAATCCCTGCTTTCCCAAAGATGTAACCATTCACGGTGCTAAACCTCAGCAGAGCCTGTTCCCGAAAAGGCAAACGTCCGGCTCCTTGTCCCACACGGAAGGTGGCAGCCCTGAAAGTTGTTTCTGGTCTTCACCTTCCCCGTGCAGCCTATTCACAGGAACAACAAGTATTGGGATCTGAGCTTGCCCAGAGAAGGAACATGACACGGTGCGCATCCTCGGCAGAGCCTGTTCCCGAAAAGGCAAACGTCCGGCTCCTTGTCCCACACGGAAGGTGGCAGCCCTGAAAGCTGTTGCTGGTCTTCACCTTCCCCATGCAGCCTATTCACAGGAACAACAAGTATTGGGATCTTTGCTTACCCTGAGAAGGAACATCTCACGGTGCGCATCTTCGGCAGAGATTGTTCCCGAAAAGGCAAACGTCCGGCTCCTTGTCCCACACGGAAGGTGGCAGCCCTGAAAGCTGTTGCTGGTCTTCACCTTCCCCGTGCAGCCTATTCACAGGCACAATCGCACTTGGGGAATCTCTGCTTTCCCAAAGATGCAATCTCTCACGGTGCGCATCCTCGGCAGAGATTGTTCCCGAAAAGGCAAACGTCCGGCTCCTTGTCCCACACGGAAGGTGGCAGCCCTGAAAGCTGTTGCTGGTCTTCACCTTCCCCGTGCAGCCTATTCACAGGAACAAAAGATCTTGGGATCTCTGCTTTCCCAAAGACGAAATAATCTCACAGTGCGCATCCTCGGCAGAGCCTGGTCCCCAAAAGGCAAACGTCCGGCTCCTTGTCCCACACGGAAGGTGGCAGCCCTGAAAGCTGTTGCTGGTCTTCACCTTCCCCGTGCAGCCTAGTCACAGGCACAAACGCACTGTGAATCTCAGCTTTCCCAAAGATGCAATCATTCACGGTGCTAATCCTCGGCAGAGCCTGTTCCCAAAAAGGCAAACGTCCGGCTCCTTGTCCCACATGGAAGGTGGCAGCCCTGAAAGCTGTTGCTGGTCCTCACCTTCCCCGTGCAGCCTATTCACAGGCACAATCGCACTTGGGGAATCTCTGCTTTCCCAAAGAGGAAATAATCTCACAGTGCGCATCCTAGGCAGAGATTGTTCCCGAAAAGGCAAACGTCTGGCTCCTTGTCCCACACGGAAGGTGGCAGCCCTGAAAGCTGTTGCTGGTCTTCACCTTCCCCATGCAGCCTATTCACAGGCACAACAGATCTTGGGATCTGTGCTTGCCCAGAGAAGAAACATCTCACGGTGCGTATCCTCGGCAGAGCCTGTTCCCAAAAAGGCAAACGTCCGGCTCCTTGTCCCACACGGAAGGTGGCAGCCCTGAAAGCTGTTGCTGGTCTTCACCTTCCCCGTGCAGGCTATTCAGACAAACAACAAGTATTGGGATCTGTGCTTGCCCAGAGAAGAAACATCTCACGGTGCGCATCCTCGGCAGAGCCTGTTCCCGAAAAGGCAAACGTCCGGCTCCTTGTCCCACACGGAAGGTGGCAGCCCTGAAAGCTGTTTCTGGTCTTCACCTTCCCCATGCAGCCTATTCACAGGCACAACAGATATTGTGATCTGAGCTTGGCCAGAGAAGGAACATCTCACGGTGCACATCCTCGGCAGAGCCTGTTCCCGAAATGGCAAATGTCCGGCTCCTTGTCCCACACGGAAGGTGGAAGCCCTGAAAGCTGTTGCTGGTCCTCACCTTCCCCGTGCAGCGTATTCACAGGCACAACCGCTCTGGGAATCTCTGCTTTCCCAAAGATGCAATCTCTCACGGTGCGCATCCTCGCAGAAATTCTTCCCGAAAAGGCAAACGTCCGGCTCCTTGTCCCACACGGCAGGTGGCAGCCCTGAAAGCTGTTGCTGGTCTTCACCTTCCCCGTGCAGGCTATTCAGACGAACAACAAGTATTGGGATCTGTGATGCCCAGAGAAGAAACATCTCACGGTGCGCATCTTTGGCAGAGCCTGTTCCCGAAAAGGCAAACGTCCGGCTCCTTGTCCCACACGGAAGGTGGCAGCCCTGAAAGCTGTTGCTGGTCTTCACCTTCCCCGTGCAGCCTATTCAGACGAACAACAAGTATTGGGATCTGTGCTTGCCCAGAGAAGAAACATCTCCAGGTGCGCATGCTCGGCAGAGCCTGTTCCCGAAAAGGCAAACGTCCGGCTCCTTGTCCCACACGGAAGGTGGCAGCCCTGAAAGCTGTTGCTGGTCTTCACCTTCCCCGTGCAGCCTATTCACAGGCACAACAGATCTTGGCATCTCTACTCTCCAAAGACGTAACCATTCACGGTGCTAATCCTCGGCAGAGCCTGTTCCCGAAAAGGCAAACGTCCGGCTCCTTGTCCCACACGGAAGGTGGAAGCCCTGAAAGCTGTTGCTGGTCTTCAACTTCCCCGTGCAGCCTACTCACAGGCACAACCGCACTGGGAATCTCTGCTTTCCCAAAGATGCAATCTCTCACGGTGCGCATCCTCGGCAGAGATTGTTCCCGAAAAGGCAAACTTCTGGCTCCTTGTCCCACACGGAAGGTGGCAGCCCTGAAAGCTGTTGCTGGTCTTCACCTTCCCCGTGCAGCCTAGTCACAGGAACAAAAGATCTTGGGATCTCTGCTTTCCCAAAGACGAAATAATCTCACAGTGCGCATCCTCGGCAGAGCCTGGTCACCAAAGGCAAACGTCCGGTTACTTGTCCCACACGGAAGGTGGCAGCCCTGAAAGCTGTTACTGGTCTTCACCTTCCCCGTGCAGCCTAGTCACAGGCACAACCGCACTGGGAATCTCGGCTTTCCCAAAGATGCAATCATTCACGGTGCTAATCCTCGGCAGAGCCTGTTCCCGAAAAAGCAAACGTCCAGCTCCTTGTCCCACACGGAAGGTGGCAGCCCTGAAAGCTGTTGCTGGTCTTCACCTTCCCCGTGCAGCCTAGTCACAGGCACAACCGCACTGGGAATCTCGGCTTTCCCAAAGATGCAATCATTCACGGTGCTAATCCTCGGCAGAGCCTGTTCCCGAAAAAGCAAACGTCCAGCTCCTTGTCCCACACGGAAGGTGGCAGCCCTGAAAGCTGTTGCTGGTCTTCACCTTCCCCGTGCAGCCTAGTCACAGGCACAACACGTATTGGGATCTGTGATGCCCAGAGAAGAAACATCTCACGGTGCGCATCCTCGGCAGAGCCTGTTCCCGAAAAGGCAAACGTCCGGCTCCTTGTCCCACACGGAAGGTGGCAGCCCTGAAAGCTGTTGCTGGTCTTCAGCTTCCCCCTGCAGCCTATTCACAGGCACAACAAGTATTGGGATCTCTACTGTCCAAAAGACGCAATCATTCACGGTGCTAATCCTCAGCAGAGCCTGTTCCCGAAAAGCAAACAGTCAGCTCCTTGTCCCACACGGAAGGTGGCAGCCCTGCAAGCTGTTGCTGGTCTTCACCTTCCCCGTGCAGCGTATTCACAGGCACAACCGCACTGGGAATCTCTGCTTTCCCAAAGATGTAACCATTCACGGTGCGCATCCTCAGCAGAGCCTGTTCCCGAAAAGGCAAACGTCCGGCTCCTTGTCCCACATGGAAGGTGGCAGCCCTGAAAGTTGTTTCTGGTCTTCACCTTCCCCGTGCAGCCTATTCACAGGAACAACAAGTATTGGGATCTGAGCTTGCCCAGAGAAGGAACATGACACGGTGCGCATCCTCGGCAGAGCCTGTTCCCGAAAAGGCAAACGTCCGGCTCCTTGTCCCACACGGAAGGTGGCAGCCCTGAAAGCTGTTGCTGGTCTTCACCTTCCCCGTGCAGCCTATTCACAGGAACAACAGATCTTGGGATCTCTACTCTCCAAAGACGTAACCATTCACGGTGCTAATCCTCGGCAGAGCCTGTTCCCGAAAAGGCAAACGTCCGGCTCATTGTCCCACATGGAAGGTGGCAGCCCTGAAAGCTGTTGCTGGTCTTCACCTTCCCCGTGCAACCTATTCACAGGCACAACCGCACTGGGAATCTCAGCTTTCCCAAAGATGCAATCATGCACGGTGCTAATCCTCGGCAGAGCCTGTTCCCGAAAAGGCAAACGTCCGGCTCCTTGTCCCACACGGAAGGTGGAAGCCCTGAAAGCTCTTGATGGTCCTCACCTTCCCCGTGCAGCCTATTCACAGGCACAACCGCTCTGGGAATCTCTGCTTTCCCAAAGATGCAATCTCTCACGGTGCGCATCCTCGGCAGAGATTGTTCCCGAAAAGGCAAACGTCCGGCTCCTTGTCCCACACGGAAGGTGGCAGCCCTGCAAGCTGTTGCTGCTCTTCACCTTCCCCGTGCAGCCTATTCACAGGAACAACAGATATTAGGATCTCTACTTTCTCAAAGACGAAATAATCTCACAGTGCGCATCCTCGGCACAGCCTGGTCCCCAAAAGGCAAACGTCCGGTTACTCGTCCCACACGGAAGGTGGCAGCCCTGAAAGCTCTTGATGGTCTTCACCTTCCCCGTGCAGCCTATTCAGACGAACAACAAGTATTGGGATCTGTGCTTGCCCAGAGAAGAAACATCTCCAGGTGCGCATGCTCGGCAGAGCCTGTTCCCGAAAAGGCAAACGTCCGGCTCCTTGTCCCACACGGAAGGTGGCAGCCCTGAAAGCTGTTGCTGGTCTTCACCTTCCCCGTGCAGCCTATTCACAGGCACAACAGATCTTGGCATCTCTACTCTCCAAAGACGTAACCATTCACGGTGCTAATCCTCGGCAGAGCCTGTTCCCGAAAAGGCAAACGTCCGGCTCCTTGTCCCACACGGAAGGTGGAAGCCCTGAAAGCTGTTGCTGGTCTTCAACTTCCCCGTGCAGCCTACTCACAGGCACAACCGCACTGGGAATCTCTGCTTTCCCAAAGATGCAATCTCTCACGGTGCGCATCCTCGGCAGAGATTGTTCCCGAAAAGGCAAACGTCCGGCTCCTTGTCCCACACGGAAGGTGGCAGCCCTGAAAGCTGTTGCTGGTCTTCACCTTCCCCGTGCAGCCTATTCACAGGAACAAAAGATCTTGGGATCTCTGCTTTCCCAAAGACGAAATAATCTCACAGTGCGCATCCTCGGCAGAGCCTGGTCCCCAAAAGGCAAACGTCCGGTTACTTGTCCCACACGGAAGGTGGCAGCCCTGAAAGCTGTTGCTGGTCTTCACCTTCCCCGTGCAGCCTAGTCACAGGCACAACCGCACTGGGAATCTCGGCTTTCCCAAAGATGCAATCATTCACGGTGCTAATCCTGGGCAGAGCCTGTTCCCGAAAAAGCAAACGTCCAGCTCCTTGTCCCACACGGAAGGTGGCAGCCCTGCAAGCTGTTGCTGGTCTTCACCTTCCCCGTGCAGCCTATTCACAGGCACAAACGCACTTGGGGAATCTCTGCTTTCCCAAATATGCAATCTCTCACGGTGCGCATCCTAGGCAGAGATTGTTCCCGAAAAGGCAAACGTCCGGCTCCTTGTCCCACACGGAAGGTGGCAGCCCTGCAAGCTGTTGCTGGTCTTCACCTTCCCCGTGCAGCCTATTCACAGGCACAACACGTATTGGGATCTGTGCTTGCCCAGAAAAGGAACATCTCACGGTGCGCATCCTCGGCAGAGCCTGTTACCAAAAAGGCAAACGTCCGGCTCCTTGTCCCACACGGAAGGTGGCAGCCCTGAAAGCTGTTGCTGGTCTTCACCTTCCCCGTGCAGCCTATTCAGACGAACAACAAGTAGTGGGATCTGTGATGCCCAGAGAAGAAACATCTCACGGTGCGCATCCTCGGCAGAGCCTGTTCCCGAAAAGGCAAACGTCCGGCTCCTTGTCCCACACGGAAGGTGGAAGCCCCGAAAGCTGCTGCTGGTCCTCACCTTCCCCGTTCAGCCTATTCACAGGCACAACCGCACTGGGATTCTCTGCTTTCCCAAAGACGCAAACATTCACGGTGCGCATCCTCGGCAGAGCCTGTTCCCGAAAAGGCAAACGTATGGCTCCTTGTCCCACACGGAAGGTGGCAGCCCTGAAAGCTGTTGCTGGTCCTCACCTTCCCCGTGCAGCCTATTCACAGGCACAACAGATATTGGGATCTGAGCTTGCCCAGAGCAGAAACATCTCACGGTGCGCATCGTTGGCAGAGCCTGTTCCCGAAAAGGCAAACGTCCGGCTCCTTGTCCCACACGGAAGGTGGCAGCCCTGAAAGCTGTTGGTGGCCTTCACCTTCCCCATGCAGTCTAGTCACAGGCACAGTCGCACTTGGGGAATCTCTGCTTTCTCAAAGATACAATCATTCACGGTGCGCATCCTAGACAAAGATTGTTCCCAAAAAGGAAAACGTCTGTCTCCTTGTCCCACACGGAAGGTGGCAGCCCTGAAAGCTGTTGCTGGTCTTCACATTCCCCGTGCAGCCTATTCACAGGAACAACAGATATTATGATCTCTGCTTTCCCAAAGACGAAATATTCTCACAGTGCGCATCCTAGGAAGAGATTGTTCCCGAAAAGGCAAACGTCTGGCTCCTTGTCCCACACGGAAGGTTGCAGCCCTGAAAGCTGTTCCTGGTCTTCACCTTCCCCGTGCAGCCTATTCACAGGCAAAACCGCACTGGGAATCTCTGCTTTCCCAAAGACGCAATCTCTCACGGTGCGCATCCTCGGCAGAGCCTGTTCCCAAAAAGGCAAACGTCCGGCTCCTTGTCCCACACGGAAGGTGGCAGCCCTGAAAGCTGTTGCTGGTCTTCACCTTCCCCGTGCAGCCTGTTTACAGGCACAACAGATATTGGAATATCTGCTTTCCCAAAGATGCAAAATCTCACAGTGTGCATCCTCGGCACAGCCTGTTCCCAAAAAGGCAAACGTCCGGCTCCTTGTCCCACACGGAAGGTGGCAGCCCTGAAAGCTCTTGCTGGTCTTCACCTTCCCCGTGCAGCCTATTCACAGGCACAACAGGTCTTGGGATCTGTGCTTGCCCAGAAAAGGAACATCTCACGGTGCGCATCCTCGGCAGAGCCTGTTCCCGAAAAGGCAAACGTCCGGCTCCTTGTCCCACACGGAAGGTGGCAGCCATGAAAGCTGTTGCTGGTCTTCACCTTCCCCGGGCAGCCTATTCACAGGCACAACAAGTATGGGGATCTGTGCTTGCCCAGAGAAGGAACATCTAACGGTGCGCATCCTCGGCAGAGCCTGTTCCCGAAAAGGCAAACGTCCGGCTCCTTGTCCCACACGGAAGGTGGCAGCCTTGCAAGCTGTTGCTGGTCTTCACCTTCCCCGTGCAGCCTATTCACAGGCACAACCGCACTGGGAATCTCGGCTTTCCCCACAGATGCAATCATTCACGGTGCGCATCCTCAGCAGAGCCTGTTCCCGAAAAGGCAAACGTCCGGCTCCTTGTCCCACACGGAAGGTGGCAGCCCTGAAAGCTGTTGCTGGTCTTCACCTTCCCCCTGCAGCCTATTCACAGGCACAACCGCACTGGGAATCTCGGCTTTCGCAAAGATGCAATAATGCACGGTGCTAATCCTCGGCAGAGCCTGTTCCCGAAAAGGCAAACGTCCGGCTCCTTGTCCCACACGGAAGGTGGCAGCCCTGAAAGCTGCCGCTGGTATTCACCTTCCCTTTGCAGCCTATTCACAGGCACAACCGCACTGGGAATCTCGGATTTCCCCACAGATGCAATCATTCACGGTGCGCATCCTCAGCAGAGCCTGTTCCCGAAAAGGCAAACGTCCGGTTCCTTGTCCCACACGGCAGGTGGCAGCCCTGAAAGCTGTTGCTGGTCTTCACCTTCCCCGTGCAGCCTAGTCACAGGCACAACCGCACTGGGAATCTCTGCTTTCCCAAAGATGCAATCTCTCACGGTGCGCATCCTCGGCAGAGATTGTTCCCGAAAAGGCAAACGTCCGGCTCCTTGTCCCAGACGGAAGGTGGCAGCCCTGAAAGCTGTTTCTGGTCTTCACCTTCCCCGTGCAGCCTATTCACAGGCACAACAGAAATTGGGATCTGAGCTTGCCCAGAGAAGAAACATCTCACGGTGCGCATCCTCGGCAGAGCCTGTTCCCGAAAAGGCAAACGTATGGCTTCTTGTCCCACACGGAAGGTGGCAGCCCTGAAAGCTGTTGCTGGTCTTCACCTTCCCCATGCAGCCTATTCACAGGAACAACAAGTATTGGGATCTTTGCTTACCCTGAGAAGGAACATCTCACGGTGCGCATCTTCGGCAGAGATTGTTCCCGAAAAGGCAAACGTCCGGCTCCTTGTCCCACACGGAAGGTGGAAGCCCTGAAAGCTGTTGCTGGTCTTCAACTTCCCCATGCAGCCTATTCACAGGAACAACAGATATTAGGATCTCTGCTTTCCCAAAGACGAAATAATCTCACAGTGCGCATCCTCGGCAGAGCCTGTTCCCGAAAAGGCAAACGTCCGGCTCCTTGTCCCACACGGAAGGTGGCAGCCCTGAAAGCTGTTGCTGGTCTTCACCTTCCCCGTGCAGCCTAGTCACAGGCACAACAGAAATTGGGATCTGAGCTTGCCCAGAGAAGAAACATCTCACGGTGCGCATCGTTGGCAGAGCCTGTTCCCGAAAAGGCAAACGTCCGGCTCCTTGTCCCACACGGAAGGTGGCAGCCCTGAAAGCTGTTGCTGGTCTTCACCTTCCCCGTGCAGCCTATTCACAGGCACACTCGCACTTGGGGAATCTCTGCTTTCCCAAAGATGCAATCTCTCACGGTGCGCATCGTTGGCAGAGCCTGTTCCTGAAAAGGCAAACGTCCGGCTCCTTGTCCCACACGGAAGGTGGCAGCCCTGAAAGCTCTTGATGGTCTTCACCTTCCCCGTGCAGCCTATTCACAGGAACAATCGCACTTGGGGAATCTCTGCTTTCCCAAAGATGCAATCTCTCACTGTGCGCATCCTAGGCAGAGATTGTTCCCGAAAAGGCAAACGTCCGGCTCCTTGTCCCACACGGAAGGTGGCAGCCCTGAAAGCTGTTGCTGCTCTTCACCTTCCCCGTGCAGCCTATTCACAGGAACAACAGATCTTGGGATCTCTACTCTCCAAACACGAAATCATTCACGGTCTGCATCCGCCGCAGAGCCTGTTCCCGAAAAGGCAAACGTCCGGCTCCTTGTCCCACACGGCAGGTGGCAGCCCTGAAAGCTGTTGCTGGTCTTCACCTTCCCCGTGCAGCCTATTCACAGGCACAACCGCACTGGGAATCTCTGCTTTCCCAAAGATGCAATCTCTCACGGTGCGCATCCTCGGCAGAGCCTTTTCCCGAAAAGGCAAACATCTGGCTTCTTGTCCCACACAGAAGGTGGCAGACCTGAAAGCTGTTGCTGGTCTTCACCTTCCCCATGCAGCCTATTCACAGGAACAACAAGTATTGGGATCTGTGCTAGCCCAGAGAAGAAACATCTCACGGTGCGCATCCTCGGCAGAGATTGTTCCCGAAAAGGCAAACGTCTGGCTCCTTGTCCCACACGGAAGGTGGCAGCCCTGAAAGCTGTTGCTGGTCTTCACCTTCCCCGTGCAGCCTAGTCACAGGCACAACAAGTATTGGGATCTCTGCTTTCCAAAAGACGCAATCATTCATGGTGCTAATCCTCGGCAGAGCCTGTTCCCGAAAAGACAAACGTCCGGCTCCTTGTCCCACACGGAAGGTGGCAGCCCTGAAAGCTGTTGCTGGTCTTCACCTTCCGCGTGCAGCCTAGTCACAGGCACAACAGATAATGCGATCTCTACTCTCCAAAAGACGCAATTATTCACTGTGCGCATCCTCGGCAGAGCCTGTTCCCGAAAAGCAAACAGTCACCTCCTTGTCCCACACATAAGGTGGCAGCCCTGCAAGCTGTTGCTGGTCTTCACCTTCCCCGTGCAGCCTATTCACAGGCACAACCGCACTGGGAATCCCTGCTTTCCCAAAGATGTAAACATTCACGGTGCTAAACCTCAGCAGAGCCTGTTCCCGAAAAGGCAAACGTCCGGCTCCCTGTCCCACACGGAAGGTGGCAGCCCTGAAAGTTGTTTCTGGTCTTCACCTTCCCCGTGCAGCCTATTCACAGGAACAACAAGTATTGGGATCTGAGCTTGCCCAGAGAAGGAACATGACACGGTGCGCATCCTCGGCAGAGCCTGTTCCCGAAAAGGCAAACGTCCGGCTCCTTGTCCCACACGGAAGGTGGCAGCCCTGAAAGCTGTTGCTGTTCTTCACCTTCCCCATGCAGCCTATTCACAGGAACAACAAGTATTGGGATCTGTGCTTGCCCTGAGAAGGAACATCTCACGGTGCGCATCTTCGGCAGAGATTTTTCCCGAAAAGGCAAACGTCCGGCTCCTTGTCCTACACGGAAGGTGGCAGCCCTGAAAGCTGTTGCTGGTCCTCACCTTCCCCGTGCAGCCTATTCACAGGCACAACCGCTCTGGGAATCTCTGCTTTCCCAAAGACGAAATAATCTCACAGTGCGCATCCTCGGCAGAGCCTGTTCCCGAAAAGGCAAACGTCCGGCTCCTTGTCCCACACGGAAGGTGGCAGCCCTGAAAGCTGTTGCTGCTCTTCACCTTCCCCGTGCAGCCTATTCACAGGCACAACCGCACTGGGAATCTCTGCTTTCCCAAAGATGCAATCTCTCACTGTGCGCATCCTCGGCAGAGCCTTTTCCCGAAAAGGCAAACATCTGGCTTCTTGTCCCACACAGAAGGTGGCAGCCATGAAAGCTGTTGCTGGTCTTCACCTTCCCCATGCAGCCTATTCACAGCAACAACAAGTATTGGGATCTGTGCTAGCCCAGAGAAGAAACATCTCACGGTGCGCATCGTTGGCAGAGCCTGTTCCCGAAAAGGCAAACGTCCGGTTCCTTGTCCCACACGGAAGGTGGCAGCCCTGAAAGCTGTTGCTGGTCTTCACCTTCCCCGTGCAGCCTATTCACAGGAACAACAAGTATTGGGATCTGAGCTTGCCCAGAGAAGAAACATCTCACGTTGCGCATCCTCGGCAGAGCCTGTTCCCGAAAAGCAAACAGTCAGCTCCTTGTCCCACACGGAAGGTGGCAGCCCTGCAAGCTGTTGCTGGTCTTCACCTTCCCCGTGCAGCCTATTCACAGGCACAACCGCACTGGGAATCCCTGCTTTCCCAAAGATGTAACCATTCACGGTGCGCATCCTCGGCAGAGCCTGTTCCCGAAAAGGCAAACGTCCGGCTCCTTGTCCCACACGGAAGGTGGCAGCCCTGAAAGCTGTTGCTGGTCTTCAGCTTCCCCCTGCAGCCTATTCACAGGCACAACAAGTATTGGGATCTCTACTGTCCAAAAGACGCAATCATTCACGGTGCTAATCCTCAGCAGAGCCTGTTCCCGAAAAGCAAACAGTCAGCTCCTTGTCCCACACGGAAGGTGGCAGCCCTGAAAGCTGTTGCTGGTCTTCACCTTCCCCGTGCAGCGTATTCACAGGCACAACCGCACTGGGAATCTCTGCTTTCCCAAAGATGTAACCATTCACGGTGCTAAACCTCAGCAGAGCCTGTTCCCGAAAAGGCAAACGTCCGGCTCCTTGTCCCACATGGAAGGTGGCAGCCCTGAAAGCTGTTGCTGGTCCTCACCTTCCCCGTCCAGCCTATTCACAGGCACAACCGCACTGGGAATCTCTGCTTTCCCAAAGACGCAATCTCTCACTGTGCGCATCCTCGGCAAGCCTTTTCCCGAAAAGGCAAACATCTGGCTTCTTGTCCCACACAGAAGGTGGCAGACCTGAAAGCTGTTGCTGCTCTTCACCTTCCCCGTGCAGCCTATTCACAGGAACAACAAGTATTGGGATCTGAGCTTGCCCAGAGAAGAAACATCTCACGTTGCGCATCCTCGGCAGAGCCTGTTCCCGAAAAGCAAACAGTCAGCTCCTTGTCCCACAGAGAAGGTGGCAGCCCTGAAAGCTGTTGCTGGTCTTCACCTTCCCCGTGCAGCCTATTCACAGGCACAACCGCACTGGGAATCCCTGCTTTCCCAAAGATGTAACCATTCACGGTGCTAAACCTCAGCAGAGCCTGTTCCCGAAAAGGCAAACGTCCGGCTCCTTGTCCCACACGGAAGGTGGCAGCCCTGAAAGTTGTTTCTGGTCTTCACCTTCCCCGTGCAGCCTATTCACAGGAACAACAAGTATTGGGATCTGAGCTTGCCCAGAGAAGGAACATGACACGGTGCGCATCCTCGGCAGAGCCTGTTCCCGAAAAGGCAAACGTCCGGCTCCTTGTCCCACACGGAAGGTGGCAGCCCTGAAAGCTGTTGCTGGTCTTCACCTTCCCCATGCAGCCTATTCACAGGAACAACAAGTATTGGGATCTTTGCTTACCCTGAGAAGGAACATCTCACGGTGCGCATCTTCGGCAGAGATTGTTCCCGAAAAGGCAAACGTCCGGCTCCTTGTCCCACACGGAAGGTGGCAGCCCTGAAAGCTGTTGCTGGTCTTCACCTTCCCCGTGCAGCCTATTCACAGGCACAATCGCACTTGGGGAATCTCTGCTTTCCCAAAGATGCAATCTCTCACGGTGAGCAGCCTAGGCAGAGATTGTTCCCGAAAAGGCAAAAGTCTGGCTCCTTGTCCCACACGGAAGGTGGCAGCCCTGAAAGCTGTTGCTGGTCTTCACCTTCCCCATGCAGCCTATTCACAGGAACAACAGATCTTGGGATCTCTACTCTGCAAAGACGTAATCATTCACGGTCTGCATCCTCCGCAGAGCCTGTTCCCGAAAAGGCAAACGTCCGGCTCCTTGTCCCACACGGAAGGTGGCAGCCCTGAAAGCTGTTGCTGGTCTTCACCTTCCCCGTGCAGCCTAGTCACAGGCACAAACGCACTGTGAATCTCAGCTTTCCCAAAGATGCAATCATTCACGGTGCTAATCCTCGGCAGAGCCTGTTCCCAAAAAGGCAAACGTCCGGCTCCTTGTCCCACATGGAAGGTGGCAGCCCTGAAAGCTGTTGCTGGTCCTCACCTTCCCCGTGCAGCCTATTCACAGGCACAATCGCACTTGGGGAATCTCTGCTTTCCCAAAGAGGAAATAATCTCACAGTGCGCATCCTAGGCAGAGATTGTTCCCGAAAAGGCAAACGTCTGGCTCCTTGTCCCACACGGAAGGTGGCAGCCCTGAAAGCTGTTGCTGGTCTTCACCTTCCCCATGCAGCCTATTCACAGGCACAACAGATCTTGGGATCTGTGCTTGCCCAGAGAAGAAACATCTCACGGTGCGTATCCTCGGCAGAGCCTGTTCCCAAAAAGGCAAACGTCCGGCTCCTTGTCCCACACGGAAGGTGGCAGCCCTGAAAGCTGTTGCTGGTCTTCACCTTCCCCGTGCAGGCTATTCAGACAAACAACAAGTATTGGGATCTGTGCTTGCCCAGAGAAGAAACATCTCACGGTGCGCATCCTCGGCAGAGCCTGTTCCCGAAAAGGCAAACGTCCGGCTCCTTGTCCCACACGGAAGGTGGCAGCCCTGAAAGCTGTTTCTGGTCTTCACCTTCCCCATGCAGCCTATTCACAGGCACAACAGATATTGTGATCTGAGCTTGGCCAGAGAAGGAACATCTCACGGTGCACATCCTCGGCAGAGCCTGTTCCCGAAATGGCAAATGTCCGGCTCCTTGTCCCACACGGAAGGTGGAAGCCCTGAAAGCTGTTGCTGGTCCTCACCTTCCCCGTGCAGCGTATTCACAGGCACAACCGCTCTGGGAATCTCTGCTTTCCCAAAGATGCAATCTCTCACGGTGCGCATCCTCGCAGAAATTCTTCCCGAAAAGGCAAACGTCCGGCTCCTTGTCCCACACGGAAGGTGGCAGCCCTGAAAGCTGTTGCTGGTCTTCACCTTCCCCGTGCAGGCTATTCAGACGAACAACAAGTATTGGGATCTGTGATGCCCAGAGAAGAAACATCTCCAGGTGTGCATGCTCGGCAGAGCCTGTTCCCGAAAAGGCAAACGTCCGGCTCCTTGTCCCACACGGAAGGTGGCAGCCCTGAAAGCTGTTGCTGGTCTTCACCTTCCCCGTGCAGCCTATTCACAGGCACAACAGATCTTGGCATCTCTACTCTCCAAAGACGTAACCATTCACGGTGCTAATCCTCGGCAGAGCCTGTTCCCGAAAAGGCAAACGTCCGGCTCCTTGTCCCACACGGAAGGTGGAAGCCCTGAAAGCTGTTGCTGGTCCTCACCTTCCCCGTGCAGCCTATTCACAGGCACAACCGCACTGGGAATCTCTGCTTTCCCAAAGATGCAATCTCTCACGGTGCGCATCCTCGGCAGAGATTGTTCCCGAAAAGGCAAACTTCTGGCTCCTTGTCCCACACGGAAGGTGGCAGCCCTGAAAGCTGTTGCTGGTCTTCACCTTCCCCGTGCAGCCTAGTCACAGGAACAAAAGATCTTGGGATCTCTGCTTTCCCAAAGACGAAATAATCTCACAGTGCGCATCCTCGGCAGAGCCTGGTCACCAAAGGCAAACGTCCGGTTACTTGTCCCACACGGAAGGTGGCAGCCCTGAAAGCTGTTGCTGGTCTTCACCTTCCCCGTGCAGCCTAGTCACAGGCACAACCGCACTGGGAATCTCGGCTTTCCCAAAGATGCAATCATTCACGGTGCTAATCCTCGGCAGAGCCTGTTCCCGAAAAAGCAAACGTCCAGCTCCTTGTCCCACACGGAAGGTGGCAGCCCTGAAAGCTGTTGCTGGTCTTCACCTTCCCCGTGCAGCCTAGTCACAGGCACAACCGCACTGGGAATCTCGGCTTTCCCAAAGATGCAATCATTCACGGTGCTAATCCTCGGCAGAGCCTGTTCCCGAAAAAGCAAACGTCCAGCTCCTTGTCCCACACGGAAGGTGGCAGCCCTGAAAGCTGTTGCTGGTCTTCACCTTCCCCGTGCAGCCTAGTCACAGGCACAACACGTATTGGGATCTGTGATGCCCAGAGAAGAAACATCTCACGGTGCGCATCCTCGGCAGAGCCTGTTCCCGAAAAGGCAAACGTCCGGCTCCTTGTCCCACACGGAAGGTGGCAGCCCTGAAAGCTGTTGCTGGTCTTCAGCTTCCCCCTGCAGCCTATTCACAGGCACAACAAGTATTGGGATCTCTACTGTCCAAAAGACGCAATCATTCACGGTGCTAATCCTCAGCAGAGCCTGTTCCCGAAAAGCAAACAGTCAGCTCCTTGTCCCACACGGAAGGTGGCAGCCCTGAAAGCTGTTGCTGGTCTTCACCTTCCCCGTGCAGCGTATTCACAGGCACAACCGCACTGGGAATCTCTGCTTTCCCAAAGATGTAACCATTCACGGTGCGCATCCTCAGCAGAGCCTGTTCCCGAAAAGGCAAACGTCCGGCTCCTTGTCCCACATGGAAGGTGGCAGCCCTGAAAGTTGTTTCTGGTCTTCACCTTCCCCGTGCAGCCTATTCACAGGAACAACAAGTATTGGGATCTGAGCTTGCCCAGAGAAGGAACATGACACGGTGCGCATCCTCGGCAGAGCCTGTTCCCGAAAAGGCAAACGTCCGGCTCCTTGTCCCACACGGAAGGTGGCAGCCCTGAAAGCTGTTGCTGGTCTTCACCTTCCCCGTGCAGCCTATTCACAGGAACAACAGATCTTGGGATCTCTACTCTCCAAAGACGTAACCATTCACGGTGCTAATCCTCGGCAGAGCCTGTTCCCGAAAAGGCAAACGTCCGGCTCCTTGTCCCACATGGAAGGTGGCAGCCCTGAAAGCTGTTGCTGGTCTTCACCTTCCCCGTGCAACCTATTCACAGGCACAACCGCACTGGGAATCTCAGCTTTCCCAAAGATGCAATCATGCACGGTGCTAATCCTCGGCAGAGCCTGTTCCCGAAAAGGCAAACGTCCGGCTCCTTGTCCCACACGGAAGGTGGAAGCCCTGAAAGCTCTTGATGGTCCTCACCTTCCCCGTGCAGCCTATTCACAGGCACAACCGCTCTGGGAATCTCTGCTTTCCCAAAGATGCAATCTCTCACGGTGCGCATCCTCGGCAGAGATTGTTCCCGAAAAGGCAAACGTCCGGCTCCTTGTCCCACACGGAAGGTGGCAGCCCTGCAAGCTGTTGCTGCTCTTCACCTTCCCCGTGCAGCCTATTCACAGGAACAACAGATATTAGGATCTCTACTTTCTCAAAGACGAAATAATCTCACAGTGCGCATCCTCGGCACAGCCTGGTCCCCAAAAGGCAAACGTCCGGTTACTCGTCCCACACGGAAGGTGGCAGCCCTGAAAGCTCTTGATGGTCTTCACCTTCCCCGTGCAGCCTATTCAGACGAACAACAAGTATTGGGATCTGTGCTTGCCCAGAGAAGAAACATCTCCAGGTGCGCATGCTCGGCAGAGCCTGTTCCCGAAAAGGCAAACGTCCGGCTCCTTGTCCCACACGGAAGGTGGCAGCCCTGAAAGCTGTTGCTGGTCTTCACCTTCCCCGTGCAGCCTATTCACAGGCACAACAGATCTTGGCATCTCTACTCTCCAAAGACGTAACCATTCACGGTGCTAATCCTCGGCAGAGCCTGTTCCCGAAAAGGCAAACGTCCGGCTCCTTGTCCCACACGGAAGGTGGAAGCCCTGAAAGCTGTTGCTGGTCTTCAACTTCCCCGTGCAGCCTACTCACAGGCACAACCGCACTGGGAATCTCTGCTTTCCCAAAGATGCAATCTCTCACGGTGCGCATCCTCGGCAGAGATTGTTCCCGAAAAGGCAAACTTCTGGCTCCTTGTCCCACACGGAAGGTGGCAGCCCTGAAAGCTGTTGCTGGTCTTCACCTTCCCCGTGCAGCCTATTCACAGGAACAAAAGATCTTGGGATCTCTGCTTTCCCAAAGACGAAATAATCTCACAGTGCGCATCCTCGGCAGAGCCTGGTCCCCAAAAGGCAAACGTCCGGTTACTTGTCCCACACGGAAGGTGGCAGCCCTGAAAGCTGTTGCTGGTCTTCACCTTCCCCGTGCAGCCTAGTCACAGGCACAACCGCACTGGGAATCTCGGCTTTCCCAAAGATGCAATCATTCACGGTGCTAATCCTGGGCAGAGCCTGTTCCCGAAAAAGCAAACGTCCAGCTCCTTGTCCCACACGGAAGGTGGCAGCCCTGCAAGCTGTTGCTGGTCTTCACCTTCCCCGTGCAGCCTATTCACAGGCACAAACGCACTTGGGGAATCTCTGCTTTCCCAAATATGCAATCTCTCACGGTGCGCATCCTAGGCAGAGATTGTTCCCGAAAAGGCAAACGTCCGGCTCCTTGTCCCACACGGAAGGTGGCAGCCCTGAAAGCTGTTGCTGGTCTTCACCTTCCCCGTGCAGCCTATTCACAGGCACAACACGTATTGGGATCTGTGCTTGCCCAGAAAAGGAACATCTCACGGTGCGCATCCTCGGCAGAGCCTTTTACCAAAAAGGCAAACGTCCGGCTCCTTGTCCCACACGGAAGGTGGCAGCCCTGAAAGCTGTTGCTGGTCTTCACCTTCCCCGTGCAGCCTATTCAGACGATCAACAAGTAGTGGGATCTGTGATGCCCAGAGAAGAAACATCTCACGGTGCGCATCCTCGGCAGAGCCTGTTCCCGAAAAGGCAAACGTCCGGCTCCTTGTCCCACACGGAAGGTGGAAGCCCCGAAAGCTGCTGCTGGTCCTCACCTTCCCCGTTCAGCCTATTCACAGGCACAACCGCACTGGGATTCTCTGCTTTCCCAAAGACGCAAACATTCACGGTGCGCATCCTCGGCAGAGCCTGTTCCCGAAAAGGCAAACGTATGGCTCCTTGTCCCACACGGAAGGTGGCAGCCCTGAAAGCTGTTGCTGGTCCTCACCTTCCCCGTGCAGCCTATTCACAGGCACAACAGATATTGGGATCTGAGCTTGCCCAGAGCAGAAACATCTCACGGTGCGCATCGTTGGCAGAGCCTGTTCCCGAAAAGGCAAACGTCCGGCTCCTTGTCCCACACGGAAGGTGGCAGCCCTGAAAGCTGTTGGTGGCCTTCACCTTCCCCATGCAGTCTAGTCACAGGCACAGTCGCACTTGGGGAATCTCTGCTTTCTCAAAGATACAATCATTCACGGTGCGCATCCTAGACAAAGATTGTTCCCAAAAAGGAAAACGTCTGTCTCCTTGTCCCACACGGAAGGTGGCAGCCCTGAAAGCTGTTGCTGGTCTTCACATTCCCCGTGCAGCCTATTCACAGGAACAACAGATATTATGATCTCTGCTTTCCCAAAGACGAAATATTCTCACAGTGCGCATCCTAGGAAGAGATTGTTCCCGAAAAGGCAAACGTCTGGCTCCTTGTCCCACACGGAAGGTTGCAGCCCTGAAAGCTGTTCCTGGTCTTCACCTTCCCCGTGCAGCCTATTCACAGGCAAAACCGCACTGGGAATCTCTGCTTTCCCAAAGACGCAATCTCTCACGGTGCGCATCCTCGGCAGAGCCTGTTCCCAAAAAGGCAAACGTCCGGCTCCTTGTCCCACACGGAAGGTGGCAGCCCTGAAAGCTGTTGCTGGTCTTCACCTTCCCCGTGCAGCCTGTTTACAGGCACAACAGATATTGGAATATCTGCTTTCCCAAAGATGCAAAATCTCACAGTGTGCATCCTCGGCACAGCCTGTTCCCAAAAAGGCAAACGTCCGGCTCCTTGTCCCACACGGCAGGTGGCAGCCCTGAAAGCTCTTGCTGGTCTTCACCTTCCCCGTGCAGCCTATTCACAGGCACAACAGGTCTTGGGATCTGTGCTTGCCCAGAAAAGGAACATCTCACGGTGCGCATCCTCGGCAGAGCCTGTTCCCGAAAAGGCAAACGTCCGGCTCCTTGTCCCACACGGAAGGTGGCAGCCATGAAAGCTGTTGCTGGTCTTCACCTTCCCCGGGCAGCCTATTCACAGGCACAACAAGTATGGGGATCTGTGCTTGCCCAGAGAAGGAACATCTAACGGTGCGCATCCTCGGCAGAGCCTGTTCCCGAAAAGGCAAACGTCCGGCTCCTTGTCCCACACGGAAGGTGGCAGCCTTGCAAGCTGTTGCTGGTCTTCACCTTCCCCGTGCAGCCTATTCACAGGCACAACCGCACTGGGAATCTCGGCTTTCCCCACAGATGCAATCATTCACGGTGCGCATCCTCAGCAGAGCCTGTTCCCGAAAAGGCAAACGTCCGGCTCCTTGTCCCACACGGAAGGTGGCAGCCCTGAAAGCTGTTGCTGGTCTTCACCTTCCCCCTGCAGCCTATTCACAGGCACAACCGCACTGGGAATCTCGGCTTTCGCAAAGATGCAATAATGCACGGTGCTAATCCTCGGCAGAGCCTGTTCCCGAAAAGGCAAACGTCCGGCTCCTTGTCCCACACGGAAGGTGGCAGCCCTGAAAGCTGCCGCTGGTATTCACCTTCCCTTTGCAGCCTATTCACAGGCACAACCGCACTGGGAATCTCGGATTTCCCCACAGATGCAATCATTCACGGTGCGCATCCTCAGCAGAGCCTGTTCCCGAAAAGGCAAACGTCCGGTTCCTTGTCCCACACGGCAGGTGGCAGCCCTGAAAGCTGTTGCTGGTCTTCACCTTCCCCGTGCAGCCTAGTCACAGGCACAAACGCACTGGGAATCTCTGCTTTCCCAAAGATGCAATCTCTCACGGTGCGCATCCTCGGCAGAGATTGTTCCCGAAAAGGCAAACGTCCGGCTCCTTGTCCCAGACGGAAGGTGGCAGCCCTGAAAGCTGTTTCTGGTCTTCACCTTCCCCCTGCAGCCTATTCACAGGCACAACAGAAATTGGGATCTGAGCTTGCCCAGAGAAGAAACATCTCACGGTGCGCATCGTTGGCAGAGCCTGTTCCCGAAAAGGCAAACGTATGGCTTCTTGTCCCACACGGAAGGTGGCAGCCCTGAAAGCTGTTGCTGGTCTTCACCTTCCCCATGCAGCCTATTCACAGGAACAACAAGTATTGGGATCTTTGCTTACCCTGAGAAGGAACATCTCACGGTGCGCATCTTCGGCAGAGATTGTTCCCGAAAAGGCAAACGTCCGGCTCCTTGTCCCACACGGAAGGTGGCAGCCCTGAAAGCTGTTGCTGGTCTTCAACTTCCCCATGCAGCCTATTCACAGGAACAACACATATTAGGATCTCTGCTTTCCCAAAGACGAAATAATCTCACAGTGCGCATCCTCGGCAGAGCCTGTTCCCGAAAAGGCAAACGTCCGGCTCCTTGTCCCACACGGAAGGTGGCAGCCCTGAAAGCTGTTGCTGGTCTTCACCTTCCCCGTGCAGCCTAGTCACAGGCACAACAGAAATTGGGATCTGAGCTTGCCCAGAGAAGAAACATCTCACGGTGCGCATCGTTGGCAGAGCCTGTTCCCGAAAAGGCAAACGTCCGGCTCCTTGTCCCACACGGAAGGTGGCAGCCCTGAAAGCTGTTGCTGGTCTTCACCTTCCCCGTGCAGCCTATTCACAGGCACACTCGCACTTGGGGAATCTCTGCTTTCCCAAAGATGCAATCTCTCACGGTGCGCATCGTTGGCAGAGCCTGTTCCTGAAAAGGCAAACGTCCGGCTCCTTGTCCCACACGGAAGGTGGCAGCCCTGAAAGCTCTTGATGGTCTTCACCTTCCCCGTGCAGCCTATTCACAGGAACAATCGCACTTGGGGAATCTCTGCTTTCCCAAAGATGCAATCTCTCACGGTGCGCATCCTAGGCAGAGATTGTTCCCGAAAAGGCAAACGTCTGGCTCCTTGTCCCACACGGAAGGTGGCAGCCCTGAAAGCTGTTGCTGCTCTTCACCTTCCCCGTGCAGCCTATTCACAGGAACAACAGATCTTGGGATCTCTACTCTCCAAACACGAAATCATTCACGGTCTGCATCCGCCGCAGAGCCTGTTCCCGAAAAGGCAAACGTCCGGCTCCTTGTCCCACACGGCAGGTGGCAGCCCTGAAAGCTGTTGCTGGTCTTCACCTTCCCCGTGCAGCCTATTCACAGGCACAACCGCACTGGGAATCTCTGCTTTCCCAAAGATGCAATCTCTCACGGTGCGCATCCTCGGCAGAGCCTTTTCCCGAAAAGGCAAACATCTGGCTTCTTGTCCCACACAGAAGGTGGCAGACCTGAAAGCTGTTGCTGGTCTTCAACTTCCCCGTGCAGCCTATTCACAGGAACAACAAGTATTGGGATCTGTGCTAGCCCAGAGAAGAAACATCTCACGGTGCGCATCCTCGGCAGAGATTGTTCCCGAAAAGGCAAACGTCTGGCTCCTTGTCCCACACGGAAGGTGGCAGCCCTGAAAGCTGTTGCTGGTCTTCACCTTCCCCGTGCAGCCTAGTCACAGGCACAACAAGTATTGGGATCTCTGCTTTCCAAAAGACGCAATCATTCATGGTGCTAATCCTCGGCAGAGCCTGTTCCCGAAAAGACAAACGTCCGGCTCCTTGTCCCACACGGAAGGTGGCAGCCCTGAAAGCTGTTGCTGGTCTTCACCTTCCGCGTGCAGCCTAGTCACAGGCACAACAGATAATGCGATCTCTACTCTCCAAAAGACGCAATTATTCACTGTGCGCATCCTCGGCAGAGCCTGTTCCCGAAAAGCAAACAGTCACCTCCTTGTCCCACACATAAGGTGGCAGCCCTGCAAGCTGTTGCTGGTCTTCACCTTCCCCGTGCAGCCTATTCACAGGCACAACCGCACTGGGAATCCCTGCTTTCCCAAAGATGTAAACATTCACGGTGCTAAACCTCAGCAGAGCCTGTTCCCGAAAAGGCAAACGTCCGGCTCCCTGTCCCACACGGAAGGTGGCAGCCCTGAAAGTTGTTTCTGGTCTTCACCTTCCCCGTGCAGCCTATTCACAGGAACAACAAGTATTGTGATCTGAGCTTGCCCAGAGAAGGAACATGTCACGGTGCGCATCCTCGGCAGAGCCTGTTCCCGAAAAGGCAAACGTCCGGCTCCTTGTCCCACACGGAAGGTGGCAGCCCTGAAAGCTGTTGCTGTTCTTCACCTTCCCCATGCAGCCTATTCACAGGAACAACAAGTATTGGGATCTGTGCTTGCCCTGAGAAGGAACATCTCACGGTGCGCATCTTCGGCAGAGATTTTTCCCGAAAAGGCAAACGTCCGGCTCCTTGTCCCACACGGAAGGTGGCAGCCCTGAAAGCTGTTGCTGGTCCTCACCTTCCCCGTGCAGCCTATTCACAGGCACAACCGCTCTGGGAATCTCTGCTTTCCCAAAGACGAAATAATCTCACAGTGCGCATCCTCGGCAGAGCCTGTTCCCGAAAAGGCAAAAGTCTGGCTCCTTGTCCCACACGGAAGGTGGCAGCCCTGAAAGCTGTTGCTGCTCTTCACCTTCCCCGTGCAGCCTATTCACAGGCACAACCGCACTGGGAATCTCTGCTTTCCCAAAGATGCAATCTCTCACTGTGCGCATCCTCGGCAGAGCCTTTTCCCGAAAAGGCAAACATCTGGCTTCTTGTCCCACACAGAAGGTGGCAGCCATGAAAGCTGTTGCTGGTCTTCACCTTCCCCATGCAGCCTATTCACAGCAACAACAAGTATTGGGATCTGTGCTAGCCCAGAGAAGAAACATCTCACGGTGCGCATCGTTGGCAGAGCCTGTTCCCGAAAAGGCAAACGTCCGGTTCCTTGTCCCACACGGAAGGTGGCAGCCCTGAAAGCTGTTGCTGGTCTTCACCTTCCCCGTGCAGCCTATTCACAGGAACAACAAGTATTGGGATCTGAGCTTGCCCAGAGAAGAAACATCTCACGTTGCGCATCCTCGGCAGAGCCTGTTCCCGAAAAGCAAACAGTCAGCTCCTTGTCCCACACAGAAGGTGGCAGCCCTGCAAGCTGTTGCTGGTCTTCACCTTCCCCGTGCAGCCTATTCACAGGCACAACCGCACTGGGAATCCCTGCTTTCCCAAAGATGTAACCATTCACGGTGCGCATCCTCGGCAGAGCCTGTTCCCGAAAAGGCAAACGTCCGGCTCCTTGTCCCACACGGAAGGTGGCAGCCCTGAAAGCTGTTGCTGGTCTTCAGCTTCCCCCTGCAGCCTATTCACAGGCACAACAAGTATTGGGATCTCTACTGTCCAAAAGACGCAATCATTCACGGTGCTAATCCTCAGCAGAGCCTGTTCCCGAAAAGCAAACAGTCAGCTCCTTGTCCCACACGGAAGGTGGCAGCCCTGAAAGCTGTTGCTGGTCTTCACCTTCCCCGTGCAGCGTATTCACAGGCACAACCGCACTGGGAATCTCTGCTTTCCCAAAGATGTAACCATTCACGGTGCTAAACCTCAGCAGAGCCTGTTCCCGAAAAGGCAAACGTCCGGCTCCTTGTCCCACATGGAAGGTGGCAGCCCTGAAAGTTGTTTCTGGTCTTCACATTCCCCGTGCAGCCTATTCACAGGAACAACAAGTATTGGGATCTGAGCTTGCCCAGAGAAGGAACATGACACGGTGCGCATCCTCGGCAGAGCCTGTTCCCGAAAAGGCAAACGTCCGGCTCCTTGTCCCACACGGAAGGTGGCAGCCCTGAAAGCTGTTGCTGGTCTTCACCTTCCCCGTGCAACCTATTCACAGGCACAACCGCACTGGGAATCTCAGCTTTCCCAAAGATGCAATCATGCACGGTGCTAATCCTCGGCAGAGCCTGTTCCCGAAAAGGCAAACGTCCGGCTCCTTGTCCCACACGGAAGGTGGAAGCCCTGAAAGCTGTTGCTGGTCCTCACCTTCCCCGTGCAGCCTATTCACAGGCACAACCGCTCTGGGAATCTCTGCTTTCCCAAAGATGCAATCTCTCACGGTGCGCATCCTCGGCAGAGATTGTTCCCGAAAAGGCAAACGTCCGGCTCCTTGTCCCACACGGAAGGTGGCAGCCCTGCAAGCTGTTGCTGGTCTTCACCTTCCCCGTGCAGCCTATTCACAGGAACAACAGATATTAGGATCTCTGCTTTCTCAAAGACGAAATAATCTCACAGTGCGCATCCTCGGCACAGCTTGGTCCCCAAAAGGCAAACGTCCGGTTACTCGTCCCAAACGGAAGGTGGCAGCCCTGAAAGCTGTTGCTGGTCTTCACCTTCCCCGTGCAGCCTATTCACAGGCACAACAGATATTAGGATCTCTGCTTTCCCAAAGACGAAATAATCTCACAGTGCACATCCTCGGCAGAGCCTGGTCCCCAAAAGGCAAACGTCCGGTTACTTGTCCCACACGGAAGGTGGCAGCCCTGAAAGCTCTTGATGGTCTTCACATTCCCCGTGCAGCCTATTCAGACGAACAACAAGTATTGGGATCTGTGCTTGCCCAGAGAAAAAACATCTCCAGGTGCGCATGCTCGGCAGAGCCTGTTCCCGAAAAGGCAAACGTCCGGCTCCTTGTCCCACACGGAAGGTGGCAGCACTGAAAGCTGTTGCTGGTCTTCACCTTCCCCGTGCAGCCTATTCACAGGCACAACCGCACTGGGAATCTCTGCTTTCCCAAAGATGCAATCTCTCACGGTGCGCATCCTCGGCAGAGATTGTTCCCGAAAAGGCAAACTTCTGGTTCCTTGTCCCACACGGAAGGTGGCAGCCCTGAAAGCTGTTGCTGGTCTTCACCTTCCCCGTGCAGCCTAGTCACAGGAACAAAAGATCTTGGGATCTCTGCTTTCCCAAAGACGAAATAATCTCACAGTGCGCATCCTCGGCAGAGCCTGGTCCCCAAAAGGCAAACGTCCGGTTACTTGTCCCACACGGAAGGTGGCAGCCCTGAAAGCTGTTGCTGGTCTTCACCTTCCCCATGCAGCCTAGTCACAGGCACAACCGCACTGGGAATCTCGGCTTTCCCAAAGATGCAATCATTCACGGTGCTAATCCTCGGCAGAGCCTGTTCCCGAAAAAGCAAACGTCCAGCTCCTTGTCCCACACGGAAGGTGGCAGCCCTGCAAGCTGTTGCTGGTCTTCACCTTCCCCGTGCAGCCTATTCACAGGCACAACACGTATTGGGATCTGTGCTTGCCCAGAAAAGGAACATCTCACGGTGCGCATCCTCGGCAGAGCCTGTTACCAAAAAGGCAAACGTCCGGCTCCTTGTCCCGAACGGAAGGTGGCAGCCCTGAAAGCTGTTGCTGGTCTTGACCTTCCCCGTGCAGGCTATTCAGACGAACAACAAGTAGTGGGATCTGTGATGCCCAGAGAAGAAACATCTCACGGTGCGCATCCTCGGCAGAGCCTGTTCCCGAAAAGGCAAACGTCCGGCTCCTTGTCCCACACGGAAGGTGGAAGCCCCGAAAGCTGCTGCTGGTCCTCACCTTCCCCGTTCAGCCTATTCACAGACACAACCGCACTGGGATTCTCTGCTTTCCCAAAGACGCAAACATTCACGGTGCGCATCCTCGGCAGAGCCTGTTCCCGAAAAGGCAAACGTATGGCTCCTTGTCCCACACGGAAGGTGGCAGCCCTGAAAGCTGTTGCTGGTCCTCACCTTCCCCGTGCAGCCTATTCACAGGCACAACAGATATTGGGATCTGAGCTTGCCCAGAGCAGAAACATCTCACGGTGCGCATCGTTGGCAGAGCCTGTTCCCGAAAAGGCAAACGTCCGGCTCCTTGTCCCACACGGAAGGTGGCAGCCCTGAAAGCTGTTGGTGGCCTTCACCTTCCCCATGCAGTCTAGTCACAGGCACAGTCGCACTTGGGGAATCTCTGCTTTCTCAAAGATGCAATCATTCACGGTGCGCATCCTAGACAAAGATTGTTCCCGAAAAGGAAAACGTCTGGCTCCTTGTCCCACACGGAAGGTGGCAGCCCTGAAAGCTGTTGCTGGTCTTCACATTCCCCGTGCAGCCTATTCACAGGAACAACAGATATTATGATCTCTGCTTTCCCAAAGACGAAATATTCTCACAGTGCGCATCCTAGGCAGAGATTGTTCCCGAAAAGGCAAACGTCTGGCTCCTTGTCCCACACGGAAGGTGGCAGCCCTGAAAGCTGTTCCTGGTCTTCACCTTCCCCGTGCAGCCTATTCACAGGCAAAACCGCACTGGGAATCTCTGCTTTCCCAAAGACGCAATCTCTCACGGTGCGCATCCTCGGCAGAGCCTGTTCCCAAAAAGGCAAACGTCCGGCTCCTTGTCCCACACGGAAGGTGGCAGCCCTGAAAGCTGTTGCTGGTCTTCACCTTCCCCGTGCAGCCTGTTTACAGGCACAACAGATATTGGAATATCTGCTTTCCCAAAGATGCAAAATCTCACAGTGTGCATCCTCGGCAGAGCCTGTTCCCAAAAAGGCAAACGTCCGGCTCCTTGTCCCACACGGAAGGTGGCAGCCATGAAAGCTGTTGCTGGTCTTCACCTTCCCCGTGCAGCCTATTCACAGGCACAACAGGTCTTGGGATCTGTGCTTGCCCAGAGAAGGAACATCTAACGGTGCGCATCCTCGGCAGAGCCTGTTCCCGAAAAGGCAAACGTCCGGCTCCTTGTCCCACACGGAAGATGGCAGCCCTGAAAGCTGTTGCTGGTCCTCACCTTCCCCGTGCAGCCTATTCACAGGCACAACCGCACTGGGAATCTCGGCTTTCCCAAAGATGCAATCTCTCACGGTGCGCATCCTCGGCAGAGATTGTTCCCGAAAAGGCAAACGTCCGGCTCCTTGTCCCACACGGAAGGTGGCAGCCCTGAAAGCTGTTTCTGGTCTTCACCTTCCCCCTGCAGCCTATTCACAGGCACAACAGAAATTGGGATCTGAGCTTGCCCAGAGAAGAAACATCTCACGGTGCGCATCGTTGGCAGAGCCTGTTCCCGAAAAGGCAAACGTATGGCTTCTTGTCCCACACGGAAGGTGGCAGCCCTGCAAGCTGTTGCTGGTCTTCACCTTCCCCGTGCAGCCTATTCACAGGAACAATCGCACTTGGGGAATCTCTGCTTTCCCAAATATGCAATCTCTCACGGTGCGCATCCTAGGCAGAGATTGTTCCCGAAAAGGCAAACGTCTGGCTCCTTGTCCCACACGGAAGGTGGCAGCCCTGAAAGCTGTTGCTGGTCTTCACCTTCCCCGTGCAGCCTATTCACAGGAACAACAGATCTTGGGATCTCTACTCTCCAAACACGAAATCATTCACGGTCTGCATCCTCCGCAGAGCCTGTTCCCGAAAAGGCAAACGTCCGGCTCCTTGTCCCACACGGAAGGCGGCAGCCCTGAAAGCTGTTGCTGGTCTTCACCTTCCCCCTGCAGCCTATTCACAGGCACAACCGCACTGGGAATCTCTGCTTTCCCAAAGATGCAATCTCTCACGGTGCGCATCCTCGGCAGAGCCTTTTCCCGAAAAGGCAAACATCTGGCTTCTTGTCCCACACAGAAGGTGGCAGACCTGAAAGCTGTTGCTGCTCTTCACCTTCCCCATGCAGCCTATTCACAGGAACAACAAGTATTGGGATCTGTGCTAGCCCAGAGAAGAAACATCTCACGGTGCGCATCCTCGGCAGAGCCTGTTCCCGAAAAGGCAAACGTCCGGCTCCTTGTCCCACACGGAAGGTGGCAGCCCTGAAAGCTGTTGCTGGTCTTCACCTTCCCCGTGCAGCCTAGTCACAGGCACAACAAGTATTGGGATCTCTGCTTTCCAACATACGCAATCATTCATGGTGCTAATCCTCGGCAGAGCCTGTTCCCGAAAAGACAAACGTCCGGCTCCTTGTCCCACACGGAAGGTGGCAGCCCTGAAAGCTGTTGCTGGTCTTCACCTTCCCCGTGCAGCCTAGTCACAGGAACAACAGATAATGCGATCTCTTCTCTCCAAAAGACGCAATTATTCACTGTGCGCATCCTCGGCAGAGCCTGTTCCCGAAAAGCAAACAGTCAGCTCCTTGTCCCACACAGAAGGTGGCAGCCCTGCAAGCTGTTGCTGGTCTTCACCTTCCCCGTGCAGCCTATTCACAGGCACAACCGCACTGGGAATCCCTGCTTTCCCAAAGATGTAACCATTCACGGTGCTAAACCTCAGCAGAGCCTGTTCCCGAAAAGGCAAACGTCCGGCTCCTTGTCCCACACGGAAGGTGGCAGCCCTGAAAGTTGTTTCTGGTCTTCACCTTCCCCGTGCAGCCTATTCACAGGAACAACAAGTATTGGGATCTGAGCTTGCCCAGAGAAGGAACATGACACGGTGCGCATCCTCGGCAGAGCCTGTTCCCGAAAAGGCAAACGTCCGGCTCCTTGTCCCAAACGGAAGGTGGCAGCCCTGAAAGCTGTTGCTGGTCTTCACCTTCCCCATGCAGCCTATTCACAGGAACAACAAGTATTGGGATCTGTGCTTGCCCTGAGAAGGAACATCTCACGGTGCGCATCTTCGGCAGAGATTTTTCCCGAAAAGGCAAACGTCCGGCTCCTTGTCCCACACGGAAGGTGGCAGCCCTGAAAGCTGTTGCTGGTCCTCACCTTCCCCGTGCAGCCTATTCACAGGCACAACCGCTCTGGGAATCTCTGCTTTCCCAAAGACGAAATAATCTCACAGTGCGCATCCTCGGCAGAGCCTGTTCCCGAAAAGGCAAACGTCCGGCTCCTTCTCCCACACGGAAGGTGGCAGCCCTGAAAGCTGTTGCTGCTCTTCACCTTCCCCGTGCAGCCTATTCACAGGCACAACCGCACTGGGAATCTCTGCTTTCCCAAAGACGCAATCTCTCACTGTGCGCATCCTCGGCAGAGCCTTTTCCCGAAAAGGCAAACATCTGGCTTCTTGTCCCACACAGAAGGTGGCAGCCATGAAAGCTGTTGCTGGTCTTCACCTTCCCCATGCAGCCTATTCACAGGAACAACAAGTATTGGGATCTGTGCTAGGCCAGAGAAGAAACATCTCACGGTGCGCATCCTCGGCAGAGCCTGTTCCCGAAAAGGCAAACGTCCGGTTCCTTGTCCCACACGGAAGGTGGCAGCCCTGAAAGCTGTTGCTGGTCTTCACCTTCCCCGTGCAGCCTATTCACAGGAACAACAAGTATTGGGATCTGAGCTTGCCCAGAGAAGAAACATCTCACGTTGCGCATCCTCGGCAGAGCCTGTTCCCGAAAAGCAAACAGTCAGCTCCTTGTCCCACACAGAAGGTGGCAGCCCTGCAAGCTGTTGCTGGTCTTCACCTTCCCCGTGCAGCCTATTCACAGGCACAACCGCACTGGGAATCCCTGCTTTCCCAAAGATGTAACCATTCACGGTGCTAAACCTCAGCAGAGCCTGTTCCCGAAAAGGCAAACGTCCGGCTCCTTGTCCCACACGGAAGGTGGCAGCCCTGAAAGTGGTTTCTGGTCTTCACCTTCCCCGTGCAGCCTATTCACAGGAACAACAAGTATTGGGATCTGAGCTTGCCCAGAGAAGGAACATGACACGGTGCGCATCCTCGGCAGAGCCTGTTCCCGAAAAGGCAAACGTCCGGCTCCTTGTCCCACACGGAAGGTGGCAGCCCTGAAAGCTGTTGCTGGTCTTCACCTTCCCCATGCAGCCTATTCACAGGAACAACAAGTATTGGGATCTTTGCTTACCCTGAGAAGGAACATCTCACGGTGCGCATCTTCGGCAGAGATTGTTCCCGAAAAGGCAAACGTCCGGCTCCTTGTCCCACACGGAAGGTGGAAGCCCTGAAAGCTGTTGCTGGTCTTCAACTTCCCCATGCAGCCTATTCACAGGAACAACAGATATTAGGATCTCTGCTTTCCCAAAGACGAAATAATCTCACAGTGCGCATCCTCGGCAGAGCCTGTTCCCGAAAAGGCAAACGTCCGGCTCCTTGTCCCACACGGAAGGTGGCAGCCCTGAAAGCTGTTGCTGGTCTTCACCTTCCCCGTGCAGCCTAGTCACAGGCACAACAGAAATTGGGATCTGAGCTTGCCCAGAGAAGAAACATCTCACGGTGCGCATCGTTGGCAGAGCCTGTTCCCGAAAAGGCAAACGTCCGGCTCCTTGTCCCACACGGAAGGTGGCAGCCCTGAAAGCTGTTGCTGGTCTTCACCTTCCCCGTGCAGCCTATTCACAGGCACACTCGCACTTGGGGAATCTCTGCTTTCCCAAAGATGCAATCTCTCACGGTGCGCATCGTTGGCAGAGCCTGTTCCTGAAAAGGCAAACGTCCGGCTCCTTGTCCCACACGGAAGGTGGCAGCCCTGAAAGCTCTTGATGGTCTTCACCTTCCCCGTGCAGGCTATTCAGACGAACAACAAGTATTGGGATCTGTGCTTGCCCAGAGAAGGAACATCTCACGGTGCGCATCCTCGGCAGAGCCTGTTCCCGAAAAGGCAAACGTCCGGCTCCTTGTCCCACACGGAAGGTGGCAGCCCTGAAAGCTCTTGATGGTCCTCACCTTCCCCGTGCAGCCTATTCACAGGCACAACACGCATTGGGATCTGTGCTTGCCCAGAGAAGGAACATCTCACGGTGCGCATCGTTGGCATAGCCTGTTCCCGAAAAGGCAAACGTCCGGCTCCTTCTCCCACACGGAAGGTGGCAGCCCTGAAAGCTGTTGCTGGTCTTCACCTTCCCCGTGCAGCCTATTCACAGGAACAACAAGTATGTGGATCTGAGCTTGCCCAGAGAAGAAACATCTCACGGTGCGCATCGTTGGCAGAGCCTGTTCCCGCAAAGGCAAACGTCCGGCTCCTTGTCCCACACGGAAGGTGGCAGCCCTGAAAGCTGTTCCTGGTCTTCACCTTCCCCGTGCAGCCTATTCACAGGCAAAACCGCACTGGGAATCTCTGCTTTCCCAAAGACGCAATCTCTCACGGTGCGCATCCTCGGCAGAGCCTGTTCCCAAAAAGGCAAACATCTGGCTTCTTGTCCCACACGGAAGGTGGCAGCCCTGAAAGCTGTTGCTGCTCTTCACCTTCCCCGTGCAGCCTGTTTACAGGCACAACAGATATTGGAATATCTGCTTTCCCAAAGATGCAAAATCTCACAGTGTGCATCCTCGGCACAGCCTGTTCCCAAAAAGGCAAACGTCCGGCTCCTTGTCCCACACGGCAGGTGGCAGCCCTGAAAGCTGTTGCTGGTCTTCACCTTCCCCGTGCAGCCTATTCACAGGCACAACAAGTATGGGGATCTGTGCTTGCCCAGAGAAGGAACATCTAACGGTGCGCATCCTCGGCAGTGCCTGTTCCCGAAAAGGCAAACGTCCGGCTCCTTGTCCCACACGGAAGGTGGCAGCCCTGAAAGCTCTTGCTGGTCTTCACCTTCCCCGTGCAGCCTATTCACAGGCACAACCGCACTGGGAATCTCTGCTTTCCCAAAGACGCAATCTCTCACGGTGCGCATCCTCGGCAGAGCCTGTTCCCAAAAAGGCAAACGTCCGGCTCCTTGTCCCACACGGAAGGTGGCAGCCCTGAAAGCTGTTGCTGGTCTTCACCTTCCCCGTGCAGCCTAGTCACAGGCACAACAGAAATTGGGATCTGAGCTTGCCCAGAGAAGAAACATCTCACGGTGCGCATCGTTGGCAGAGCCTGTTCCCGAAAAGGCAAACGTCCGGCTCCTTGTCCCACACGGAAGGTGGCAGCCCTGAAAGCTGTTGCTGGTCTTCACCTTCCCCGTGCAGCCTATTCACAGGCACACTCGCACTTGGGGAATCTCTGCTTTCCCAAAGATGCAATCTCTCACGGTGCGCATCGTTGGCAGAGCCTGTTCCTGAAAAGGCAAACGTCCGGCTCCTTTTCCCACACGGAAGGTGGCAGCCCTGAAAGCTCTTGATGGTCTTCACCTTCCCCGTGCAGGCTATTCAGACGAACAACAAGTATTGGGATCTGTGCTTGCCCAGAGAAGGAACATCTCACGGTGCGCATCCTCGGCAGAGCCTGTTCCCGAAAAGGCAAACGTCCGGCTCCTTGTCCCACACGGAAGGTGGCAGCCCTGAAAGCTCTTGATGGTCCTCACCTTCCCCGTGCAGCCTATTCACAGGCACAACACGCATTGGGATCTGTGCTTGCCCAGAGAAGGAACATCTCACGGTGCGCATCGTTGGCATAGCCTGTTCCCGAAAAGGCAAACGTCCGGCTCCTTGTCCCACACGGAAGGTGGCAGCCCTGAAAGCTGTTGCTGGTCTTCACCTTCCCCGTGCAGCCTATTCACAGGAACAACAAGTATGTGGATCTGAGCTTGCCCAGAGAAGAAACATCTCACGGTGCGCATCGTTGGCAGAGCCTGTTCCCGCAAAGGCAAACGTCCTGCTCCTTGTCCCACACGGAAGGTGGCAGCCCTGAAAGCTGTTCCTGGTCTTCACCTTCCCCGTGCAGCCTATTCACAGGCAAAACCGCACTGGGAATCTCTGCTTTCCCAAAGACGCAATCTCTCACGGTGCGCATCCTCGGCAGAGCCTGTTCCCAAAAAGGCAAACGTCCGGCTCCTTGTCCCACACGGAAGGTGGCAGCCCTGAAAGCTCTTGATGGTCTTCACCTTCCCCGTGCAGCCTGTTTACAGGCACAACAGATATTGGAATATCTGCTTTCCCAAAGATGCAAAATCTCACAGTGTGCATCCTCGGCACAGCCTGTTCCCAAAAAGGCAAACGTCCGGCTCCTTGTCCCACACGGCAGGTGGCAGCCCTGAAAGCTGTTGCTGGTCTTCACCTTCCCCGTGCAGCCTATTCACAGGCACAACAGGTCTTGGGATCTGTGCTTGCCCAGAAAAGGAACATCTCACGGTGCGCATCCTCGGCAGAGACTGTTCCCGAAAAGGCAAACGTCCGGCTCCTTATCCCACACGGAAGGTGGCAGCCATGAAAGCTGTTGCTGGTCTTCACCTTCCCCGTGCAGCCTATTCACAGGCACAACAAGTATGGGGATCTGTGCTTGCCCAGAGAAGGAACATCTAACGGTGCGCATCCTCGGCAGTGCCTGTTCCCGAAAAGGCAAACGTCCGGCTCCTTGTCCCACACGGCAGGTGGCAGCCCTGAAAGCTGTTGCTGGTCTTCACCTTCCCCGTGCAGCCTAGTCACAGGCACAACTGCACTGGGAATCTCGGCTTTCCCCACAGATGCAATCATTCACGGTGCGCATCCTCAGCAGAGCCTTTTCCCGAAAAGGCAAACATCTGGCTTCTTGTCCCACACGGAAGGTGGCAGCCCTGAAAGCTCTTGATGGTCTTCACCTTCCCCGTGCAGCCTATTCACAGGCACAACCGCGCTGGGAATCTCTGCTTTCCCAAAGACGCAATCATTCACGGTGCGCATCCTCGGCAGAGCCTGTTCCCGAAAAGGCAAACGTCCGGTTCCTTGTCCCACACGGCAGGTGGCAGCCCTGAAAGCTGTTGCTGGTCTTCACCTTCCCCGTGCAGCCTAGTCACAGGCACAACCGCACTGGGAATCTCTGCTTTCCCAAAGATGCAATCTCTCACGGTGCGCATCCTCGGCAGAGCCTGTTCCCGAAAAGGCAAACGTCCGGCTCCTTGTCCCACACGGAAGGTGGCAGCCCTGAAAGCTGTTGCTGGTCTTCACCTTCCCCCTGCAGCCTATTCACAGGCACAACCGCTCTGGGAATCTCTGCTTTCCCAAAGATGCAATCTCTCACGGTGCGCATCCTCGGCAGAGCCTTTTCCCGAAAAGGCAAACATCTGGCTTCTTGTCCCACACAGAAGGTGGCAGACCTGAAAGCTGTTGCTGGTCTTCACCTTCCCCATGCAGCCTATTCACAGGAACAACAAGTATTGGGATCTGTGCTAGCCCAGAGAAGAAACATCTCACGGTGCGCATCCTCGGCAGAGCCTGTTCCCGAAAAGGCAAACGTCCGGTTCCTTGTCCCACACGGAAGGTGGCAGCCCTGAAAGCTGTTGCTGGTCTTCACCTTCCCCGTGCAGCCTAGTCACAGGCACAACAAGTATTGGGATCTGAGCTTGCCCAGAGAAGAAACATCTCACGTTGCGCATCCTCGGCAGAGCCTGTTCCCGAAAAGCAAACAGTCAGCTCCTTGTCCCACACAGAAGGTGGCAGCCCTGCAAGCTGTTGCTGGTCTTCACCTTCCCCGTGCAGCCTATTCACAGGCACAACCGCACTGGGAATCCCTGCTTTCCCAAAGATGTAACCATTCACGGTGCTAAACCTCAGCAGAGCCTGTTCCCGAAAAGGCAAATGTCCGGCTCCTTGTCCCACACGGAAGGTGGCAGCCCTGAAAGTGGTTTATGGTCTTCACCTTCCCCGTGCAGCCTATTCACAGGAACAACAAGTATTGGGATCTGAGCTTGCCCAGAGAAGGAACATGACACGGTGCGCATCCTCGGCAGAGCCTGTTCCCGAAAAGGCAAACGTCCGGCTCCTTGTCCCACACGGAAGGTGGCAGCCCTGAAAGCTGTTGCTGGTCTTCACCTTCCCCGTGCAGCCTATTCACAGGCACAATCGCACTTGGGGAATCTCTGCTTTCCCAAAGATGCAATCTCTCACGGTGAGCAGCCTAGGCAGAGATTGTTCCCGAAAAGGCAAAAGTCTGGCTCCTTGTCCCACACGGAAGGTGGCAGCCCTGAAAGCTGTTGCTGGTCTTCAACTTCCCCATGCAGCCTATTCACAGGAACAACAGATATTAGGATCTCTGCTTTCCCAAAGACGAAATAATCTCACAGTGCGCATCCTCGGCAGAGCCTGTTCCCGAAAAGGCAAACGTCCGGCTCCTTGTCCCACATGGAAGGTGGCAGCCCTGAAAGCTGTTGCTGGTCCTCACCTTCCCCGTGCAGCCTATTCACAGGCACACTCGCACTTGGGGAATCTCTGCTTTCCCAAAGATGCAATCTCTCACGGTGCGCATCCTAGGCAGAGATTGTTCCCGAAAAGGCAAACGTCTGGCTCCTTGTCCCACACGGAAGGTGGCAGCCCTGAAAGCTGTTGCTGGTCTTCACCTTCCCCGTGCAGCCTATTCACAGGCACAACACGTATTGGGATCTGTGCTTGCCCAGAGAAGAAACATCTCACGGTGCGCATCCTCGGCAGAGCCTGTTCCCGAAAAGGCAAACGTCCGGCTCCTTGTCCCACACGGAAGGTGGCAGCCCTGAAAGCTCTTGATGGTCTTCACCTTCCCCGTGCAGCCTATTCACAGGCACAACCGCGCTTGGGGAATCTCTGCTTTCCCAAAGACGCAATCTCTCACGGTGCGCATCCTCGGCAGAGCCTTTTCCTGAAAAGGCAAACATCTGGCTTCTTGTCCCACACAGAAGGTGGCAGCCCTGAAAGCTGTTGCTGGTCTTCACCTTCCCCGTGCAGCCTATTCAGACGAACAACAAGTATTGGGATCTGTGCTTGCCCAGAGAAGAAACATCTCACGGTGCGCATCCTCGGCAGAGCCTGTTCCCGAAAAGGCAAACGTCCGGCTCCTTGTCCCACACGGAAGGTGGCAGCCCTGAAAGCTGTTGCTGGTCTTCACCTTCCCCGTGCAGCCTATTCACAGGCACAATCGCACTTGGGGAATCTCTGCTTTCCCAAAGATGCAATCTCTCACGGTGCGCATCCTAGGCAGAGATTGTTCCCGAAAAGGCAAACGTCTGGCTCCTTGTCCCACACGGAAGGTGGCAGCCCTGAAAGCTCTTGCTGGTCTTCACCTTCCCCGTGCAGCCTATTCACAGGCACAGCACGTATTGGGATCTGTGCTTGCCCAGAGAAGAAACATCTCACGGTGCGCATCCTCAGCAGAGCCTGTTCCCGAAAAGGCAAACGTCCGGCTCCTTGTCCCACACGGAAGGTGGCAGCCCTGAAAGCTGTTGCTGGTCTTCACCTTCCCCGTGCAGCCTATTCACAGGCAAAACCGCGCTGGGAATCTCAGCTTTCCCAAAGATGCAATCTCTCACGGTGCTAATCCTCGGCAGAGCCTGTTCCCGAAAAGGCAAACGTCCGGCTCCTTCTCCCACATGGAAGGTGGCAGCCCTGAAAGCTGTTGCTGGTCTTCACCTTCCCCGTGCAGCCTATTCACAGGCACAACACGTATTGGGATCTGTGCTTGCCCAGAGAAGAAACATCTCACGGTGCGCATCCTCGGCAGAGCCTGTTCCCGAAAAGGCAAACGTCCGGCTCCTTGTCCCACACGGAAGGTGGAAGCCCTGAAAGATGTTGCTGGTCCTCACCTTCCCCGTGCAGCCTATTCACAGGCACAACCGCACTGGGAATCTCAGCTTTAGCAAAGACGCAATCTCTCACGGTGCTAACCCTCGGCAGAGCCTGTTCCCGAAAAGGCAAACGTCCGGCTCCTTGTCCCACACGGAAGGTGGCAGCCCTGAAAGCTCTTGATGGTCTTCACCTTCCCCGTGCAGCCTATTCACAGGCACAACCGCCCTGGAAATCTCGGCTTTCCCAAAGACGCAATCTCTCACTGTGCGCATCCTCGGCAGAGCCTGTTCCCGAAAAGGCAAACGTCCGGCTCCTTGTCCCACACGGAAGGTGGCAGCCCTGAAAGATGTTGCTGGTCTTCACGTTCCCCGTGCAGCCTATTCACAGGCACAACCGCACTGGGAATCTCGGCTTTCCCAAAGATGCAATCATTCACAGTGCTAATCCTCGGCAGAGCCTGTTCCCAAAAAGGCAAACGTCCGGCTCCTTGTCCCACACGGAAGGTGGCAGCCCTGAAAGCTGTTGCTGGTCTTCACCTTCCCCATGCAGCCTGTTTACAGGCACAACAGATATTGGGATATCTGATTTCCCAAAGATTCAAAATCTCACAGTGTGCATCCTCGGCACAGCCTGTTCCCGAAAAGGCAAACGTCCGGCTCCTTGTCCCACACGGAAGGTGGCAGCCCTGCAAGCTGTTGCTGGTCCTCACCTTACCCGTGCAGCCTATTCACAGGCACAACCGCACTGGGAATCTCTGCTTTCCCAAAGATGCAATCATTCACGTTGCTAATCCTCGGCAGAGCCTGTTCCCGAAAAGGCAAACGTCTGGCTCCTTGTCCCACACGGAAGGTGGCAGCCCTGAAAGATGTTGCTGGTCTTCACCTTCCCCGTGCAGCCTATTCACAGGCACAACAGATATTGGGATATCTGCTTTCCCAAAGATGCAAAATCTCACAGTGTGCATCCTCGGCACAGCCTGTTCCCGAAAAGGCAAACGTCCGGCTCCTTGTCCCACACGGAAGGTGGCAGCCCTGAAAGCTGTTGCTGGTCTTCACCTTCCCCGTGCAGCCTATTCACAGGAACAACAAGTATTGGGATCTGAGCTTGCCCAGAGAAGGAACATGACACGGTGCGCATCCTCGGCAGAGCCTGTTCCCGAAAAGGCAAACGTCCGGCTCCTTGTCCCAAACGGAAGGTGGCAGCCCTGAAAGCTGTTGCTGGTCTTCACCTTCCCCATGCAGCCTATTCACAGGAACAACAAGTATTGGGATCTGTGCTTGCCCTGAGAAGGAACATCTCACGGTGCGCATCTTCGGCAGAGATTGTTCCCGAAAAGGCAAACGTCCGGCTCCTTGTCCCACACGGAAGGTGGCAGCCCTGAAAGCTGTTGCTGGTCCTCACCTTCCCCGTGCAGCCTATTCACAGGCACAACCGCTCTGGGAATCTCTGCTTTCCCAAAGACGAAATAATCTCACAGTGCGCATCCTCGGCAGAGCCTGTTCCCGAAAAGGCAAACGTCCGGCTCCTTCTCCCACACGGAAGGTGGCAGCCCTGAAAGCTGTTGCTGCTCTTCACCTTCCCCGTGCAGCCTATTCACAGGCACAACCGCACTGGGAATCTCTGCTTTCCCAAAGACGCAATCTCTCACTGTGCGCATCCTCGGCAGAGCCTTTTCCCGAAAAGGCAAACATCTGGCTCCTTGTCCCACACGGAAGGTGGCAGCCATGAAAGCTGTTGCTGGTCTTCACCTTCCCCGTGCAGCCTATTCACAGGAACAACAAGTATTGGGATCTGAGCTTGCCCAGAGAAGAAACATCTCACGTTGCGCATCCTCGGCAGAGCCTGTTCCCGAAAAGCAAACAGTCAGCTCCTTGTCCCACACAGAAGGTGGCAGCCCTGCAAGCTGTTGCTGGTCTTCACCTTCCCCGTGCAGCCTATTCACAGGCACAACCGCACTGGGAATCCCTGCTTTCCCAAAGATGTAACCATTCACGGTGCTAAACCTCAGCAGAACCTGTTCCCGAAAAGGCAAACGTCCGGCTCCTTGTCCCACACGGAAGGTGGCAGCCCTGAAAGCTGTTGCTGGTCTTCACCTTCCCCATGCAGCCTATTCACAGGAACAACAAGTATTGGGATCTTTGCTTACCCTGAGAAGGAACATCTCACGGTGCGCATCTTCGGCAGAGATTGTTCCCGAAAAGGCAAACGTCCGGCTCCTTGTCCCACACGGAAGGTGGCAGCCCTGAAAGCTGTTGCTGGTCTTCACCTTCCCCGTGCAGCCTATTCACAGGCACAACAGATATTAGGATCTCTGCTTTCCCAAAGACGAAATAATCTCACAGTGCGCATCCTCGGCAGAGCCTGTTCCCGAAAAGGCAAACGTCCGGCTCCTTGTCCCACACGGAAGGTGGCAGCCCTGAAAGCTGTTGCTGGTCTTCACCTTCCCCGTGCAGCCTAGTCACAGGCACAACAGAAATTGGGATCTGAGCTTGCCCAGAGAAGAAACATCTCACAGTGCGCATCGTTGGCAGAGCCTGTTCCCGAAAAGGCAAACGTCCGGCTCCTTGTCCCACACGGAAGGTGGCAGCCCTGAAAGCTGTTGCTGGTCTTCACCTTCCCCGTGCAGCCTATTCACAGGCACACTCGCACTTGGGGAATCTCTGCTTTCCCAAAGATGCAATCTCTCACGGTGCGCATCCTAGGCAGAGATTGTTCCCGAAAAGGCAAACGTCTGGCTCCTTGTCCCACACGGAAGGTGGCAGCCCTGAAAGCTGTTGCTGCTCTTCACCTTCCCCGTGCAGCCTATTCACAGGAACAAAAGATCTTGGGATCTCTACTCTCCAAAGACGTAATCATTCACGGTCTGCACCCTCGGCAGAGCCTGTTCCCGAAAAGGCAAACGTCCGGCTCCTTGTCACACACGGAAGGTGGCAGCCCTGCAAGCTCTTGATGGTCTTCACCTTCCCCGTGCAGCCTATTCACAGGCACAACCGCACTGTGAATCTCAGCTTTCCCAAAGATGCAATCATTCACAGTGCTAATCCTCGGCAGAGCCTGTTCCCGAAAAGGCAAACGTCCGGCTCCTTGTCCCACATGGAAGGTGGCAGCCCTGCAAGCTGTTGCTGGTCTTCACCTTCCCCGTGCAGCCTATTCACAGGCACAACCGCACTGGGAATCCCTGCTTTCCCAAAGATGTAACCATTCACGGTGCTAAACCTCAGCAGAACCTGTTCCCGAAAAGGCAAACGTCCGGCTCCTTGTCCCACACGGAAGGTGGCAGCCCTGAAAGTTGTTTCTGGTCTTCACCTTCCCCGTGCAGCCTATTCACAGGAACAACAAGTATTGGGATCTGAGCTTGCCCAGAGAAGGAACATGACACGGTGCGCATCCTCGGCAGAGCCTGTTCCCGAAAAGGCAAACGTCCGGCTCCTTGTCCCACACGGAAGGTGGCAGCCCTGAAAGCTGTTGCTGGTCTTCACCTTCCCCATGCAGCCTATTCACAGGAACAACAAGTATTGGGATCTTTGCTTACCCTGAGAAGGAACATCTCACGGTGCGCATCTTCGGCAGAGATTGTTCCCGAAAAGGCAAACGTCCGGCTCCTTGTCCCACACGGAAGGTGGCAGCCCTGAAAGCTGTTGCTGGTCTTCACCTTCCCCGTGCAGCCTATTCACAGGCACAATCGCACTTGGGGAATCTCTGCTTTCCCAAAGATGCAATCTCTCACGGTGAGCAGCCTAGGCAGAGATTGTTCCCGAAAAGGCAAAAGTCTGGCTCCTTGTCCCACACGGAAGGTGGCAGCCCTGAAAGCTGTTGCTGGTCTTCAACTTCCCCATGCAGCCTATTCACAGGAACAACAGATATTAGGATCTCTGCTTTCCCAAAGACGAAATAATCTCACAGTGCGCATCCTCGGCAGAGCCTGTTCCCGAAAAGGCAAACGTCCGGTTCCTTGTCCCACACGGAAGGTGGCAGCCCTGAAAGCTGTTGCTGGTCTTCACCTTCCCCGTGCAGCCTAGTCACAGGCACAACAGAAATTGGGATCTGAGCTTGCCCAGAGAAGAAACATCTCACAGTGCGCATCGTTGGCAGAGCCTGTTCCCGAAAAGGCAAACGTCCGGCTCCTTGTCCCACACGGAAGGTGGCAGCCCTGAAAGCTGTTTCTGGTCTTCACCTTCCCCGTGCAGCCTATTCACAGGCACACTCGCACTTGGGGAATCTCTGCTTTCCCAAAGATGCAATCTCTCACGGTGCGCATCCTAGGCAGAGATTGTTCCCGAAAAGGCAAACGTCTGGCTCCTTGTCCCACACGGAAGGTGGCAGCCCTGAAAGCTGTTGCTGCTCTTCACCTTCCCCGTGCAGCCTATTCACAGGAACAAAAGATCTTGGGATCTCTACTCTCCAAAGATGCAATCTCTCACGGTGCGCATCCTCGGCAGAGCCTGTTCCCGAAAAGGCAAACGTCCGGCTCCTTGTCCCACACGGAAGGTGGCAGCCCTGAAAGCTCTTGATGGTCTTCACCTTCCCCGTGCAGCCTATTCACAGGCACAACCGCACTGGGAATCTCAGCTTTCCCAAAGATGCAATCATTCACAGTGCTAATCCTCGGCAGAGCCTGTTCCCGAAAAGGCAAACGTCCGGCTCCTTGTCCCACATGGAAGGTGGCAGCCCTGAAAGCTGTTGCTGTTCCTCACCTTCCCCGTGCAGCCTATTCACAGCCACAACCGCTCTGGGAATCCCTGCTTTCCCAAAGACGAAATAATCTCACAGTGCGCATCCTAGGCAGAGATTGTTCCCGAAAAGGCAAACGTCCGGCTCCTTGTCCCACACGGAAGGTGGCAGCCCTGAAAGCTGTTGCTGGTCTTCACCTTCCCCATGCAGCCTATTCACAGGCACAACGGCACTGGGAATCTCTGCTTTCCCAAAGATGCAATCTCTCACGGTGCGCATCCTCGGCAGAGCCTGTTCCCGAAAAGGCAAACATCTGGCTTCTTGTCCCACACAGAAGGTGGCAGACCTGAAAGCTGTTGCTGGTCTTCACCTTCCCCGTGCAGCCTATTCAGACGAACAACAAGTAATTGGATCTGTGCTTGCCCAGAGAAGAAACATCTCACGGTGCGCATCCTCGGCAGACCCTGTTCCCGAAAAGGCAAACGTCCGGTTCCTTGTCCCACATGGAAGGTGGCAGCCCTGCAAGCTGTTGCTGGTCTTCACCTTCCCCGTGCAGCCTAGTCACAGGCACAATCGCACTTGGGGAATCTCTGCTTTCCCAAAGATGCAATCTCTCACGGTGCGCATCCTAGGCAGAGATTGTTCCCGAAAAGGCAAACGTCTGGCTCCTTGTCCCACACGGAAGGTGGCAGCCCTGAAAGCTGTTGCTGGTCTTCACCTTCCCCGTGCAGCCTATTCACAGGCACAACCGCACTGGGAATCTCTGCTTTCCCAAAGATGCAATCATTCACGTTGCTAATCCTCGGCAGAGCCTGTTCCCGAAAAGGCAAACGTCTGGCTCCTTGTCCCACACGGAAGGTGGCAGCCCTGAAAGATGTTGCTGGTCTTCACCTTCCCCCTGCAGCCTATTCACAGGCACAACAGATATTGGGATATCTGCTTTCCCAAAGATGCAAAATCTCACAGTGTGCATCCTCGGCACAGCCTGTTCCCGAAAAGGCAAACGTCCGGCTCCTTGTCCCACACGGAAGGTGGCAGCCCTGAAAGCTGTTGCTGCTCTTCACCTTCCCCGTGCAGCCTATTCACAGGAACAACAAGTATTGGGATCTGAGCTTGCCCAGAGAAGGAACATGACACGGTGCGCATCCTCGGCAGAGCCTGTTCCCGAAAAGGCAAACGTCCGGCTCCTTGTCCCAAACGGAAGGTGGCAGCCATGAAAGCTGTTGCTGGTCTTCACCTTCCCCATGCAGCCTATTCACAGGAACAACAAGTATTGGGATCTGTGCTTGCCCTGAGAAGGAACATCTCACGGTGCGCATCTTCGGCAGAGATTGTTCCCGAAAAGGCAAACGTCCGGCTCCTTGTCCCACACGGAAGGTGGCAGCCCTGAAAGCTGTTGCTGGTCCTCACCTTCCCCGTGCAGCCTATTCACAGGCACAACCGCTCTGGGAATCTCTGCTTTCCCAAAGACGAAATAATCTCACAGTGCGCATCCTCGGCAGAGCCTGTTCCCGAAAAGGCAAACGTCCGGCTCCTTCTCCCACACGGAAGGTGGCAGCCCTGAAAGCTGTTGCTGCTCTTCACCTTCCCCGTGCAGCCTATTCACAGGCACAACCGCACTGGGAATCTCTGCTTTCCCAAAGACGCAATCTCTCACTGTGCGCATCCTCGGCAGAGCCTTTTCCCGAAAAGGCAAACATCTGGCTCCTTGTCCCACACGGAAGGTGGCAGCCATGAAAGCTGTTGCTGGTCTTCACCTTCCCCGTGCAGCCTATTCACAGGAACAACAAGTATTGGGATCTGAGCTTGCCCAGAGAAGAAACATCTCACGTTGCGCATCCTCGGCAGAGCCTGTTCCCGAAAAGCAAACAGTCAGCTCCTTGTCCCACACAGAAGGTGGCAGCCCTGCAAGCTGTTGCTGGTCTTCACCTTCCCCGTGCAGCCTATTCACAGGCACAACCGCACTGGGAATCCCTGCTTTCCCAAAGATGTAACCATTCACGGTGCTAAACCTCAGCAGAACCTGTTCCCGAAAAGGCAAACGTCCGGCTCCTTGTCCCACACGGAAGGTGGCAGCCCTGAAAGTTGTTTCTGGTCTTCACCTTCCCCGTGCAGCCTATTCACAGGAACAACAAGTATTGGGATCCGAGCTTGCCCAGAGAAGGAACATGACACGGTGCGCATCCTCGGCAGAGCCTGTTCCCGAAAAGGCAAACGTCCGGCTCCTTGTCCCACACGGAAGGTGGCAGCCCTGAAAGCTGTTGCTGGTCTTCACCTTCCCCATGCAGCCTATTCACAGGAACAACAAGTATTGGGATCTTTGCTTACCCTGAGAAGGAACATCTCACGGTGCGCATCTTCGGCAGAGATTGTTCCCGAAAAGGCAAACGTCCGGCTCCTTGTCCCACACGGAAGGTGGCAGCCCTGAAAGCTGTTGATGGTCTTCACCTTCCCCGGGCAGCCTATTCACAGGCACAATCGCACTTGGGGAATCTCTGCTTTCCCAAAGATGCAATCTCTCACGGTGAGCAGCCTAGGCAGAGATTGTTCCCGAAAAGGCAAAAGTCTGGCTCCTTGTCCCACACGGAAGGTGGCAGCCCTGAAAGCTCTTGATGGTCTTCAACTTCCCCATGCAGCCTATTCACAGGAACAACAGATATTAGGATCTCTGCTTTCCCAAAGACGAAATAATCTCACAGTGCGCATCCTCGGCAGAGCCTGTTCCCGAAAAGGCAAACGTCCGGTTCCTTGTCCCACACGGAAGGTGGCAGCCCTGAAAGCTGTTGCTGGTCTTCACCTTCCCCGTGCAGCCTAGTCACAGGCACAACAGAAATTGGGATCTGAGCTTGCCCAGAGAAGAAACATCTCACGGTGCGCATCGTTGGCAGAGCCTGTTCCCGAAAAGGCAAACGTCCGGCTCCTTGTCCCACACGGAAGGTGGCAGCCCTGAAAGCTGTTGCTGCTCTTCACCTTCCCCGTGCAGCCTATTCACAGGCACACTCGCACTTGGGGAATCTCTGCTTTCCCAAAGATGCAATCTCTCACGGTGCGCATCCTCGGCAGAGCCTGTTCCCGAAAAGGCAAACGTCCGGCTCCTTGTCCCACACGGAAGGTGGCAGCCCTGAAAGCTGTTGCTGGTCTTCACCTTCCCCGTGCAGCCTATTCACAGGCACAACCGCACTGTGAATCTCAGCTTTCCCAAAGATGCAATCATTCACAGTGCTAATCCTCGGCAGAGCCTGTTCCCGAAAAGGCAAACGTCCGGCTCCTTGTCCCACATGGAAGGTGGCAGCCCTGAAAGCTGTTGCTGGTCCTCACCTTCCCCGTGCAGCCTATTCACAGCCACAACCGCTCTGGGAATCCCTGCTTTCCCAAAGACGAAATAATCTCACAGTGCGCATCCTAGGCAGAGATTGTTCCCGAAAAGGCAAACGTCCGGCTCCTTGTCCCACACGGAAGGTGGCAGCCCTGAAAGCTGTTGCTGGTCTTCACCTTCCCCATGCAGCCTATTCACAGGCACAACGGCACTGGGAATCTCTGCTTTCCCAAAGATGCAATCTCTCACGGTGCGCATCCTCGGCAGAGCCTGTTCCCGAAAAGGCAAACATCTGGCTTCTTGTCCCACACAGAAGGTGGCAGACCTGAAAGCTGTTGCTGGTCTTCACCTTCCCCGTGCAGCCTATTCAGACGAACAACAAGTAATTGGATCTGTGCTTGCCCAGAGAAGAAACATCTCACGGTGTGCATCCTCGGCAGAGCCTGTTCCCGAAAAGGCAAACGTCCGGTTCCTTGTCCCACACGGAAGGTGGCAGCCCTGAAAGCTGTTGCTGGTCTTCACCTTCCCCGTGCAGCCTAGTCACAGGCACAATCGCACTTGGGGAATCTCTGCTTTCCCAAAGATGCAATCTCTCACGGTGCGCATCCTAGGCAGAGATTGTTCCCGAAAAGGCAAACGTCTGGATCCTTGTCCCACACGGAAGGTGGCAGCCCTGAAAGCTGTTGCTGGTCTTCACCTTCCCCGTGAAGCCTAGTCACAGGCACAACCGCGCTGGGAATCTCAGCTTTCCCAAAGACGCAATCTCTCACGGTGCGCATCCTCGGAAGAGCCTGTTCCCGAAAAGGCAAACGTCCGGCTCCTTGTCCCACACGGAAGGTGGCAGCCCTGAAAGCTGTTGCTGGTCTTCACCTTCCCCGTGCAGCCTAGTCACAGGCACAACCGCGCTGGGAATCTCAGCTTTCCCAAAGATGCAATCTCTCACGGTGCTAATCCTCGGCAGAGCCTGTTCCCGAAAAGGCAAACGTCCGGCTCCTTGTCCCACACGGAAGGTGGCAGCCCTGAAAGCTGTTGCTGGTCTTCACCTTCCCCGTGCAGCCTATTCACACGCACAACACGTATTGGGATCTGTGCTTGCCCAGAGAAGAAACATCTCACGGTGCTAATCCTCGGCAGAGCCTGTTCCCGAAAAGGCAAACGTCCGGCTCCTTGTCCCACACGGAAGGTGGCAGCCCTGAAAGCTCTTGATGGTCTTCACCTTCCCCATGCAGCCTATTCACAGGCACAACCGCGCTTGGGGAATCTCTGCTTTCCCAAAGATGCAATCTCTCACGGTGAGCAGCCTAGGCAGAGATTGTTCCCGAAAAGGCAAAAGTCTGGCTCCTTGTCCCACACGGAAGGTGGCAGCCCTGAAAGCTGTTGCTGGTCTTCAACTTCCCCATGCAGCCTATTCACAGGAACAACAGATATTAGGATCTCTGCTTTCCCAAAGACGAAATAATCTCACAGTGCGCATCCTCGGCAGAGCCTGTTCCCGAAAAGGCAAACGTCCGGTTCCTTGTCCCACACGGAAGGTGGCAGCCCTGAAAGCTGTTGCTGGTCTTCACCTTCCCCGTGCAGCCTAGTCACAGGCACAACAGAAATTGGGATCTGAGCTTGCCCAGAGAAGAAACATCTCACGGTGCGCATCGTTGGCAGAGCCTGTTCCCGAAAAGGCAAACGTCCGGCTCCTTGTCCCACACGGAAGGTGGCAGCCCTGAAAGCTGTTGCTGCTCTTCACCTTCCCCGTGCAGCCTATTCACAGGCACACTCGCACTTGGGGAATCTCTGCTTTCCCAAAGATGCAATCTCTCACGGTGCGCATCCTCGGCAGAGATTGTTCCCGAAAAAGCAAACGTCTGGCTCCTTGTCCCACACGGAAGGTGGCAGCCCTGAAAGCTGTTGCTGCTCTTCACCTTCCCCGTGCAGCCTATTCACAGGAACAAAAGATCTTGGGATCTCTACTCTCCAAAGACGTAATCATTCACGGTCTGCATCCTCGGCAGAGCCTGTTCCCGAAAAGGCAAACGTCCGGCTCCTTGTCCCACACGGAAGGTGGCAGCCCTGAAAGCTGTTGCTGGTCTTCACCTTCCCCCTGCAGCCTATTCACAGGCACAACCGCACTGTGAATCTCAGCTTTCCCAAAGATGCAATCATTCACAGTGCTAATCCTCGGCAGAGCCTGTTCCCGAAAAGGCAAACGTCCGGCTCCTTGTCCCACATGGAAGGTGGCAGCCCTGAAAGCTGTTGCTGGTCCTCACCTTCCCCGTGCAGCCTATTCACAGCCACAACCGCTCTGGGAATCCCTGCTTTCCCAAAGACGAAATAATCTCACAGTGCGCATCCTAGGCAGAGATTGTTCCCGAAAAGGCAAACGTCCGGCTCCTTCTCCCACACGGAAGGTGGCAGCCCTGAAAGCTGTTGCTGGTCTTCACCTTCCCCATGCAGCCTATTCACAGGCACAACGGCACTGGGAATCTCTGCTTTCCCAAAGATGCAATCTCTCACGGTGCGCATCCTCGGCAGAGCCTGTTCCCGAAAAGGCAAACATCTGGCTTCTTGTCCCACACAGAAGGTGGCAGACCTGAAAGCTGTTGCTGGTCTTCACCTTCCCCGTGCAGCCTATTCAGACGAACAACAAGTAATTGGATCTGTGCTTGCCCAGAGAAGAAACATCTCACGGTGTGCATCCTCGGCAGAGCCTGTTCCCGAAAAGGCAAACGTCCGGTTCCTTGTCCCACATGGAAGGTGGCAGCCCTGAAAGCTGTTGCTGGTCTTCACCTTCCCCGTGCAGCCTAGTCACAGGCACAGTCGCACTTGGGGAATCTCTGCTTTCCCAAAGATGCAATCATTCACGTTGCTAATCCTCGGCAGAGCCTGTTCCCGAAAAGGCAAACGTCTGGCTCCTTGTCCCACACGGAAGGTGGCAGCCCTGAAAGATGTTGCTGGTCTTCACCTTCCCCGTGCAGCCTATTCACAGGCACAACAGATATTGGGATATCTGCTTTCCCAAAGATGCAAAATCTCACAGTGTGCATCCTCGGCACAGCCTGTTCCCGAAAAGGCAAACGTCCGGCTCCTTGTCCCACACGGAAGGTGGCAGCCCTGAAAGCTGTTGCTGGTCTTCACCTTCCCCGTGCAGCCTATTCACAGGAACAACAAGTATTGGGATCTGAGCTTGCCCAGAGAAGGAACATGACACGGTGCGCATCCTCGGCAGAGCCTGTTCCCGAAAAGGCAAACGTCCGGCTCCTTGTCCCAAACGGAAGGTGGCAGCCATGAAAGCTGTTGCTGGTCTTCACCTTCCCCATGCAGCCTATTCACAGGAACAACAGGTATTGGGATCTGTGCTTGCCCTGAGAAGGAACATCTCACGGTGCGCATCTTCGGCAGAGATTTTTCCCGAAAAGGCAAACGTCCGGCTCCTTGTCCCACATGGAAGGTGGCAGCCCTGAAAGCTGTTGCTGGTCCTCACCTTCCCCGTGCAGCCTATTCACAGGCACAACCGCTCTGGGAATCTCTGCTTTCCCAAAGACGAAATAATCTCACAGTGCGCATCCTCGGCAGAGCCTGTTCCCGAAAAGGCAAACGTCCGGCTCCTTCTCCCACACGGAAGGTGGCAGCCCTGAAAGCTGTTGCTGCTCTTCACCTTCCCCGTGCAGCCTATTCACAGGCACAACCGCACTGGGAATCTCTGCTTTCCCAAAGACGCAATCTCTCACTGTGCGCATCCTCGGCAGAGCCTTTTCCCGAAAAGGCAAACATCTGGCTCCTTGTCCCACACGGAAGGTGGCAGCCATGAAAGCTGTTGCTGGTCTTCACCTTCCCCGTGCAGCCTATTCACAGGAACAACAAGTATTGGGATCTGAGCTTGCCCAGAGAAGAAACATCTCACGTTGCGCATCCTCGGCAGAGCCTGTTCCCGAAAAGCAAACAGTCAGCTCCTTGTCCCACACAGAAGGTGGCAGCCCTGCAAGCTGTTGCTGGTCTTCACCTTCCCCGTGCAGCCTATTCACAGGCACAACCGCACTGGGAATCCCTGCTTTCCCAAAGATGTAACGATTCACGGTGCTAAACCTCAGCAGAACCTGTTCCCGAAAAGGCAAACGTCCGGCTCCTTGTCCCACACGGAAGGTGGCAGCCCTGAAAGTTGTTTCTGGTCTTCACCTTCCCCGTGCAGCCTATTCACAGGAACAACAAGTATTGGGATCTGAGCTTGCCCAGAGAAGGAACATGACACGGTGCGCATCCTCGGCAGAGCCTGTTCCCGAAAAGGCAAACGTCCGGCTCCTTGTCCCACACGGAAGGTGGCAGCCCTGAAAGCTGTTGCTGGTCTTCACCTTCCCCATGCAGCCTATTCACAGGAACAACAAGTATTGGGATCTTTGCTTACCCTGAGAAGGAACATCTCACGGTGCGCATCTTCGGCAGAGATTGTTCCCGAAAAGGCAAACGTCCGGCTCCTTGTCCCACACGGAAGGTGGCAGCCCTGAAAGCTGTTGCTGGTCTTCACCTTCCCCGTGCAGCCTATTCACAGGCACAATCGCACTTGGGGAATCTCTGCTTTCCCAAAGATGCAATCTCTCACGGTGAGCAGCCTAGGCAGAGATTGTTCCCGAAAAGGCAAAAGTCTGGCTCCTTGTCCCACACGGAAGGTGGCAGCCCTGAAAGCTGTTGCTGGTCTTCAACTTCCCCATGCAGCCTATTCACAGGCACAACGGCACTGGGAATCTCTGCTTTCCCAAAGATGCAATCTCTCACGGTGCGCATCCTCGGCAGAGCCTGTTCCCGAAAAGGCAAACATCTGGCTTCTTGTCCCACACAGAAGGTGGCAGACCTGAAAGCTGTTGCTGGTCTTCACCTTCCCCGTGCAGCCTATTCAGACGAACAACAAGTAATTGGATCTGTGCTTGCCCAGAGAAGAAACATCTCACGGTGTGCATCCTCGGCAGAGCCTGTTCCCGAAAAGGCAAACGTCCGGTTCCTTGTCCCACATGGAAGGTGGCAGCCCTGAAAGCTGTTGCTGGTCTTCACCTTCCCCGTGCAGCCTAGTCACAGGCACAGTCGCACTTGGGGAATCTCTGCTTTCCCAAAGATGCAATCATTCACGTTGCTAATCCTCGGCAGAGCCTGTTCCCGAAAAGGCAAACGTCTGGCTCCTTGTCCCACACGGAAGGTGGCAGCCCTGAAAGATGTTGCTGGTCTTCACCTTCCCCGTGCAGCCTATTCACAGGCACAACAGATATTGGGATATCTGCTTTCCCAAAGATGCAAAATCTCACAGTGTGCATCCTCGGCACAGCCTGTTCCCGAAAAGGCAAACGTCCGGCTCCTTGTCCCACACGGAAGGTGGCAGCCCTGAAAGCTGTTGCTGGTCTTCACCTTCCCCGTGCAGCCTATTCACAGGAACAACAAGTATTGGGATCTGAGCTTGCCCAGAGAAGGAACATGACACGGTGCGCATCCTCGGCAGAGCCTGTTCCCGAAAAGGCAAACGTCCGGCTCCTTGTCCCAAACGGAAGGTGGCAGCCATGAAAGCTGTTGCTGGTCTTCACCTTCCCCATGCAGCCTATTCACAGGAACAACAGGTATTGGGATCTGTGCTTGCCCTGAGAAGGAACATCTCACGGTGCGCATCTTCGGCAGAGATTTTTCCCGAAAAGGCAAACGTCCGGCTCCTTGTCCCACATGGAAGGTGGCAGCCCTGAAAGCTGTTGCTGGTCCTCACCTTCCCCGTGCAGCCTATTCACAGGCACAACCGCTCTGGGAATCTCTGCTTTCCCAAAGACGAAATAATCTCACAGTGCGCATCCTCGGCAGAGCCTGTTCCCGAAAAGGCAAACGTCCGGCTCCTTCTCCCACACGGAAGGTGGCAGCCCTGAAAGCTGTTGCTGCTCTTCACCTTCCCCGTGCAGCCTATTCACAGGCACAACCGCACTGGGAATCTCTGCTTTCCCAAAGACGCAATCTCTCACTGTGCGCATCCTCGGCAGAGCCTTTTCCCGAAAAGGCAAACATCTGGCTCCTTGTCCCACACGGAAGGTGGCAGCCATGAAAGCTGTTGCTGGTCTTCACCTTCCCCGTGCAGCCTATTCACAGGAACAACAAGTATTGGGATCTGAGCTTGCCCAGAGAAGAAACATCTCACGTTGCGCATCCTCGGCAGAGCCTGTTCCCGAAAAGCAAACAGTCAGCTCCTTGTCCCACACAGAAGGTGGCAGCCCTGCAAGCTGTTGCTGGTCTTCACCTTCCCCGTGCAGCCTATTCACAGGCACAACCGCACTGGGAATCCCTGCTTTCCCAAAGATGTAACGATTCACGGTGCTAAACCTCAGCAGAACCTGTTCCCGAAAAGGCAAACGTCCGGCTCCTTGTCCCACACGGAAGGTGGCAGCCCTGAAAGTTGTTTCTGGTCTTCACCTTCCCCGTGCAGCCTATTCACAGGAACAACAAGTATTGGGATCTGAGCTTGCCCAGAGAAGGAACATGACACGGTGCGCATCCTCGGCAGAGCCTGTTCCCGAAAAGGCAAACGTCCGGCTCCTTGTCCCACACGGAAGGTGGCAGCCCTGAAAGCTGTTGCTGGTCTTCACCTTCCCCATGCAGCCTATTCACAGGAACAACAAGTATTGGGATCTTTGCTTACCCTGAGAAGGAACATCTCACGGTGCGCATCTTCGGCAGAGATTGTTCCCGAAAAGGCAAACGTCCGGCTCCTTGTCCCACACGGAAGGTGGCAGCCCTGAAAGCTGTTGCTGGTCTTCACCTTCCCCGTGCAGCCTATTCACAGGCACAATCGCACTTGGGGAATCTCTGCTTTCCCAAAGATGCAATCTCTCACGGTGAGCAGCCTAGGCAGAGATTGTTCCCGAAAAGGCAAAAGTCTGGCTCCTTGTCCCACACGGAAGGTGGCAGCCCTGAAAGCTGTTGCTGGTCTTCAACTTCCCCATGCAGCCTATTCACAGGAACAACAGATATTAGGATCTCTGCTTTCCCAAAGACGAAATAATCTCACAGTGCGCATCCTCGGCAGAGCCTGTTCCCGAAAAGGCAAACGTCCGGTTCCTTGTCCCACACAGAAGGTGGCAGCCCTGAAAGCTGTTGCTGGTCTTCACCTTCCCCGTGCAGCCTAGTCACAGGCACAACAGAAATTGGGATCTGAGCTTGCCCAGAGAAGAAACATCTCACGGTGCGCATCGTTGGCAGAGCCTGTTCCCGAAAAGGCAAACGTCCGGCTCCTTGTCCCACACAGAAGGTGGCAGCCCTGAAAGCTGTTGCTGGTCTTCACCTTCCCCGTGCAGCCTATTCACAGGCACACTCGCACTTGGGGAATCTCTGCTTTCCCAAAGATGCAATCTCTCACGGTGCGCATCCTAGGCAGAGATTGTTCCCGAAAAGGCAAACGTCTGGCTCCTTGTCCCACACGGAAGGTGGCAGCCCTGAAAGCTGTTGCTGCTCTTCACCTTCCCCGTGCAGCCTATTCACAGGAACAAAAGATCTTGGGATCTCTACTCTCCAAAGACGTAATCATTCACGGTCTGCATCCTCGGCAGAGCCTGTTCCCGAAAAGGCAAACGTCCGGCTCCTTGTCCCACACGGAAGGTGGCAGCCCTGAAAGCTCTTGATGGTCTTCACCTTCCCCGTGCAGCCTATTCACAGGCACAACCGCACTGTGAATCTCAGCTTTCCCAAAGATGCAATCATTCACAGTGCTAATCCTCGGCAGAGCCTGTTCCCGAAAAGGCAAACGTCCGGCTCCTTGTCCCACATGGAAGGTGGCAGCCCTGAAAGCTGTTGCTGGTCCTCACCTTCCCCGTGCAGCCTATTCACAGCCACAACCGCTCTGGGAATCCCTGCTTTCCCAAAGACGAAATAATCTCACAGTGCGCATCCTAGGCAGAGATTGTTCCCGAAAAGGCAAACGTCCGGCTCCTTGTCCCACACAGAAGGTGGCAGCCCTGAAAGCTGTTGCTGGTCTTCACCTTCCCCATGCAGCCTATTCACAGGCACAACGGCACTGGGAATCTCTGCTTTCCCAAAGATGCAATCTCTCACGGTGCGCATCCTCGGCAGAGCCTGTTCCCGAAAAGGCAAACATCTGGCTTCTTGTCCCACACAGAAGGTGGCAGACCTGAAAGCTGTTGCTGGTCTTCACCTTCCCCCTGCAGCCTATTCAGACGAACAACAAGTAATTGGATCTGTGCTTGCCCAGAGAAGAAACATCTCACGGTGTGCATCCTCGGCAGAGCCTGTTCCCGAAAAGGCAAACGTCCGGTTCCTTGTCCCACATGGAAGGTGGCAGCCCTGAAAGCTGTTGCTGGTCTTCACCTTCCCCGTGCAGCCTAGTCACAGGCACAATCGCACTTGGGGAATCTCAGCTTTCCCAAAGATGCAATCTCTCACGGTGCTAATCCTCGGCAGAGCCTGTTCCCGAAAAGGCAAACGTCCGGCTCCTTGTCCCACACGGAAGGTGGCAGCCCTGAAAGCTGTTGCTGGTCTTCACCTTCCCCGTGCAGCCTAGTCACAGGCACAACCGCGCTGGGAATCTCAGCTTTCCCAAAGATGCAATCTCTCACGGTGCTAATCCTCGGCAGAGCCTGTTCCCGAAAAGGCAAACGTCCGGCTCCTTGTCCCACACGGAAGGTGGCAGCCCTGAAAGCTGTTGCTGGTCTTCACCTTCCCCGTGCAGCCTATTCACAGGCACAACACGTATTGGGATTTGTGCTTGCCCAGAGAAGAAACATCTCACGGTGCGCATCCTCGGCAGAGCCTGTTCCCGAAAAGGCAAACGTCCGGCTCCTTGTCCCACACGGAAGGTGGCAGCCCTGAAAGCTCTTGATGGTCTTCACCTTCCCCATGCAGCCTATTCACAGGCACAACCGCGCTTGGGGAATCTCTGCTTTCCCAAAGATGCAATCTCTCACGGTGAGCAGCCTAGGCAGAGATTGTTCCCGAAAAGGCAAAAGTCTGGCTCCTTGTCCCACACGGAAGGTGGCAGCCCTGAAAGCTGTTGCTGGTCTTCACCTTCCCCGTGCAGCCTATTCACAGGAACAACAGATATTAGGATCTCTGCTTTCCCAAAGACGAAATAATCTCACAGTGCGCATCCTCGGCAGAGCCTGTTCCCGAAAAGGCAAACGTCCGGTTCCTTGTCCCACACGGAAGGTGGCAGCCCTGAAAGCTGTTGCTGGTCTTCACCTTCCCCGTGCAGCCTAGTCACAGGCACAACAGAAATTGGGATCTGAGCTTGCCCAGAGAAGAAACATCTCACGGTGCGCATCGTTGGCAGAGCCTGTTCCCGAAAAGGCAAACGTCCGGCTCCTTGTCCCACACGGAAGGTGGCAGCCCTGAAAGCTGTTGCTGGTCTTCACCTTCCCCGTGCAGCCTATTCACAGGCACACTCGCACTTGGGGAATCTCTGCTTTCCCAAAGATGCAATCTCTCACGGTGCGCATCCCAGACAGAGATTGTTCCCGAAAAGGCAAACGTCTGGCTCCTTGTCCCACACGGAAGGTGGCAGCCCTGAAAGCTGTTGCTGCTCTTCACCTTCCCCGTGCAGCCTATTCACAGGAACAAAAGATCTTGGGATCTCTACTCTCCAAAGACGTAATCATTCACGGTCTGCATCCTCGGCAGAGCCTGTTCCCGAAAAGGCAAACGTCCGGCTCCTTGTCCCACACGGAAGGTGGCAGCCCTGAAAGCTGTTGCTGGTCTTCACCTTCCCCGTGCAGCCTATTCACAGGCACAACCGCACTGTGAATCTCAGCTTTCCCAAAGATGCAATCATTCACAGTGCTAATCCTCGGCAGAGCCTGTTCCCGAAAAGGCAAACGTCCGGCTCCTTGTCCCACATGGAAGGTGGCAGCCCTGAAAGCTGTTGCTGGTCCTCACCTTCCCCGTGCAGCCTATTCACAGCCACAACCGCTCTGGGAATCCCTGCTTTCCCAAAGACGAAATAATCTCACAGTGCGCATCCTAGGCAGAGATTGTTCCCGAAAAGGCAAACGTCCGGCTCCTTGTCCCACACGGAAGGTGGCAGCCCTGAAAGCTGTTGCTGGTCTTCACCTTCCCCATGCAGCCTATTCACAGGCACAACGGCACTGGGAATCTCTGCTTTCCCAAAGATGCAATCTCTCACGGTGCGCATCCTCGGCAGAGCCTGTTCCCGAAAAGGCAAACATCTGGCTTCTTGTCCCACACAGAAGGTGGCAGACCTGAAAGCTGTTGCTGGTCTTCACCTTCCCCGTGCAGCCTATTCAGACGAACAACAAGTAATTGGATCTGTGCTTGCCCAGAGAAGAAACATCTCACGGTGCGCATCCTCGGCAGAGCCTGTTCCCGAAAAGGCAAACGTCCGGTTCCTTGTCCCACACGGAAGGTGGCAGCCCTGAAAGCTGTTGCTGGTCTTCACCTTCCCCGTGCAGCCTAGTCACAGGCACAATCGCACTTGGGGAATCTCTGCTTTCCCAAAGATGCAATCTCTCACGGTGCGCATCCTAGGCAGAGATTGTTCCCGAAAAGGCAAACGTCTGGCTCCTTGTCCCACACGGAAGGTGGCAGCCCTGAAAGATGTTGCTGGTCTTCACCTTCCCCGTGAAGCCTAGTCACAGGCACAACCGCGCTGGGAATCTCAGCTTTCCCAAAGATGCAATCTCTCACGGTGCTAATCCTCGGCAGAGCCTGTTCCCGAAAAGGCAAACGTCCGGCTCCTTGTCCCACACGGAAGGTGGCAGCCCTGAAAGCTGTTGCTGGTCTTCACCTTCCCCGTGCAGCCTAGTCACAGGCACAACCGCGCTGGGAATCTCAGCTTTCCCAAAGATGCATTCTCTCACGGTGCTAATCCTCGGCAGAGCCTGTTCCCGAAAAGGCAAACGTCCGGCTCCTTGTCCCACACGGAAGGTGGCAGCCCTGAAAGCTGTTGCTGGTCTTCACCTTCCCCGTGCAGCCTATTCACAGGCACAACACGTATTGGGATCTGTGCTTGCCCAGAGAAGAAACATCTCACGGTGCGCATCCTCGGCAGAGCCTGTTCCCGAAAAGGCAAACGTCCGGCTCCTTGTCCCACACGGAAGGTGGCAGCCCTGAAAGCTGTTGCTGGTCCTCACCTTCCCCGTGCAGCCTATTCACAGGCACAACCGCGCTTGGGGAATCTCTGCTTTCCCAAAGACGCAATCTCTCACGGTGCGCATCCTCGGCACAGCCTTTTCCTGAAAAGGCAAACATCTGGCTTCTTGTCCCACACAGAAGGTGGCAGCCCTGAAAGCTGTTGCTGGTCTTCACCTTCCCCGTGCAGCCTATTCAGACGAACAACAAGTATTGGGATCTGAGCTTGCCCAGAGAAGAAACATCTCACGGTGCGCATCGTTGGCAGAGCCTGTTCCCGAAAAGGCAAACGTCCGGTTCCTTGTCCCACACGGAAGGTGGCAGCCCTGAAAGCTGTTGCTGGTCTTCACCTTCCCCGTGCAGCCTAGTCACAGGCACAATCGCACTTGGGGAATCTCTGCTTTCCCAAAGATGCAATCTCTCACGGTGCGCATCCTAGGCAGAGATTGTTCCCGAAAAGGCAAACATCTGGCTCCTTGTCCCACACGGAAGGTGGCAGCCCTGAAAGCTCTTGCTGGTCTTCACCTTCCCCGTGCAGCCTATTCACAGGCACAACACGTATTGGGATCTGTGCTTGCCCAGAGAAGAAACATCTCACGGTGCGCATCCTCAGCAGAGCCTGTTCCCGAAAAGGCAAACGTCCGGCTTCTTGTCCCACACGGAAGGTGGCAGCCCTGAAAGCTCTTGCTGGTCTTCACCTTCCCCGTGCAGCCTAGTCACAGGCACAACCGCGCTGGGAATCTCAGCTTTCCCAAAGATGCAATCTCTCACGGTGCTAATCCTCGGCAGAGCCTGTTCCCGAAAAGGCAAACGTCCGGCTCCTTGTCCCACATGGAAGGTGGCAGCCCTGAAAGCTGTTGCTGGTCTTCACCTTCCCCGTGCAGCCTATTCACAGGCACAACACGTATTGGGATCTGTGCTTGCCCAGAGAAGAAACATCTCACGGTGCGCATCCTCGGCAGAGCCTGTTCCCGAAAAGGCAAACGTCCGGCTCCTTGTCCCACACGGAAGGTGGAAGCCCTGAAAGCTGTTGCTGGTCCTGACCTTCCCCGTGCAGCCTATTCACAGGCACAACCGCACTGGGAATCTCAGCTTTAGCAAAGACGCAATCTCTCACGGTGCTAACCCTCGGCAGAGCCTGTTCCCGAAAAGGCAAACGTCCGGCTCCTTGTCCCACACGGAAGGTGGCAGCCCTGAAAGCTGTTGCTGGTCCTCACCTTCCCCGTGCAGCCTATTCACAGGCACAACCGCCCTGGAAATCTCGGCTTTCCCAAAGATGCAATCTCTCACTGTGCGCATCCTCGGCAGAGCCTGTTCCCGAAAAGGCAAACGTCCGGCTCCTTGTCCCACACGGAAGGTGGCAGCCCTGAAAGCTGTTTCTGGTCTTCACCTTCCCCGTGCAGCCTATTCACAGGCACACTCGCACTTGGGGAATCTCTGCTTTCCCAAAGATGCAATCTCTCACGGTGCGCATCCTAGGCAGAGATTGTTCCCGAAAAGGCAAACGTCTGGCTCCTTGTCCCACACGGAAGGTGGCAGCCCTGAAAGCTGTTGCTGCTCTTCACCTTCCCCGTGCAGCCTATTCACAGGAACAAAAGATCTTGGGATCTCTACTCTCCAAAGACGTAATCATTCACGGTCTGCATCCTCGGCAGAGCCTGTTCCCGAAAAGGCAAACGTCTGGCTCCTTGTCCCACACGGAAGGTGGCAGCCCTGAAAGCTCTTGCTGGTCTTCACCTTCCCCGTGCAGCCTATTCACAGGCACAACACGTATTGGGATCTGTGCTTGCCCAGAGAAGAAACATCTCACGGTGCGCATCCTAAGCAGAGCCTGTTCCCGAAAAGGCAAACGTCCGGCTCCTTGTCCCACACGGAAGGTGGCAGCCCTGAAAGCTGTTGCTGGTCTTCACCTTCCCCGTGCAGCCTATTCACAGGCACAACCGCGCTGGGAATCTCAGCTTTCCCAAAGACGCAATCTCTCACTGTGCGCATCCTCGGCAGAGCCTGTTCCCGAAAAGGCAAACGTCCGGCTCCTTGTCCCACACGGAAGGTGGCAGCCCTGAAAGATGTTGCTGGTCTTCACGTTCCCCGTGCAGCCTATTCACAGGCACAACCGCACTGGGAATCTCGGCTTTCCCAAAGATGCAATCATTCACGGTGCTAATCCTCGGCAGAGCCTGTTCCCAAAAAGGCAAACGTCCGGCTCCTTGTCCCACACGGAAGGTGGCAGCCCTGAAAGCTGTTGCTGGTCTTCACCTTCCCCGTGCAGCCTAGTCACAGGCACAACAGATATTGGGATATCTGCTTTCCCAAAGATTCAAAATATCACAGTGTGCATCCTCGGCACAGCCTGTTCCCGAAAAGGCAAACGTCCGGCTCCTTGTCCCACACGGAAGGTGGCCGCCCTGCAAGCTGTTGCTGGTCCTCACCTTCCCCGTGCAGCCTATTCACAGGCACAACCGCACTGGGAATCTCTGCTTTCCCAAAGATGCAATCATTCACGTTGCTAATCCTCGGCAGAGCCTGTTCCCGAAAAGGCAAACGTCTGGCTCCTTGTCCCACACGGAAGGTGGCAGCCCTGAAAGATGTTGCTGGTCTTCACCTTCCCCGTGCAGCCTGTTTACAGGCACAACAGATATTGGGATATCTGCTTTCCCAAAGATGCAAAATCTCACAGTGTGCATCCTCGGCACAGCCTGTTCCCGAAAAGGCAAACGTCCGGCTCCTTGTCCCACACGGAAGGTGGCAGCCCTGAAAGCTGTTGCTGGTCTTCACCTTCCCCGTGCAGCCTAGTCACAGGCACAACAGGTCTTGGGATCTGTGCTTGCCCAGAGAAGGAACATCTAACGGTGCGCATCCTCGGCAGAGCCTGTTCCCGAAAAGGCAAACGTCCGGCTCCTTGTCCCACACGGAAGGTGGCAGCCTTGCAAGCTGTTGCTGGTCTTCACCTTCCCCGTGCAGCCTATTCACAGGCACAACCGCACTGGGAATCTCTGTTTTCCCCACAGATGCAATCATTCACGGTGCTAAACCTCAGCAGAGCCTGTTCCCGAAAAGGCAAACGTCCGGCTCCTTGTCCCACACGGAAGGTGGCAGCCCTGAAAGCTCTTGATGGTCTTCACCTTCCCCGTGCAGCCTATTCACAGGCACAACCGCGCTGGGAATCTCTGCTTTCCCAAAGACACAATCATTCACGGTGCGCATCCTCGGCAGAGCCTGTTCCCGAAAAGGCAAACGTCCGGCTCCTTGTCCCACACGGAAGGTGGCAGCCCTGAAAGATGTTGCTGGTCTTCACCTTCCCCGTGCAGCCTATTCACAGGCACAACAGGTCTTTTGATCTGTGCTTGCCCAGAGAAGGAACATCTAACGGTGCGCATCCTCGGCAGAGCCTGTTCCCGAAAAGGCAAACGTCCGGCTCCTTCTCCCACACGGAAGGTGGCAGCCCTGAAAGCTGTTGCTGGTCTTCACCTTCCCCGTGCAGCCTATTCACAGGCACAACCGCACTGGGAATCTCTGCTTTCCCAAAGATGCAATCTCTCACGTTGCTAATCCTCGGCAGAGCCTTTTCCCGAAAAGGCAAACGTCTGGCTCCTTGTCCCACACGGAAGGTGGCAGCCCTGAAAGCTGTTGCTGGTCTTCACCTTCCCCGTGCAGCCTATTCACAGGAACAACAAATATTGGGATCTGAGCTTGCCCAGAGAAGAAACATCTCACGTTGCGCATCCTCGGCAGAGCCTGTTCCCGAAAAGGCAAATATCCGGCTCCTTGTCCCACACGGAAGGTGGCAGCCCTGAAAGCTGTTGCTGGTCTTCACCTTCCCCGTGCAACCTATTCACAGGCACAACCGCACTGGGAATCTCTGCTTTCCCAAAGACCCAATCTCTCATGGTGTGCATCCTCGGCAGAGCCTGTTCCCGAAAAGGCAAACGTCCGGCTCCTTGTCCCACACGGAAGGTGGCAGCCCTGAAAGATGTTGCTGGTCTTCACCTTCCCCGTGCAGCCTATTCACAGGCACAAACGCACTGGGAATGTCTGCTTTCCCCACAGATGCAATCATTCACAGTGCTAAACCTCGGCAGAGCCTGTTCCCGAAAAGGCAAACGTCCGGCTCCTTGTCCCACACGGAAGGTGGCAGCCCTGAAAGCTGTTGCTGCTCTTCACCTTCCCCGTGCAGCCTATTCACAGGCACAACCGCACTGGGAATCTCGGCTTTCCCAAAGATGCAATCATGCACGGTGCTAAACCTCAGCAGAGCCTGTTCCCGAAAAGGCAAACGTCCGGCTCCTTCTCCCACACGGAAGGTGGCAGCCCTGAAAGCTCTTGATGGTCTTCACCTTCCCCGTGCAGCCTATTCACAGGCACAACCGCGCTGGGAATCTCTGCTTTCCCAAAGACACAATCATTCACGGTGCGCATCCTCGGCAGAGCCTGTTCCCGAAAAGGCAAACGTCTGGCTCCATGTCCCACACGGAAGGTGGCAGCCCTGAAAGCTCTTGCTGGTCTTCACCTTCCCCGTGCAGCCTATTCACAGGCACAACACGTATTGGGATCTGTGCTTGCCCAGAGAAGAAACATCTCACGTTGCGCATCCTCAGCAGAGCCTGTTCCCGAAAAGGCAAACGTCCGGCTCCTTGTCCCACACGGAAGGTGGCAGCCCTGAAAGCTGTTGCTGCTCTTCACCTTCCCCGTGCAGCCTATTCACAGGCACAACCGCGCTGGGAATCTCAGCTTTCCCAAAGACGCAATCTCTCACTGTGCGCATCCTCGGCAGAGCCTGTTCCCGAAAAGGCAAACGTCCGGCTCCTTCTCCCACACGGAAGGTGGCAGCCCTGAAAGATGTTGCTGGTCTTCACGTTCCCCGTGCAGCCTATTCACAGGCACAACCGCACTGGGAATCTCTGCTTTCCCAAAGATGCAATCATTCACGGTGCTAATCCTCGGCAGAGCCTGTTCCCAAAAAGGCAAACGTCCGGCTCCTTGTCCCACACGGAAGGTGGCAGCCCTGAAAGCTGTTGCTGGTCTTCACCTTCCCCCTGCAGCCTGTTTACAGGCACAACAGATATTGGGATATCTGCTTTCCCAAAGATTCAAAATATCACAGTGTGCATCCTCGGCACAGCCTGTTCCCGAAAAGGCAAACGTCCGGCTCCTTGTCCCACACGGAAGGTGGCCGCCCTGCAAGCTGTTGCTGGTCCTCACCTTCCCCGTGCAGCCTATTCACAGGCACAACCGCACTGGGAATCTCTGCTTTCCCAAAGATGCAATCATTCACGTTGCTAATCCTCGGCAGAGCCTGTTCCCGAAAAGGCAAACGTCTGGCTCCTTGTCCCACACGGAAGGTGGCAGCCCTGAAAGATGTTGCTGGTCTTCACCTTCCCCGTGCAGCCTGTTTACAGGCACAACAGATATTGGGATATCTGCTTTCCCAAAGATGCAAAATCTCACAGTGTGCATCCTCGGCACAGCCTGTTCCCGAAAAGGCAAACGTCCGGCTCCTTGTCCCACACGGAAGGTGGCAGCCCTGAAAGCTGTTGCTGGTCTTCACCTTCCCCGTGCAGCCTAGTCACAGGCACAACAGGTCTTGGGATCTGTGCTTGCCCAGAGAAGGAACATCTAACGGTGCGCATCCTCGGCAGAGCCTGTTCCCGAAAAGGCAAACGTCCGGCTCCTTGTCCCACACGGAAGGTGGCAGCCTTGCAAGCTGTTGCTGGTCTTCACCTTCCCCGTGCAGCCTAGTCACAGGCACAATCGCACTTGGGGAATCTCTGCTTTCCCAAAGATGCAATCTCTCACGGTGCGCATCCTAGGCAGAGATTGTTCCCGAAAAGGCAAACGTCTGGCTCCTTGTCCCACACGGAAGGTGGCAGCCCTGAAAGCTCTTGCTGGTCTTCACCTTCCCCGTGCAGCCTATTCACAGGCACAACACGTATTGGGATCTGTACTTGCCCAGAGAAGAAACATCTCACGGTGCGCATCCTAAGCAGAGCCTGTTCCCGAAAAGGCAAACGTCCGGCTCCTTGTCCCACACGGAAGGTGGCAGCCCTGAAAGCTGTTGCTGGTCTTCACCTTCCCCGTGCAGCCTATTCACAGGCACAACCGCGCTGGGAATCTCAGCTTTCCCAAAGACGCAATCTCTCACTGTGCGCATCCTCGGCAGAGCCTGTTCCCGAAAAGGCAAACGTCCGGCTCCTTCTCCCACACGGAAGGTGGCAGCCCTGAAAGATGTTGCTGGTCTTCACGTTCCCCGTGCAGCCTATTCACAGGCACAACCGCACTGGGAATCTCGGCTTTCCCAAAGATGCAATCATTCACGGTGCTAATCCTCGGCAGAGCCTGTTCCCAAAAAGGCAAACGTCCGGCTCCTTGTCCCACACGGAAGGTGGCAGCCCTGAAAGCTGTTGCTGGTCTTCACCTTCCCCGTGCAGCCTGTTTACAGGCACAACAGATATTGGGATATCTGCTTTCCCAAAGATTCAAAATATCACAGTGTGCATCCTCGGCACAGCCTGTTCCCGAAAAGGCAAACGTCCGGCTCCTTGTCCCACACGGAAGGTGGCCGCCCTGCAAGCTGTTGCTGGTCCTCACCTTCCCCGTGCAGCCTATTCACAGGCACAACCGCACTGGGAATCTCTGCTTTCCAAAGATGCAATCATTCACGTTGCTAATCCTCGGCAGAGCCTGTTCCCGAAAAGGCAAACGTCTGGCTCCTTGTCCCACACGGAAGGTGGCAGCCCTGAAAGATGTTGCTGGTCTTCACCTTCCCCGTGCAGCCTGTTTACAGGCACAACAGATATTGGGATATCTGCTTTCCCAAAGATGCAAAATCTCACAGTGTGCATCCTCGGCACAGCCTGTTCCCGAAAAGGCAAACGTCCGGCTCCTTGTCCCACACGGAAGGTGGCAGCCCTGAAAGCTGTTGCTGGTCTTCACCTTCCCCGTGCAGCCTAGTCACAGGCACAACAGGTCTTGGGATCTGTGCTTGCCCAGAGAAGGAACATCTAACGGTGCGCATCCTCGGCAGAGCCTGTTCCCGAAAAGGCAAACGTCCGGCTCCTTGTCCCACACGGAAGGTGGCAGCCTTGCAAGCTGTTGCTGGTCTTCACCTTCCCCGTGCAGCCTATTCACAGGCACAACCACACTGGGAACCTCTGCTTTCCCAAAGACGCAATCATTCACGTTGCTAATCCTCGGCAGAGCCTGTTCCCGAAAAGGCAAACGTCTGGCTCCATGTCCCACACGGAAGGTGGCAGCCCTGAAAGCTGTTGCTGGTCTTCACCTTCCCCATGCAGCCTATTCACAGGCACAACAGATATTGGGATCTCTGCTTTCCCAAAGATGCAATCATTCACGGTGCGCATCCTCGGCAGATCCTGTTCCCAAAAAGGCAAACGTCCGGCTCCTTGTCCCACACGGAAGGTGGCAGCCCTGAAAGCTGTTGCTGGTCTTCACCTTCCCCGTGCAGCCTGTTTACAGGCACAACAGATATTGGGATATCTGCTTTCCCAAAGATGCATAATCTCACAGTGTGCATCCTCGGCACAGCCTGTTCCCGAAAAGGCAAACGTCCGGCTCCTTGTCCCACACGGAAGGTGGCAGCCTTGCAAGCTGTTGCTGGTCTTCACCTTCCCGGTGCAGCCTATTCACAGGCACAACCGCACTGGGAATCTCTGTTTTCCCCACAGATGCAATCATTCACGGTGCTAAACCTCAGCAGAGCCTGTTCCCGAAAAGGCAAACGTCCGGCTCCTTGTCCCACACGGAAGGTGGCAGCCCTGAAAGCTCTTGATGGTCTTCACCTTCCCCGTGCAGCCTATTCACAGGCACAACCGCGCTGGGAATCTCTGCTTTCCCAAAGACACAATCATTCACGGTGCGCATCCTCGGCAGAGCCTGTTCCCAAAAAGGCAAACGTCCGGCTCCTTGTCCCACACGGAAGGTGGCAGCCCTGAAAGATGTTGCTGGTCTTCACCTTCCCCGTGCAGTCTATTCACAGGCACAACAGGTCTTTTGATCTGTGCTTGCCCAGAGAAGGAACATCTACCGGTGCGCATCCTCGGCAGAGCCTGTTCCCGAAAAGGCAAACGTCCGGCTCCTTCTCCCACACGGAAGGTGGCAGCCCTGAAAGCTGTTGCTGCTCTTCACCTTCCCCGTGCAGCCTATTCACAGGCACAACCGCACTGGGAATCTCTGCTTTCCCAAAGATGCAATCTCTCACGGTGCTAATCCTCTGCAGAGCCTTTTCCCGAAAAGGCAAACGTCCGGCTCCTTGTCCCACACGGAAGGTGGCAGCCCTGAAAGCTGTTGCTGGTCTTCACCTTCCCCGTGCAGCCTATTCACAGGAACAACAAGTATTGGGATCTGAGCTTGCCCAGAGAAGAAACATCTCACGTTGCGCATCCTCGGCAGAGCCTGTTCCCGAAAAGGCAAATATCCGGCTCCTTGTCCCACACGGAAGGTGGCAGCCCTGAAAGCTGCCGCTGGTCTTCACCTTCCCTTTGCAACCTATTCACAGGCACAACCGCACTGGGAATCTCTGCTTTCCCAAAGACCCAATCTCTCATGGTGTGCATCCTCGGCAGAGCCTGTTCCCGAAAAGGCAAACGTCCGGCTCCTTGTCCCACACGGAAGGTGGCAGCCCTGAAAGATGTTGCTGGTCTTCACCTTCCCCGTGCAGCCTATTCACAGGCACCAACGCGTTGGGAATGTCTGCTTTCCCCACAGATGCAATCATTCACAGTGCTAAACCTCGGCAGAGCCTGTTCCCGAAAAGGCAAACGTCCGGCTCCTTGTCCCACACGGAAGGTGGCAGCCCTGAAAGCTGTTGCTGCTCTTCACCTTCCCCGTGCAGCCTATTCACAGGCACAACCGCACTGGGAATCTCGGCTTTCCCAAAGATGCAATCATGCACGGTGCTAATCCTCGGCAGAGCCTGTTCCCGAAAAGGCAAACGTCCGGCTCCTTGTCCCACACGGAAGGTGGCAGCCCTGAAAGATGTTGCTGGTCTTCACCTTCCCCGTGCAGCCTATTCACAGGCACAACCGCACTGGGAATCTCTGCTTTCCCAAAGACGCAATCATTCACGTTGCTAATCCTCGGCAGAGCCTGTTCCCGAAAAGGCAAACGTCTGGCTCCATGTCCCACACGGAAGGTGGCAGCCCTGAAAGCTCTTGCTGGTCTTCACCTTCCCCGTGCAGCCTATTCACAGGCACAACACGTATTGGGATCTGTGCTTGCCCAGAGAAGAAACATCTCACGGTGCGCATCCTCAGCAGAGCCTGTTCCCGAAAAGGCAAACGTCCGGCTCCTTGTCCCACACGGAAGGTGGCAGCCCTGAAAGCTGTTGCTGGTCTTCACCTTCCCCGTGCAGCCTATTCACAGGCACAACCGCGCTGGGAATCTCAGCTTTCCCAAAGACGCAATCTCTCACTGTGCGCATCCTCGGCAGAGCCTGTTCCCGAAAAGGCAAACGTCCGGCTCCTTGTCCCACACGGCAGGTGGCAGCCCTGAAAGATGTTGCTGGTCTTCACCTTCCCCGTGCAGCCTATTCACAGGCACAACAGGTCTTTTGATCTGTGCTTGCCCAGAGAAGGAACATCTAACGGTGCGCATCCTCGGCAGAGCCTGTTCCCGAAAAGGCAAACGTCCGGCTCCTTCTCCCACACGGAAGGTGGCAGCCCTGAAAGCTGTTGCTGGTCTTCACCTTCCCCGTGCAGCCTATTCACAGGCACAACCACACTGGGAATCTCTGCTTGCCCAAACACGCAATCTCTCACAGTGCGCTTCCTCGGCAGAGCCTGTTCCCGAAAATGCAAACGTCCGGCTCCGTGTCCCACACGGAAGGTGGCAGCCTTGCAAGCTGTTGCTTCTCTTCACCTTCCCCGTGCAGCCTATTCACAGGCACAACCGCACTGGGAATCTCGGCTTTCCCCACAGATGCAATCATTCACGGTGCGCATCCTCGGCAGAGCCTGTTCCCGAAAAGGCAAACGTCCGGCTCCTTGTCCCACACGGAAGGTGGCAGCCCTGAAAGCTGTTGCTGCTCTTCACCTTCCCCGTGCAGCCTATTCACAGGCACAACCGCACTGGGAATCTCGGCTTTCCCAAAGATGCAATCATTCACGGTGCTAATCCTTGGCAGAGCCTGTTCCCGAAAAGGCAAACGTCCGGCTCCTTGTCCCACACGGAAGGTGGCAGCCCTGAAAGCTCTTGATGGTCTTCACCTTCCCCGTGCAGCCTATTCACAGGCACAACCGCACTGGGAATCTCGGCTTTCCCAAAGATGCAATCATTCACGTTGCTAATCCTCGGCAGAGCCTGTTCCCGAAAAGGCAAACGTCTGGCTTCATGTCCCACACGGAAGGTGGCAGCCCTGAAAGCTGTTGCTGGTCTTCACCTTCCCTGTGCAGCCTGTTTGCAGGCACAACTGATATTGGGATATCTGCTTTCCCAAAGATGCAAAATCTCACAGTGTGCATCCTCGGCAGAGCCTGTTCCCGAAAAGGCAAACGTCCGGCTCCTTGTCCCACACGGAAGGTGGCAGCCCTGAAAGCTGTTGCTGGTCTTCACCTTCCCCGTGCAGCCTAGTCACAGGCACAACAGGTCTTGGGATCTGTGCTTGCCCAGAGAAGGAACATCTAACGTTGCGCATCCTCGGCAGAGCCTGTTCCCGAAAAGGCAAACGTCCGGCTCCTTGTCCCACACGGAAGGTGGCAGCCCTGAAAGCTCTTGATGGTCTTCACCTTCCCCGTGCAGCCTATTCACAGGCACAACCGCACTGGGAATCTCTGTTTTCCCCACAGATGCAATCATTCACGGTGCTAATCCTCGGCAGAGCCTGTTCCCGAAAAGGCAAACGTCCGGCTCCTTGTCCCACACGGAAGGTGGCAGCCCTGCAAGCTGTTGCTGGTCCTCACATTCCCCGTGCAGACTATTCACAGGCACAACCGCACTGGGAATCTCTGCTTTCCCAAAGATGCAATCTCTCACGGTGCTAATCCTCGGCAGAGCCTTTTCCCGAAAAGGCAAACGTCTGGCTCCTTGTCCCACACGGAAGGTGGCAGCCCTGAAAGCTGTTGCTGGTCTTCACCTTCCCCGTGCAGCCTATTCACAGGAACAACAAGTATTGGGATCTGAGCTTGCCCAGAGAAGAAACATCTCACGTTGCGCATCCTCGGCAGAGCCTGTTCCCGAAAAGGCAAATATCCGGCTCCTTGTCCCACACGGAAGGTGGCAGCCCTGAAAGCTGCCGCTGGTCTTCACATTCCCTTTGCAACCTATTCACAGGCACAACCGCACTGGGAATCTCTGCTTTCCCAAAGACGCAATCTCTCATGGTGTGCATCCTCGGCAGAGCCTGTTCCCGAAAAGGCAAACGTCCGGCTCCTTGTCCCACACGGAAGGTGGCAGCCCTGAAAGATGTTGCTGGTCTTCACCTTCCCCGTGCAGCCTATTCACAGGCACAAACGCACTGGGAATGTCTGCTTTCCCCACAGATGCAATCATTCACAGTGCTAAACCTCGGCAGAGCCTGTTCCCGAAAAGGCAAACGTCCGGCTCCTTGTCCCACACGGAAGGTGGCAGCCCTGAAAGCTGTTGCTGCTCTTCACCTTCCCCGTGCAGCCTATTCACAGGCACAACCGCACTGGGAATCTCGGCTTTCCCAAAGATGCAATCATGCACGGTGCTAATCCTCGGCAGAGCCTGTTCCCGAAAAGGCAAACGTCCGGCTCCTTGTCCCACACGGAAGGTGGCAGCCCTGAAAGCTGTTGCTGGTCTTCACCTTCCCCGTGCAGCCTATTCACAGGCACAACCGCACTGGGAATCTCTGCTTTCCCAAAGACGCAATCATTCACGTTGCTAATCCTCGGCAGAGCCTGTTCCCGAAAAGGCAAACGTCTGGCTCCATGTCCCACACGGAAGGTGGCAGCCCTGAAAGCTGTTGCTGGTCTTCACCTTCCCCGTGCAGCCTATTCACAGGCACAACAGATATTGGGATCTCTGCTTTCCCAAAGATGCAATCATTCACGGTGCGCATCCTCGGCAGAGCCTGTTCCCGAAAAGGCAAACGTCCGGCTCCTTGTCCCACACGGAAGGTGGCAGCCCTGAAAGCTGTTGCTGGTCTTCACCTTCCCCGTGCAGCCTGTTTACAGGCACAACAGATATTGGGATATCTGCTTTCCCAAAGATGCAAAATCTCACAGTGTGCATCCTCGGCAGAGCCTGTTCCCGAAAAGGCAAACGTCCGGCTCCTTGTCCCACACGGCACGTGCCAGCCCTGAAAGCTGTTGCTGGTCTTCACCTTCCCCGTGCAGCCTATTCACAGGCACAACAGGTCTTGGGATCTGTGCTTGCCCAGAAAAGGAACATCTCACGGTGCGCATCCTCGGCAGAGCCTGTTCCCGAAAAGGCAAACGTCCGGCTCCTTGTCCCACACGGAAGGTGGCAGCCTTGCAAGCTGTTGCTGGTCTTCACCTTCCCGGTGCAGCCTATTCACAGGCAGAACCGCACTGGGAATCTCGGCTTTCCCCAAAGATGCAATCATTCACAGTGCTAAACCTCAGCAGAGCCTGTTCCCGAAAAGGCAAACGTCCGGCTCCTTGTCCCACACGGAAGGTGGCAGCCCTGAAAGCTGCCGCTGGTCTTCACCTTCCCCGTGCAGCCTATTCACAGGCACAACCGCACTGGGAATCTCTGCTTTCCCAAAGACGCAATCATGCACGGTGCTAATCCTCGGCAGAGCCTTTTCCCGAAAAGGCAAACGTCCGGCTCCTTGTCCCACACGGAAGGTGGCAGCCCTGAAAGCTGTTGCTGGTCCTCACCTTTCCCGTGCAGCCTATTCACAGGCACAACCGCACTGGGAATCTCTGCTTGCCCAAAGACGCAATCTCTCACAGTGCGCATCCTCGGCAGAGCCTGTTCCCTAAAAGGCAAACCTCTGGCTCCATGTCCCACACGGAAGGTGGCAGCCCTGAAAGCTCTTGATGGTCTTCACCTTCCCCGTGCAGCCTATTCACAGGCACAACAGATATTGGGATCTCTGCTTTCCCAAAGATGCAATCATTCACTGTGCTAATCGTCGGCACAGCCTGTTCCCGAAAAGGCAAACGTCCGGCTCCTTGCCCCATACGGAAGGTGGCAGCCCTGAAAGATGTTGCTGGTCTTCACCTTCCCCGTGCAGCCTAGTCACAGGAACAACAGGTCTTGGGATCTGTGCTTGCCCAGAGAAGGAACATCTAACGGTGCGCATCCTCGGCAGAGCCTGTTCCCGAAAAGGCAAACGTCCGGCTCCTTGTCCCACACGGAAGGTGGCAGCCCTGAAAGCTCTTGATGGTCTTCACCTTCCCCGTGCAGCCTATTCACAGGCACAACCGCACTGGGAATCTCTGTTTTCCCCACAGATGCAATCATTCACGGTGCTAATCCTCGGCAGAGCCTGTTCCCGAAAAGGCAAACGTCCGGCTCCTTGTCCCACACGGAAGGTGGCAGCCCTGCAAGCTGTTGCTGGTCCTCACATTCCCCGTGCAGACTATTCACAGGCACAACCGCACTGGGAATCTCTGCTTTCCCAAAGATGCAATCTCTCACGGTGCTAATCCTCGGCAGAGCCTTTTCCCGAAAAGGCAAACGTCTGGCTCCTTGTCCCACACGGAAGGTGGCAGCCCTGAAAGCTGTTGCTGGTCTTCACCTTCCCCGTGCAGCCTATTCACAGGAACAACAAGTATTGGGATCTGAGCTTGCCCAGAGAAGAAACATCTCACGTTGCGCATCCTCGGCAGAGCCTGTTCCCGAAAAGGCAAATATCCGGCTCCTTGTCCCACACGGAAGGTGGCAGCCCTGAAAGCTGCCGCTGGTCTTCACATTCCCTTTGCAACCTATTCACAGGCACAACCGCACTGGGAATCTCTGCTTTCCCAAAGACGCAATCTCTCATGGTGTGCATCCTCGGCAGAGCCTGTTCCCGAAAAGGCAAACGTCCGGCTCCTTGTCCCACACGGAAGGTGGCAGCCCTGAAAGATGTTGCTGGTCTTCACCTTCCCCGTGCAGCCTATTCACAGGCACCAACGCGTTGGGAATGTCTGCTTTCCCCACAGATGCAATCATTCACAGTGCTAAACCTCGGCAGAGCCTGTTCCCGAAAAGGCAAACGTCCGGCTCCTTGTCCCACACGGAAGGTGGCAGCCCTGAAAGCTGTTGCTGCTCTTCACCTTCCCCGTGCAGCCTATTCACAGGCACAACCGCACTGGGAATCTCGGCTTTCCCAAAGATGCAATCATGCACGGTGCTAATCCTCGGCAGAGCCTGTTCCCGAAAAGGCAAACGTCCGGCTCCTTGTCCCACACGGAAGGTGGCAGCCCTGAAAGCTGTTGCTGGTCTTCACCTTCCCCGTGCAGCCTATTCACAGGCACAACCGCACTGGGAATCTCTGCTTTCCCAAAGACGCAATCATTCACGTTGCTAATCCTCGGCAGAGCCTGTTCCCGAAAAGGCAAACGTCCGGCTCCTTCTCCCACACGGAAGGTGGCAGCCCTGAAAGCTGTTGCTGGTCTTCACCTTCCCCGTGCAGCCTATTCACAGGCACAACCGCACTGGGAATCTCTGCTTTCCCAAAGATGCAATCTCTCACGTTGCTAATCCTCAGCAGAGCCTTTTCCCGAAAAGGCAAACGTCTGGCTCCTTGTCCCACACGGAAGGTGGCAGCCCTGAAAGCTGTTGCTGGTCTTCACCTTCCCCGTGCAGCCTATTCACAGGAACAACAAATATTGGGATCTGAGCTTGCCCAGAGAAGAAACATCTCACGTTGCGCATCCTCGGCAGAGCCTGTTCCCGAAAAGGCAAATATCCGGCTCCTTGTCCCACACGGAAGGTGGCAGCCCTGAAAGCTGCCGCTGGTCTTCACCTTCCCTTTGCAACCTATTCACAGGCACAACCGCACTGGGAATCTCTGCTTTCCCAAAGACCCAATCTCTCATGGTGTGCATCCTCGGCAGAGCCTGTTCCCGAAAAGGCAAACGTCCGGCTCCTTGTCCCACACGGAAGGTGGCAGCCCTGAAAGATGTTGCTGGTCTTCACCTTCCCCGTGCAGCCTATTCACAGGCACCAACGCGTTGGGAATGTCTGCTTTCCCCACAGATGCAATCATTCACAGTGCTAAACCTCGGCAGAGCCTGTTCCCGAAAAGGCAAACGTCCGGCTCCTTGTCCCACACGGAAGGTGGCAGCCCTGAAAGCTGTTGCTGCTCTTCACCTTCCCCGTGCAGCCTATTCACAGGCACAACCGCACTGGGAATCTCGGCTTTCCCAAAGATGCAATCATGCACGGTGCTAAACCTCAGCAGAGCCTGTTCCCGAAAAGGCAAACGTCCGGCTCCTTCTCCCACACGGAAGGTGGCAGCCCTGAAAGCTCTTGATGGTCTTCACCTTCCCCGTGCAGCCTATTCACAGGCACAACCGCGCTGGGAATCTCTGCTTTCCCAAAGACACAATCATTCACGGTGCGCATCCTCGGCAGAGCCTGTTCCCGAAAAGGCAAACGTCTGGCTCCATGTCCCACACGGAAGGTGGCAGCCCTGAAAGCTCTTGCTGGTCTTCACCTTCCCCGTGCAGCCTATTCACAGGCACAACACGTATTGGGATCTGTGCTTGCCCAGAGAAGAAACATCTCACGGTGCGCATCCTCAGCAGAGCCTGTTCCCGAAAAGGCAAACGTCCGGCTCCTTGTCCCACACGGAAGGTGGCAGCCCTGAAAGCTGTTGCTGGTCTTCACCTTCCCCGTGCAGCCTATTCACAGGCACAACCGCGCTGGGAATCTCAGCTTTCCCAAAGACGCAATCTCTCACTGTGCGCATCCTCGGCAGAGCCTGTTCCCGAAAAGGCAAACGTCCGGCTCCTTGTCCCACACGGCAGGTGGCAGCCCTGAAAGATGTTGCTGGTCTTCACCTTCCCCGTGCAGCCTATTCACAGGCACAACAGGTCTTTTGATCTGTGCTTGCCCAGAGAAGGAACATCTAACGGTGCGCATCCTCGGCAGAGCCTGTTCCCGAAAAGGCAAACGTCCGGCTCCTTCTCCCACACGGAAGGTGGCAGCCCTGAAAGCTGTTGCTGGTCTTCACCTTCCCCGTGCAGCCTATTCACAGGCACAACCACACTGGGAATCTCTGCTTGCCCAAACACGCAATCTCTCACAGTGCGCTTCCTCGGCAGAGCCTGTTCCCGAAAATGCAAACGTCCGGCTCCGTGTCCCACACGGAAGGTGGCAGCCTTGCAAGCTGTTGCTTGTCTTCACCTTCCCCGTGCAGCCTATTCACAGGCACAACCGCACTGGGAATCTCGGCTTTCCCCACAGATGCAATCATTCACGGTGCGCATCCTCGGCAGAGCCTGTTCCCGAAAAGGCAAACGTCCGGCTCCTTGTCCCACACGGAAGGTGGCAGCCCTGAAAGCTGTTGCTGGTCTTCACCTTCCCCGTGCAGCCTATTCACAGGCACAACCGCACTGGGAATCTCGGCTTTCCCAAAGATGCAATCATTCACGGTGCTAATCCTTGGCAGAGCCTGTTCCCGAAAAGGCAAACGTCCGGCTCCTTGTCCCACACGGAAGGTGGCAGCCCTGAAAGCTCTTGATGGTCTTCACCTTCCCCGTGCAGCCTATTCACAGGCACAACCGCACTGGGAATCTCGGCTTTCCCAAAGATGCAATCATTCACGTTGCTAATCCTCGGCAGAGCCTGTTCCCGAAAAGGCAAACGTCTGGCTTCATGTCCCACACGGAAGGTGGCAGCCCTGAAAGCTGTTGCTGGTCTTCACCTTCCCTGTGCAGCCTGTTTGCAGGCACAACTGATATTGGGATATCTGCTTTCCCAAAGATGCAAAATCTCACAGTGTGCATCCTCGGCAGAGCCTGTTCCCGAAAAGGCAAACGTCCGGCTCCTTGTCCCACACGGAAGGTGGCAGCCCTGAAAGCTGTTGCTGGTCTTCACCTTCCCCGTGCAGCCTAGTCACAGGCACAACAGGTCTTGGGATCTGTGCTTGCCCAGAGAAGGAACATCTAACGTTGCGCATCCTCGGCAGAGCCTGTTCCCGAAAAGGCAAACGTCCGGCTCCTTGTCCCACACGGAAGGTGGCAGCCCTGAAAGCTCTTGATGGTCTTCACCTTCCCCGTGCAGCCTATTCACAGGCACAACCGCACTGGGAATCTCTGTTTTCCCCACAGATGCAATCATTCACGGTGCTAATCCTCGGCAGAGCCTGTTCCCGAAAAGGCAAACGTCCGGCTCCTTGTCCCACACGGAAGGTGGCAGCCCTGCAAGCTGTTGCTGGTCCTCACATTCCCCGTGCAGACTATTCACAGGCACAACCGCACTGGGAATCTCTGCTTTCCCAAAGATGCAATCTCTCACGGTGCTAATCCTCGGCAGAGCCTTTTCCCGAAAAGGCAAACGTCTGGCTCCTTGTCCCACACGGAAGGTGGCAGCCCTGAAAGCTGTTGCTGGTCTTCACCTTCCCCGTGCAGCCTATTCACAGGAACAACAAGTATTGGGATCTGAGCTTGCCCAGAGAAGAAACATCTCACGTTGCGCATCCTCGGCAGAGCCTGTTCCCGAAAAGGCAAATATCCGGCTCCTTGTCCCACACGGAAGGTGGCAGCCCTGAAAGCTGCCGCTGGTCTTCACATTCCCTTTGCAACCTATTCACAGGCACAACCGCACTGGGAATCTCTGCTTTCCCAAAGACGCAATCTCTCATGGTGTGCATCCTCGGCAGAGCCTGTTCCCGAAAAGGCAAACGTCCGGCTCCTTGTCCCACACGGAAGGTGGCAGCCCTGAAAGATGTTGCTGGTCTTCACCTTCCCCGTGCAGCCTATTCACAGGCACAAACGCACTGGGAATGTCTGCTTTCCCCACAGATGCAATCATTCACAGTGCTAAACCTCGGCAGAGCCTGTTCCCGAAAAGGCAAACGTCCGGCTCCTTGTCCCACACGGAAGGTGGCAGCCCTGAAAGCTGTTGCTGCTCTTCACCTTCCCCGTGCAGCCTATTCACAGGCACAACCGCACTGGGAATCTCGGCTTTCCCAAAGATGCAATCATGCACGGTGCTAATCCTCGGCAGAGCCTGTTCCCGAAAAGGCAAACGTCCGGCTCCTTGTCCCACACGGAAGGTGGCAGCCCTGAAAGCTGTTGCTGGTCTTCACCTTCCCCGTGCAGCCTATTCACAGGCACAACCGCACTGGGAATCTCTGCTTTCCCAAAGACGCAATCATTCACGTTGCTAATCCTCGGCAGAGCCTGTTCCCGAAAAGGCAAACGTCTGGCTCCATGTCCCACACGGAAGGTGGCAGCCCTGAAAGCTGTTGCTGGTCTTCACCTTCCCCGTGCAGCCTATTCACAGGCACAACAGATATTGGGATCTCTGCTTTCCCAAAGATGCAATCATTCACGGTGCGCATCCTCGGCAGAGCCTGTTCCCGAAAAGGCAAACGTCCGGCTCCTTGTCCCACACGGAAGGTGGCAGCCCTGAAAGCTGTTGCTGGTCTTCACCTTCCCCGTGCAGCCTGTTTACAGGCACAACAGATATTGGGATATCTGCTTTCCCAAAGATGCAAAATCTCACAGTGTGCATCCTCGGCAGAGCCTGTTCCCGAAAAGGCAAACGTCCGGCTCCTTGTCCCACACGGCACGTGCCAGCCCTGAAAGCTGTTGCTGGTCTTCACCTTCCCCGTGCAGCCTATTCACAGGCACAACAGGTCTTGGGATCTGTGCTTGCCCAGAAAAGGAACATCTCACGGTGCGCATCCTCGGCAGAGCCTGTTCCCGAAAAGGCAAACGTCCGGCTCCTTGTCCCACACGGAAGGTGGCAGCCTTGCAAGCTGTTGCTGGTCTTCACCTTCCCGGTGCAGCCTATTCACAGGCACAACCGCGCTGGGAATCTCTGTTTTCCCCAAAGATGCAATCATTCACAGTGCTAAACCTCAGCAGAGCCTGTTCCCGAAAAGGCAAACGTCCGGCTCCTTGTCCCACACGGAAGGTGGCAGCCCTGAAAGCTGCCGCTGGTCTTCACCTTCCCCGTGCAGCCTATTCACAGGCACAACCGCACTGGGAATCTCTGCTTTCCCAAAGACGCAATCATGCACGGTGCTAATCCTCGGCAGAGCCTTTTCCCGAAAAGGCAAACGTCCGGCTCCTTGTCCCACACGGAAGGTGGCAGCCCTGAAAGCTGTTGCTGGTCCTCACCTTTCCCGTGCAGCCTATTCACAGGCACAACCGCACTGGGAATCTCTGCTTGCCCAAAGACGCAATCTCTCACAGTGCGCATCCTCGGCAGAGCCTGTTCCCTAAAAGGCAAACGTCTGGCTCCATGTCCCACACGGAAGGTTGCAGCCCTGAAAGCTGTTGCTGGTCTTCACCTTCCCCGTGCAGCCTATTCACAGGCACAACAGATATTGGGATCTCTGCTTTCCCAAAGATGCAATCATTCACTGTGCTAATCGTCGGCACAGCCTGTTCCCGAAAAGGCAAACGTCCGGCTCCTTGCCCCATACGGAAGGTGGCAGCCCTGAAAGATGTTGCTGGTCTTCACCTTCCCCGTGCAGCCTAGTCACAGGAACAACAGGTCTTGGGATCTGTGCTTGCCCAGACAAGGAACATCTAACGGTGCGCATCCTCGGCAGAGCCTGTTCCCGAAAAGGCAAACGTCCGGCTCCTTGTCCCACACGGAAGGTGGCAGCCCTGAAAGCTCTTGATGGTCTTCACCTTCCCCATGCAGCCTATTCACAGGCACAACCGCACTGGGAATCTCTGCTTTCCCAAAGATGCAATCATTCACGGTGCGCATCCTCGGCAGAGCCTGTTCCCGAAAAGGCAAACGTCCGGCTCCTTGTCCCACACGGAAGGTGGCAGCCCTGAAAGCTCTTGATGGTCTTCACCTTCCCCGTGCAGCCTGTTTACAGGCACAACAGATATTGGGAAATCTGCTTTCCCAAAGATGCAAAATCTCACAGTGTGCATCCTCGGCAGAGCCTGTTCCCAAAAAGGCAAACGTCCGGCTCCTTGTCCCACACGGAAGGTGGCAGCCCTGAAAGCTGTTGCTGGTCTTCACCTTCCCCGTGCAGCCTACTCACAGGCACAACAGACATTGGGATCTGAGCTTGCCCAGAGAAGAAATATCTCACGGTGCGCATCCTCGGCAGAGCCTGTTCCCGAAAAGGCAAACGTCCGGCTCCTTGTCCCACACGGAAGGTGGCAGCCCTGAAAGCTGCCGCTGGTCTTCACCTTCCCCGTGCAGCCTAGTCACAGGCACAACCGCACTGGGAATCTCTGCTTTCCCAAAGACGCAATCTCTCACGGTGCGCATCCTCGGCAGAGCCTGTTCCCAAAAAGGCAAACGTCCGGCTCCTTGTTCCACACGGAAGGTGGCAGCCCTGAAAGCTGTTGCTGGTCTTCACCGTCCCCGTGCAGCCTATCCACAGGCACAACAGCACTGGGGATCTGTGCTTTCCCACACACAGCACATCTCGTTTCGCTTTTTGTCGGCAGAGCCTCTTTCCCAAAAGGCAAACGTCCGGCTCCTCCTCCTGCAAGGAAGTTGCCAGCCCTGAAAGCTCTTGCTGGTCTTCACCATCCCCGTGCAGCCTATCCACAGGCACAACAGCACTGGGGATCTGTGATTTCCCACAGACACCACATCTCCTGGCGTTCATTCTCGGCAGAGCCTCTTTCCGAAAAGGCAAACCTCCAGCTCCTTCTCCCACAAGGAAGTTGCAAGACTGAAAGCTCTTGCTGGTCTTCACCATCCCCGTGCAGCTTATCCACAGGCACAAAAGCATTTGGGATCTGTGCTTTCACAGGAACGGTACAAGTCACGGCGCTGGTTCTCGGCAGAGCCTCTTTCCGAAAAGGCAAACCTCCACCTCCTTCTCCTGCAAGGAAGGTTCCAGCCCTGAAAGCTCTTGCTGGTCTTCACCATCCCCGTGCAGCCTATCCACAGGCACAACAGCACTGGGGACCTGTGGTTCCCTCAGACAGCACATCTCATTTCGCTGGTTCTCGGCAGTGCCTCTTTCCAAAAAGGCAAACATCCAGCTCCTTCTCCTGCAAGGAAGTTGGCAGCCCTGAAAGCTCTTGCTGCTCTTCACCATCCCCGTGCAGCCTATCCACAGGCACAACAGCACTGGGGATCTGTGCTTTCCCAGGAACGGTACAAGTCACGGCACTCATTCTCAGCAGAGCCTCTTTCCGAAAAGGGAAACCTCCTCCTGCAGTAAACGCTAGCTGCAATTCACATCACCAAGAGACAGTTATTTGACTAGGGTTGCCAGCGATCCCTGCAGTCCCCTTGTCTCCTCCCTGTTGCCCTGGGGGTGGGGCAGCAGGTCAGCTGAGGAGGTGGGGAACGCGGGGTGCAGAGAGACGACGCGCCTCTGACTGGGGGTCATCAGCCCAGGCTTGAGGGGACTGCGCAGGCGTGATCTTCAGGTGTGCTCGGTGCCCCAGAGCTATTCCCCATCTCCCCTCACTGCTTCAGCGAGCACCGAGACCAGGCTGCATGGGCTAGGAGAGGTACCCCTCCATCGGCCCCCCCTGCACGGCCCCTCCCCTCTGGGAATCCCCCGTTCAGGCTTGGAAACCTACGCCCTTCTCTCGCAGACTTGCAGACTAAGCAAGCCATTCGGACCAGCGGCCAGAGCAGCAGCACGGCTGGGAGACTGCCAGTCTTCCTGGTAGTCCGAAAGCCAGCCCCAGTCAAGGACATGCTCATGAAGCACTTGGGCCACGGGAGTTTCCGCCCATACTGGCCCAAAAGGAAATCTGGCCAGCTGAAAGCTGGCATCCAGCACAGCCAGGCTGTCGCTCTCGGGTGTTTGCCCATGGGAACTCACCAAGAGCCACTGGGAGCAACAAGATGACAACTTTCAAGAACCTCTTCTGTAGGGCCATCTTTTGCCTGGAAAAGAGGGAGTCCTGTGGCTGTCAACGATCCAAGTCTCGGGCGAGCCCCTCCACAGGCAGATTTCCCTTTTCAGGCCAAAAAGCCACCGTTCTGGAAGCCTGCTGCTGACAGAGAGCTGACAGAGCAGCGCCCAGGAGGAACACGATTTCTGTCCACACCGTTCGACACGGCCGGCAGATCTTCCCCAAAGGAAGGGCTCCAGGAGCACCTTCCGAAAGGGAGTGCAAATGATCCCGGGAACTAAAGAGGTCGAGCAAATGAAGACTTGCTTTTCAGCTCCTCAGCAGTCTTTCTGGTGTGGACCCTGCTCTCTCTTTGGCTGAGAAAGCAGGCCTGTTCTCACTTGCGATCACACCGATCTCTCTTAGGGCTGTTTTTCCGCACAGCGGGGAAGCACAGCAGCCTTGTCTGGCTTTCCTCCCAGAGCCCTCCCCGACCCGCACGGTCTCTTGCTGGAGCTGGGGAAAACCCTTCCCTGCAGAGGCTTGGCTCTGCACCCAAGCGTCCGGCTACGGGGCAGTTTGTCCTACCGCGGCCAAAGTTTGGGGCTCCAGCAAATGCGTGGGAGTGAGACTGCCAAGGGGCTTTGCTCTTGGCCACAGCACGAGCAGCGCCCGAGCGGGAGCCCCGGCTGCTGGCTGGGCAACAACACCCTCTGCCCTCCCCTTGGCTTGCACTGACCCTCAGACATCCCCTTTCTCCCCCCGTCCACAGCAGAAACACATAGTACGTACACGGCGAAGACGCCTGTGCTCAGCATGTGTCTCCACAGGGAGACAAGGGCACCTGCCAGCTGGCAAGCAAGGCTGAAGGCCGTCCCTGGGCAAAGAAACCAGAGAAAAGTTAGGCCTGTCTCTTGAGGTCTCTTCACTGGGATGCCCAGCCACACGTGTTGCAGCTCCCTGTGGGGAGGTGGGCACCGAGTCCTACCCACTCCCTCCCTGGGGCAAAGAGCAGCAGGGCAGCCTGCACTTCTCCTGCCACTTGTGACGTCCGGCCAGAGCTCTGGCACACTGCAGCTCTCCGAGCTCACCCCAGAGGACTTCGCGGCAAGCAGCAGTGCTGAGCTTACTTGCAACTTCTGTGGCCTTGTTGCGCCACTTGGCAGGCCCTTGAATGGCTGAGCCGGCAGCTGGCATCGAAGGCAGGGTCAGCACCTCCATCTCTATGCAGAGGTTACTGTGGGAGGAAAAAGACAAATGCCGGTTGCCCACCGTCGCCACGCCACGGGAGCCGAGGTGGGCTCAGGAGTAGCCTGAGCGGAGGCCCTTGCCAGAGGACGGGCCGTCCCGGCAGCAGCGAGAGAGGGCAGCACAGCTGGGCTGCTTCTAGGGGTCCCCTCCTCTCCTTTCCCCCTCCTTTGCTTTACAGGCCTGCAGCGGGAGAAGAGGAAGCAAGCTGGCAGCGGCAGTCCCCCGCCTCGGGAAGCCGACCCGGCAGCACAGCCCGATTCCCACCCCGTCCCTCCCTGCTCCCTGGGCCCTGGCACTAACCCGCCCCTTGGCAGGCACCTCTCAGTGGCCGTTCGGGGAGGGGGCACAGGCTGCTGTCCCCCACCGCGGCCCCCCACTTCTTCCCTGGGCACTGCCGGTCTCCCAGCCCCGCTCCTCTCTGCACAGCTGCCCCCCTCAGCCAGGCAGGACTGTGCCTCAGCGTCCCGAGGGGGCCAGTCTCAGGTCCCAGGGGCTTGGCCCCCTCGTGCAGCAAAATCTCCCTGTGCTGCTAGCAGGGCTGGGCTCCGACCCCTGCAGCACGAGGCTACCGCCTCCCCAAAAGCCCCTGCTGCACCCTGGCTTTTGGCCGGGAGAGCGAGCCGGGCTTTCAGACGAGACCCATCCCCACAGAAGGGGGGCTTTGCAAGCCACGGGGCTCTTCAGAAAACCTCTGTCGGCTTCCCCATGCTTCCCCACTGACCGTGCTAGGCCACGTCCGTGCTACCACCCTAACCTGAAGCCCCGGGCAGGAGCAGCCCACTTCGTACCTACTCGTCTGGCAGCGGCTCGGCCCCGCTGCCTCTCCTGCCGGCTGTTGGTCAGCCTCGTTCCCCAAGGAGCCTTGGGAGGCCCCTTGGCGTCTTCTCTGGGGGGCCTTTCTCCTCGCCATCTCTGGGCAAAGGCAGGCTCCCCGCTCAGCTCTTCCTCCTCAGCCCCAGCAGTGCGGCCTGTCCGGGCAAAACCAGCTGCGGTGGCAGCGGCCCCACGCTGCCCCCCAGCAGGAGTGCGCCTGCCCAGGGCAACAGCCACACGGCAACTGTGGGATCCTTCCTCGCCCACCAGAGGGCTGTGTGGGCGGCCAGCTCTGACCTCACAGTGGCAGTGGCTCTGACCTCACAACGGGGCTCCCCGGGGCTGAGCAGGGCAGGGAGACCCCGTGGTCTCCCCTGGGGCAAGACGGCTGCGGCCCTCCCGGGCCTGTGGGCCCCCCCGAACCCTGCCACGCTCCCCTGCCGGGCAGCTGCCTGGCCTGGCCTGGCCTGCCGGGGAGGGTTCCAGCTCTCCCGGGCATCCCCGGGTAACCAGAAAGGGCGCTGGAAAGGGGGCTTTGCTCTCGCCCCATGCTTCCGGCGGCGTTTCTCCCCTTGCAACCGTTTCGTACGCCAAGGAGAAAAACCCAATAGCCCAGATGTGCTGTCAGGGGCCCAGCGATACCTCTTGGTTAACAAGGACCATTTTGTTTCTCGCCCTTGCTGATTCTGGCTTGACTTCCCTCGTTTGAAATAGGAGTGGGATCCTTCCTTGTCTCACAAGGGCCCAGGAGGGTCCCCTGCACAGGGACCACTGGGCAGCACAGCCTGTACCAGGGTCCCAGCATGGCAGCACGGGGACACAGGGCGCATGGAGCACAGCCCCGCCACGTCCCCCCTCACTGGCCGGTGGGAGTCCCACGCCGGTGCAGGCCCAAGCTGCGCTGGGGCGGTGCGGGGCTGCAGCTTACCCAGCCATGCCACCCGCTTTTGCAGGGGAGCACGAGGTGCCCGTTTCCCCATGGGCAGCCCAGGCCTGCCCGGACCCCTGGGCCGCCCCCGTGCAGTGGGCCGTCCAGGCACCAGAGCTGCCAGTGCCATTGATGGCAGGAGGGCCCTGGCAGCAAAGGGCGCCTGGGGGCCTTGCGGCAGGCTGGGCGGCTCTCGCACTCGAGCAGTTGGGCGGTATTTGGGTGTGATCCTCTGGGTAGGAACGGGCTTCCCTTGTCCAGCTCTGGAAGGGGGTTCCTGTGGGATCGGGCAGCGATGGCAGCATCCTGCCTGGGGCTGGGCCCCTCAGGCTCCACATTGACACGGGGGGACCCCGCTTCCCACAGTGGCCTGTGGGCAACTGCCGAGGGCCACCGTGCCCCCTTCTCCTCAACAAGATGCACAACAGCTCCTCTGGGCTGACCTAGAGACCCCAGTGGATTCTCTGGGACGACCCAGAAACCCTACTAACCTCACGTGAGAACCACAACTGTTACCGAAAAAGCCGGTCGAAGAAACTCTCTAAGGCTCAGTTTTGGAGTCTTAGAAAGCAGGCATTCTTTATTGCAGCGCTGGATGCACGGGGCATAGTTCCTCCTAGCGTGCATACCGTTACCTACAGCAAGCAAAGCTTATATTGTTCTAATATATACATACTCATCACATTTCCCCAAACTGGTGTACATATTCATGTTATTTCCCAGAAATTATTTACCCAGTGTCCGCCCTTTGGGGCATGCGCTATTAAATGGGTCGGTGGTCTTTGGGGTCTTTGAAACCCTCTGGTGGTCATTTTCTCTTGGTGTCTGCTAACTGAACTCTCTCTTAAGGCATGCGCAGTGCGGGTCATCTCAGGGGTGGTTCATCTCTTCTTCCTAGTTAGCTGGCCCTGGCAGGTTTTAATCACAAAGCTCAGCAGAACTTAAGGCTTCTCATCTATTTGTGCATACTGTTAACAAACCTCAAGGTTTTCTTACATACCAAAAGGTTCAAAGTCGCTCAAGCAAGCACAAATTAAGCGCTACAAAATACAATGGAGTCTTTCAGCTCCAGCCTTCATTCAAGGCATCACAATAGCACCCTGGGACGCCCGCCCACCAGCCCCACCTCTCAGGAACCCCTTGGGATCCTCCGACAACACCCAGGGAATGCTCCCGCTACCCTGACGCCCTCCCAATACTACATGCTGTTAGACAGCCGCCAGGAACACAGGCTGCTAACCCTCCCCATCCCTGCAATCCTTTGGACGAGCTTTCCGAGTGGACAGCGAGACTGGCTGCCCGGGATGTCCGTAATGGAGAAGGCGCCACAGCCCCGGACACAATGTCCCCAGTAGCAACAGCGGGAGGGAAAACCAAAGTGTTGCATGATGCAGCGCCTGGGGGACCAAAGAGCCTAACCTTAGTGCTAGATGGTGGAGCCCGCGACGGGAACACCTCAGGGGCTGCAGAACTGGACAGCCTTTCTGGGGAACCCCAGAGACGGTGGTCCGTCAAAAGGAGCGACAGCTCAGGGTCGTCCAAATGCCACGGGGAGGTCAGAACGCTCGAAAATTCCCCGTCGACACCTACCAGTGTGACGCAGAAGGACCCCCGACAGAGAGTGGCGAGATCTAGAACGGGGACATTCATGGGCTGAGGAATGGGCTTTCCGACAGGCCAGTCAGACAGGCTCCCCACGCCCGTTTCACAGAAACGATGGCTTCACCGACAAACCAACAGCCCGGATGCCGGGAAGGTGCTAAGGCCAAACTGTTCCGTCTGCTCCTCCGGCCCCGCTGTCGGGAAAGTGAGGGAGGAGCTCCCAACCCCCGGCCCGGGGAGCCCCGAAGAGCTGTCCCAATGTTATCTAAGCAAGTAGAGGGTTAAAACTTGATGAAGAATTTAGTGAAGCTAGATGTCGCACACACTAGGAAAACCAAATAGGTACGCAACGTCTAGGACCAGGGTGACCGCCCCTGAGGTTGCTAGAAGCCATGAGTTAAGAGAACTTCTGATCAGGAGTTGGCTATCCTTGAAGAAGGAACATCCTGGAAAATATGTCAGCTCTACCTATTCTAATTATCAGGTTTATACTTCGTTTTGGATAGTCAGCTAAACCGCGTCCTTAAGCAGTAATGCTGAAAATGACACCCACGGGGCAGGAGACCCCGGCCCAGGCAGAGACCCTTGGTCACAGAGCACGCGTAGTAAGAGTAAAGGTTGTGTAACCATATGCAACCTACCAACCGATGGGCATTAGAGGGCAGTCTGAGGAAACCTACCAACTGATAAGGAAGTATACAAAAGGAACTCTGGAGAATCCCCAGGCGAGCTAGCTTTGCGGAGTTATCACCTAGCACCCAAACTTGCACAGCTTTGTAATCAACAATGCCTCGTCTCTGTGTGTGAGACTGGCTCATTGCACACCGCGTACCAACACCCCCTTTGGGGACGACACCAAGGCTCGAGGCTCGAGGCTCGGGCTTCGGCCCGCAGCCCGCGCCTGCAGGCTGCCCAGTTGCAACGGCAGCGGGGCCGGGGCGGCAGCGGGGCGGGGCCAGAGAAGGGCTCTGCAGTGGCTGGCGGGGGGCCCTGCCTGTCACCACCTGGCGGGCGCCATTGGCCGAGAAGCCCGGAAGAGGGTGGGCGGGCTCCTGGGAGAGCTCCTGCAGAGCCGGCTCTGGGGGCGGGTGGCAGTCTCCCTGCTCGTAACGGAAGCCGGGTCCTTCTGCCCGCCCGAGGCTGGTGCTCCTTGCGGAGCCTCCTCGCAAGGTTGAATCTTAGGAATGCTTAATATCGTCCTCTGTTTTAGGAAGCAGTCAAGTTCTGACCTTTTCCACACACTCCCGCCCGCCCCCCAGTGGACCTTCTTGCGCACCCCACTTTGGAGACAGGTCTTCTACGCCGATCTCAATTGCCACAACTTCTTCTTTTGGTTTATTTCCCCCCCGCCCCCGTTTTTCTTCCTTTTTTTTACGTTTGGCCTGCTTTTTCTTCTCGGGTTGCGGCTGGGGCTTTCTAGTTTGCCATCTTCCCGTGAACCTGCACTCGATAAATGCAGGTGTACGCTGGGTTTCCCCAGTTGGTCTTCACGAGAAGTTTGATATATGAAAAGGCTCTGGGAAGCGGCGCGTCCTGCAAAGAAAAGAGGGAAAGGAAAACGGGGGCGTTACGAGCGACAATGCAATCAACGTATCTCCCCCTGCCAGCCCTGCTCCTGCTCAGGAAGAAGCTCTTGGAAGCGGCTGTGGAAATGTGAGGTTCGCTGCTGGCACCGGGGCTGCTGGGCAGGCTGGGGAGTCGGGGAGGGGGAAGGCACCTGGCTGGCATCCTCTGCATGCCGGCCCGGCTGGGGCTGCGTCTCCCTTCCCTCTGCCCCTTCCCTCTGCTGCTTGCTCTCTGCTGACAGAGAGGCCGGGGAGGTGCTCCTATGCGGGGGGCAGCCGGCGTGCAAGGCCACCAAGCTCCCGCTGTCTGCTCTGCCTGCTTTCCTCCTGGCAGGCGTGAGAGCACCGGGAGAGAAGGGGCATGCTATGCTGGGAGGAGAGGACACTGTCCAGCCTGCCAGCAGGCCACAGGATGGAGCGACGGTGCCGCCCGACGGTTTTTGCCGCCAGGCGTCCGTTCCTCCACGGCACAAAGCCGTTGCTTGGGTGGAGTGGCCGCGTGCGCAGCTGGCTCTGCTGAAGGCAGTGGGTGCAGCCAGGGATCTCTCAGGACTCGTGCTCCCACGGGCCTGGCCCTGCCCTTGCTATCCTTTTGCTGCCACCACCGCGTGCTACTCAGCCCTCC